>NC_136503.1:96154592-96209592 GCF_053919585.1 Euprymna scolopes | reverse complement strand
CAACGCTTAGCACCGCCACGCTAGTCTATAGCTAAATTTAAACGAAAATTCCATGATCAAACTTTTTTCCCCTAGAGCTGCTCGTCTGGTAAACACAATCCTTCAAAACTGCTTCCCAACTGATTAGGACATGGTTGTTTTCAAGTCCAATTTAAACATGATCTTTTACAGCCGTCCTCTAAAATAAATTAGCTCATCAAATTTCTAATAAGATACCTCTATCTATATAAAAGCCAAGTACGTCCAATGATGGAATACTGCTGCCATATCTGGACAGGAGCTGCTAAAAACAGCCTATCCTGCCTTGACAGAGTACAAAATAGACTTCGTGGCTTAGTGGGGGATGCCCTTTTCTCTACTCTGCAGCCTCTCTCCCACAGAACAGACGTTGCGAGCCTGTCCTTGTTTTATCGTTATTTCCATGGCAGGTGCTCGTCTGAACTCCAATCTCTGGTCCCCCTCGCCAATCTTTCACGAAAAACACCCGTCTAGCTGAGTCCACTGTGAAAACTTTCCCCCACTTTTTATCTGTGCCTAAATCAAAACGTAGATTCCATGAACACAGCTTCTTTCTTAGAACTGCACGCCTGTGGAACTCTGTTCCGTCTTCCTGCTTCCCTCCGTACTACAACTTGGATGTCTTCAGGTCCAATGTTAACAAATTCCTAATGAACCGCCTCCTTAATTAAACACTTCATCAAATCTCCACACTAACGAATGTACTTGCAATAACCCTTATCCCTGAGTGGCTTCTGGGCCTTGATAAGTGGTGATCACTGTGTAAAAAAAATACCCATTATCCTTTATCCTTGAGTAGCGTTTATGTTGTAAAATAGAAAGAGAAAACGAGCACGAGAAATATAAAAAAATGGAGTATATATATATATATATATATATATATATTTAAAAGAGTGTAGCCTTCATATATTTCTATGTATGTACGTGTGTGTATGTGTGTATGCCTGCGTGCGTGTGCATGTGTACATGTACATAAATGTATATGTATGCGTGTGTGATTGTGTGTGAGTGTATGCTATACATGGGGAAAGAAAGTCTTTAAAAAGAACCCTAAAAAAACATAAAAACCTTCACCATATGGACTAAAAAACACTCTTTGAAAATAACTTTGACCGGACACTGAACACTTACAGTTGGAGACAGAATGTCTGAACACCAACAACAACATAATGTCTGAACACCACTCTGAAAAACATATTTAATATCAGCGGAGGCAATTCTATAAACTCCCATTTTAAAGAAAAACTTTTTTACGAAAATATTTGAAGAGAGCACACCCAAAGCTCGAAACGCGTTATAAAAATATTTTAAAATAAAAATATGATGAAAACCTTTAAAAAAAACCCACAATTGTTGATGGCTACACTCTTTTAAATATACATTTTTCTCTCGTTGGAACTACACAACCATCACTTTAAATATATATATATATATATATATATATATATATATATATATATATATATATATATATATATATATATACATAATAAAACATGTAAAAAACACTTTGAAAAAGAGTTAAAAACATATTTAATCTGAAAAGGAAACACTAAATAAGTGGCTAGTCCTTAATCCGCAGAGTTTCGAAGAAATACTTTCCTTCTCATCAGAGGGTAGGATTTAGCAAAATGATCGGATTTTGCTTGCAAAAGTATTTGATGAAACTGCAAGTAAGTCAAAGATCTTACTTGATAACGAAAAGTGAAGAAGAAGAAGTATGGTGGAGAAAAATGTGATTTCACGCGAATAGTTAGTCTGGTGAAAGATAAATAATCCAATGACGGTAAAATCCTAAAATTTAAATCCAAGAAAGTTAGTTAAATTTCCATTCGCACAAGTAAACTCCAAGGGAATCGCGAAATTGGAAGATGGTTCAAAATAATCCAAAAGGCCGAAATCCGTGGAATAATTCACAAATAAGGTACAAGGAAAAGGGGAAAGAAATCCAATAGTATTATTAAAAGAAAAATAAGACATGCGTTAGACTCGGCTGCCGAGACAAGGTGTAATTAAGAAAAATGAGTGAAGACGTAAAAGAGAGAAAAAGATAGGTGGAGAAAAAGGGGGGAAAAAGATTGAATGGTGACAGAATGAAATATAAAATAGAAAATCATATATATATATACTTCAGAATAATTTTATTTAACAATCAGTTGGTATGGAAACCTGTGATTTAAAGATTTACAAAATATTACTGGCAGTAATATTCTCTAGTTATTATCCCGTCTAAACAAGAATTGCTCGAAATGCAAGATAAAGCAAATAAAATATTCATATCCCTTTCTTCATATCTTCTTGCTACAGGACTGATTAATTAATTAATTTGACTTTGACTTTCCCTGTATCACTGACTTTAGCAAATAGGGTACATACCTTTATAAATATTTGCTAATATTTTCTCTCCTCTGATGAGATGGTAGACATCGAAACCCGATAGGTTAAGGCGATTAAATTTCTAAAGTATTCTTTGTCTTGCTTAGAATAATAAAAAGCTTTGATATGAAAATAAAACATTTCACTTCAAAATGTTTTTTGAAATTCATTGTATAACTAATATAACAATTAATATATACATTAGAAAAATAGAAAAAAAAATGGACAACGGAATTAATAGATACGGCAGAAGAAGGAGAGAGTAAATGAAGGGAAGAAAGAGAAGGAAAGATAAAGAGACAGGAATGGCATGTGTGACAAATAAGTGGGAAAATGTATAAGAATAATAGAGAGGGAGAAAAGAGTACAAAAATAAAGATAATTTAAATATTGAATAAAAAATCAAAAGAAAGAGCGAAAGATTTTAAAGAAGAAAGAAATAGAAGAAGAAGAAGAAGAAGAAGAAGAAGAAGAAGGAGTAAAGGAAAAGAACCTGACGTAAGCGGGTGTTATACTGTTGAAGCAAAAATTATCAGATAAATAGAAACGTATGAAGAAAAATAAATCCCATAGAGACGGAAAGTATGGCAACACATCAAAGGACGTAAATCACAAAGCTCTCTCTCATTCTCTCTCATCTGATCTTGAGCGCGTGGTACAGTGAGGGAAGAGGTGGCTGGTTACTTTTAAAGGATCCAAAACCAAGCTTCTATCTTTACATCATCAACGTTCTGATCCCAATCTGGCATCAATTGAAATGGATGGCTCTCGTTTTGGGGGACGCTCCATGTTTTGACAAGCTTCTGGGTTTGCTCTTTACTCCTGATCTGAAAAGGAGCACGTACATCAGGTCTGTTGCCAAGGACGCTGCGAAAATGGTGGGATCCTTCTACCGGTCCAGAAGACATCTCACTATTGATGCAATTCTCTATCTATATAAAAGCCAAGTACGTCCAAGGATAGAGTACTGCTGCCACATCAGGCCAGGGGCTGCTAAAAATTAGCTATCCTGCCTTGACAGAGTACAAAATACACTTAGTAGTTTTGTGGGGGATGCTTTTTTCTCTTCCCTGCAGACTCTCTCCCACAGAAGAGACGTTGCGAGCCTCTCTTGGTTTTATCGTTATTTCGATGGCTAATACACGTCTGAGCTGCAATCTCTGGCCCCCTTGCCAATCTTTCATTAAAAGCACCCGTCTAGCTGAAACTACTGTCAATAATTTTCCCACTCTTTATCTGTGCCTAAAACCAAACGTAGATTCCATGAACAGAGCTTCTTTCTAAGAAGTGCACGACTGTGGAACTCTCTTCCGTTTGTCTGTTTCCCATCTGACTACAACTTGGACGTCTTCAAGTCCAACATTAACAAATTCCTGACAAACTGCCCCCTAAAGTAAGACATTCTATCAAATCTCCAATACTAATGATTACTACGATACTATCCCTTTGATTACTGTACACGCAATAACCCTTATCCCCGAGTGGCTTCCGGGCATTGATAAGTAGTGACCTCCAGGTAAAAAAAGAAAACAAAAAAATGTAATAAAAAAGGAATGAAAGATAGTAAGGAAGCGCGAAAGTAAAACAAAAGGGAAATAAATAGAAAGAGAGAGAGAGAGAGAGAAAAAAGAAAGAGAACAAAATATAGGGATACAGACAGAAAAACAAGAGAAAAGTAAGAGAGAGGGGAAGAAATTGTGTGTGAGAGAGAGAACGAGAGAGACAGAGAGAGGGGGGGAGATCATGAGATATAAAGGAAAAGTGTGACATATTAGTGGAAAAATGTATAGGACTAAGAGAGAGAGAGAGAGAGAGAGAGAGAGAGAGAGAGAGAGAGAGAGAGAGAGAGAGAGAAGAAAAGCGGGGTACTAAATAATAAAAAGTTCGATAGAAACCGAAGGAGAGAGGAAAAAGAAGGGGACAAAAGAGAGGGATACAGAGAGAAAAACAACAGGAAAGTAAGGGAGAGGGAGAGCGAGAGAGAGAGAGAGCGAGAGCGAGAGAGAGAGGGAGATTATAAGACAAAAAGAACATGTATGACATATAAGTGGAAAAATGTAGAGGACTAATAGAGAAAGGAAAAATGACGTAGTGAGATTTAGTGAACGAAAGGTTTATAGAAAAGAACATTAAATGAATAACCAACAACAAAAAAAGAAAAATTTAAAGAAAGATAAAAAAAAAAAATGAGAGAGAAAAACGAGCGAGAAAACAAAGATAAAAATAGAGAGAAAAACAGAAAAAAAGAACGAAAACAATGGAAAACGTAGAGAAAGGAAGAGAGGGAGAAACAGAGCGAGAAAAAAAAAACAGAGAGTGAACAAACGATATATATAAAAAGAAATAAACAAATTAAGACAGAAAGACAGAAAGAGATAGAAAATGAAAGAAAGTATTTAGCTAAAAAAGACAAATAAACAGGATTAGCAAATATATGTGGAAAATATATATATATATATAGAGAGAGAGAGAGTGAGAGAGAGAGAGACAGAGACAGAGACATAGACAGAAGAAGAAAGAAAAAAAGAGAGAAAATAGACTAAAAGGAAGAGAAAGAAAACTTCGTGGCTTAGTGAGGGATGCCCTTTTCTCTACCCTGCAACACCTCTCCCACAGAAGAGACGTTGCAAGCCTATCCTTGTTTTATCGTTATTTTCATGGCAGGTGCTCGTCTGAACTCCAGTCTCTGGTCCCCCCTCGCCGATCTTTCACGAAAAACACCCGTCTAGCTGAATCCACTGTGAAAAATTTCCCCCACTCTATATCTGTGCCTAAATCAAAACGCGGATTTCATGAACAAAGCTTCTTTCTTAGAACTGCACGCCTGTGGAACTCTGTTCCGTCTGCCTGCTTCCCTCCGGACTACAACTTGGATGTCTTCAAGTCTAATGTTAACAAATTTCTAATGAACCGCCTCCTTAAGTAATCACTTCCTCAAATCTCCTCACTAACGTAATGTACTTGCAATAACCCTTATCCCTGAGTGGCTTCCGGGCCTTGATAAGTGGTGACTTCTGTGTAAAAAAAAAACAAAAAAAACTTTTAATGTTCTATTTCTTGATTTATTTGCTTCCCCACGAAAGCAAATTAGACACAAGTTCGTTTTTAATGTGGAGTTAAACCAGCTCCCCTAAAACAAGGGTAAAAAGGGGGAACTCTGGTAGTATCCCCAAAAAATAGCAATTGTCTCAGTATGAAGGGTATCCCTACATTGACCAAGGACCAATTAACTTATGTGCAGCTTCTACAGAACAGATGGTATTTATTTGCTCCCCCACCGAGCAAATTAGGCACAAGGCCGATTTTTAATGTGAGAAGTGAAGGGAGGGGGAAGGGAAAAAGGGGACCAGCTCCCGAGAGGTGGGAAATGGGAGCTGGTTAAAGGTAAGGCATGTGGGGTTGCCCCCACATCTGGTCTTTGCTAGTCATAGCTAGTCATAGCTAGTCATAGCTTTCAGTATCTGCCGAACAGATACTACGCTTTGATCTTGGCCAAAAGGCCAAGAAAAGGGTATTTATTTGTTCCCCCACCGAGCAAATTAGGCACAAGGCCGGTTTTTTAATGTGAGGAGTAAAGGAGAAATGGGAACCAGCTTCCCGGCGAGTAGGGGAGCTGGAGAGTGACAATTGGTATGAATGGTTGTCCTTACATTGGCCAAGGTCTTATATGTAGGGTTGCTATTTATTTGCTCCCCCACCGAGGAAATTAGGCACAAGGCCGATTTTTAATGTGAGGAGTGAAGGGGAAATGGGGACCAGCTCCCCGGGGAGTAGGGGAGCTGTATAGTGGCAATTGGTATTTGCTAGTCATAGCTAGTCCTAGCTAGTCATAGCTTGCAGTATCTGCCGGAACAGATGGTATTTATTTGCTCCCCCACCGAGCAAATTAGGCACAAGGCCGATTTTTAATGTGAGGAGTGAAGGGAGGGGGAAGGGGAAAAGGGGACCAGCTCCCGAGAGGTGGGAAATGGGAGCTGGTTAAAGGTCAGGCATGTAGGGTTGCCCCCACATCTGGTCTTTGCTAGTCATAGCTAGTCATAGCTAGTCATAGCTTGCAGCATCTGCCGGAACAGATGGTATTTATTTGCTCCCCCACCGAGCAAATTAGGCACAAGGCCAATTTTTAATGTGAGGAGTGAAGGGAGGGGGAAGGGAAAAAGGGAACCAGCTCCCGAGAGGTGGGAAATGGGAGCTGGTTAAAGGTCAGGCATGTGGGGTTGCCCCCAAATCTGGTATTGCTAGTCATAGCTTGCAGTATCTGTCGGAACAGATGGTATTTATTTGCTCCCCCACCGAGCAAATAAGGCACAAGGCCGATTTTTAATGTGAGGAGTGAAGGGAGGGGGAAAGGAAAAAGGGGCCAGCTCCCGAGAGGTGGGAAATGGGAGCTGGTTAAAGGTCAGGTATGTGGGGTTGCCCCCACATCTGGTCTTGGCTTGCAGTATCTGCCGGAACAGATGGTATTTATTTGCTCCCCCACCGAGCAAATTAGGAACAAGGCCAATTTTTAATGTGAGGAGTGAAGGGAGGGGGAAGGGAAAAAGGGGACCAGCTCCCGAGAGGTGGGAAATGGGAGCTGGTTAAAGGTCAGGTATGTGGGGTTGCCCCCACATCTGGTCTTTGCTTGCAGTATCTGTCGGAACAGATGGTATTTATTTGCTCCCCCTCCGAGCAAATAAGGCACAAGGCCGATTTTTAATGTGAGGAGTGAAGGGAGGGGGAAGGGGAAAGGGGACCAGCTCCCGAGAGGTGGGAAATGGGAGCTGGTTAATGGTCAGGTATGTGGGGTTGCCCCCACATCTGGTTTTTGCTAGTCAAAGCTAGTCATAGCGTGCAGTATCTGTCGGAACAGATGGTATTTATTTGCTCCCCCACCGAGCAAATTAGGCACAAGGCCGATTTTTAATGTGAGGAGTGAAGGGAGGGGGAAGGGAAAAAGGGGGCCAGCTCCCGAGAGGTGGGAAATGGGAGCTGGTTAAAGGTCAGGCATGTGGGGTTGCCCCCACATCTGGTCTTTGCTAGTCATAGCTAGTCATAGCTTGCAGTATCTGCCGGAACAGATACTACAATTTGATCTGTGCCAAAAGGCAAAGAAAACGTTTAAAAGCTAAGAACAGCATTTATTAACAACAGACCTTTGATCTTAACCAAAAAGGCCAAATACATAAGTGTTACGGACAGACCGACCGACCGACCGAGTGACTAAAATGTGCAAGCTTTCAGATCCGTTCTCGACTTGATGTTAATGAATAAACAGTTTTTGCAATAAAAACTTCAGAACTTTACGCACACAACCTCGTTTCTATCGTGAAGATATGAGTAATATCGGGGAATCCAATTTCTTCAAATCAAGAAATTAAGTTACTAAAAAGTTAATAAATTGAAATCTCGGATTCGACAGTAAACGAGAAAGAAAAATGAATATAAGAAATAGATAAATACAGTGTGAAAGAAAAGAGAAAGAAAAGAGGAGACCGTGAGAAAGGACGACAATAAATTAAAAAGAATATAAATAGAGTAAGAAGAAAAGAAAAAAATGGAAATGGAAAATTAGAGGGAGACAGATTAATTGAAAGAAAGAGAGAGAGAGAGAGAGAGAGAAAACAAAAGAAAGTGGAAAAACGAAGAGGAAACACAGAGAAAAAACGAGAAATAAATTAACAGAGAAAGTAGAAAAAGATACCAGAAACATACGTGTGATATATAAGTGGAAAAATGTCTAAGACCAATAGAGAGAGAGAGAGAGTGAGCGAGAGAGAGAGAGAGAGAATTTAACGGATAAGGACTGTCGTGTATCTATAGAAAAAATAAGTGCACAGTTTGGTGTCAGTCTATAAACTATTCATGCATTTAGTCCCAAGAACCTGAAGATGCAGAAGACTTGTGCAAATGAACCAGTCCACAGTTGCATCCTTGTTATCCTCTCTATTCTTCAGAAGTAGCTCCTTATGACTTTTTATTATTACCTAAGCTCAAGGAAAACGTTAGAGACTGTCACGGGGAGTCAATTGATGATATGAAAGGAGCTGTGACGAGAGTCATTGGCACACTCATACGAGTGTACTGCCATGAGTCTTTCCAGAAATTGTTGGAACAGTGCAAGTGCATTACATCATAAGGGGGTTATTTCGAAGGGCTACTATAGTTCCATGTGTTTATTATCAATAAAAGTTCCCATACGAAAAAAATCTGGAAGCTTATTGAAGATATCTCGTAAGCTTTTAGCTGCTTGTCACTACTGGAAGATAACTGTTTCAACCCTATTCAAAGCTGCCCAGAGGATTAGTTGACCAAAACGTGAGAAAGAAGGACAAAACCTTACTGGCAAACGCTTTTGCCTATTAGACCATGACGAGTTATGACATCATGACCCTGCAAAATAACCTTTTTAAACATAATTTCAGTTTGATATGTGTGCATGACTTGCGAAAATAGCGACGCGACAAATGAACCATTACTAAATGATATTAGAAGGAATAATAAATCTGGCTGTCCACATTTTGAAAACATGTATAACTGAAGTACTGAAATTCTCATCAAAATCCCAGTTTGTCACTAAAATGTTCAATACAAGTCTCATTACATTACTGAATATTTATTCCAACTATGGAAAGCAGTAATTACTGGAGATACAGTTATGAGACTCAGAATTCCTATCCTATCGAAGTTTACCGCCTGAAGAAGGCCAGAGGAATAGTCGTCCGAAAAGTGGTGAAAACACAACTATGAAGATGAGAATAATAGTCTGCAAATAATAAGTAAAAATTTGATTTTTGTGGTTTAAAAATAACAGTAGTTGATCAGGTTGCAGTAAAATTACCCCCACACACTCTTCCCATGATGAAGATTTGAGAAATATCGATAAATCTAATTTCTAATTAAGTTATTTAAAAGACAATAAATCGATATCTTGAATTCGATAGTAAAATTCAATTTTGATTGGAAGCAGGAACATGGAGTCGATATCGTTTAATGTAAGAAAAGCTGAATTAGTTGTGCAGGAAATTGATAAGCTATACAGATCTTTGTACTGATAATTTAACAATTTTCCAAATGGTATGAACTGGTATTGGAATTCGAATTAGTTGTACATACAGCCCCTATATACACACACACACACACCCACACACACATATATATATATATTTAATTTCGTATAGACCTTTTATAATCAATGTATTTCAATGAATCAATGCACTTAAATTGGATGTAACTTAGCTTGATTTGAGAGAATGCATCTTAGCTATTGTAAACAACGCCCCCTCCCAAAACGCATAGATCTTTAACGTGTCAAACTCCATATGACCTGTATTCAACGACGAACCGCTATATTTGCCTACAGTCCACAAGATAGCGCCACATAATTAACTGTTTGTCTCTCTTCTTCTCCTTTTATTTCTTGTCACTCTCTTTCTCTCCCCCTACCACAGCCTTTAAAGTTTTACCTATCTTACGTCCTTCTTTTCCACCCTTTCGCTCTGCTTCCCACCCTTCTATTCCTTTCTGTGCCTGGTTGAATATTTTAAACAACCCCTCGCCCCTTATCATTTTCAATGTTTCTTAAATCTTAAGTTTAACTGTTGTCAAATTAGAATAGAAATTCTTTCTCCCCCTTTTTTTTTTTTTGTGCTTCTTCAAATATCGTTTTTCCCAATCATAATAATTATTTCTGTAAAGTCTGATGAAGTTATATGATCGATGATACGATTCGGTAACCTCAACATGTGTAACTAAGCAGATAAAATGGGAATAATATATATATATATATATATATATATATATATATATATAATTCTCCTTGATAAAGTCAGGTCATTAGCAAAAATTCGCATTTTAACAGCAACAAAAATATAAATAAAAATGAATTTATCATTTAAAAACATTTTCACGTTTTCAAAATTTCTCATTTAAATTCATAAAAAAAATGTTTTATAAAATGTGTGACTTTACATTGTTTAAATTTCGCGCTTAACCCAAGCGACCACATACGGATTTACACAGTTACCAGGACAAGACATATCCTCTGTTCGGGACGATTCGACCTCTGATTACATCATTATTAAGAAGAAAAAACAATCGGACTGACATCTTAATAAAGCCAAGCTATTGCCGAAATTCGGATTTTAATAACAACAAAAACAACAAAAACAACAAAAAACAACAAAAACCACAAAAACAATAAAAACAACAACAACAGTAGTAAATAAAATGATTTTATCATTTCACAGCATTTTGAGGTTTTCCAAATATATCATTTTAATGCATATATATATATACACATATATATATATGGATATATATACATATATATGTATATATATATATATGGATATATATACATATATATATATATATATATATATATATATATATATATATATATGCATGTACGGGTTAAAACGGAAAACTATCTTTACATAACACCAAAAGATGGAGAAAGTGAGGAAGCATGGCTGTGGAAATACGATGTCCAGCATGTTAAAAATGTACCATTTGTTGTAAAAATCTAATGGATAAAAATCTGAAGAAGTTGGTGGGGGCAGGATATTTTTACGGAAACATAAATCGTAAAATTGCCAACTCATTAATGAAACAGCTGTAATGGAAAACTCCAGGAAATAAACAAAGGTTATGAAAAGAAAACGTAAGTCTTTGAATTTTCCCCAAAATTTTACACTATATATGCTCTGTCCCTATGAAATAGACAAATTGAGCTTAACTCCAAATTAACGGTGAATGGTTTTAAAATAACAATCTAGACCCGTTAAACGAAAACGGTATACAGGTAAAGTAACGACATTTCAAAACAAACTAACAAATTTTTTTTTACTGCTCCTCGAATTGAGCTTATACATTATACCGTCTATGATGTTTACTAAGGAGAAAATAACTTTCAGCCCCAAAAACATAGCTATTCCAAGACACAAAACATACATGATGGACATGGTACTAGCCTTGGATTCTTTTCTTAAAAGAATTCGATGGAGGATCTTTCACCACAAAAGTTCAGAAGAAAAAACACAGAGAGCTGCACACAAACCAACCCGAATTACATAACCACAACTGTAAATGAAAACACAGAAATCCCTTATGATAGAAAATATATAATTAAATCCAGGAAATTCACGCCAGTTTTTTCTGCCTTAGAAGCGTTCGAATTAGACATGTTAAAATGGATAAAAAACGTAAAAATCAAGAATAACAAGTACATGAACCCAAAAATGGAAAAAAAATCGATAATAATTTTAAAAATATTAAAGTCAAGCCTAACTTGATGATTCAAGCAGACAAAGACATAGATTTTGAAACCTACAACAACCTAATAATGAAAGAAGTCGATAAAAACTATAGAGTACCTATTTACTATGCCTCCGCACGGGACAGAGTTAGTCACCAGCGTCGTTTTTTAACGTGGAGAAAAGGTAAAAAATAAAAATTGTCTCAGTCGTGAAGGATTTCGCCTCCACCCAAAGAGAACAAGAAAATGAAGTGCAGCATCTAAAGAACAGATACTGCACTTTGATCTTGAACAAACTCTAGAGTAGCAAGTAATGAAGAACTGAATAGTATACACTTTGAAATAAGTGAAAAAATGAACATACATGATAAGATAGAGGGATATACACCACTGTACTCTCGTTTTACTCTAAAAGATTATAAACCAGAATTCAACAATGATCCTAGCATTAGACTGATTTCTCCATGTATTTCAGATTTGAGAAACATTAGCAAAAAAAATACTAGAGGAAATCCTACCATCTGGCATCAATTAAAATGAATGGCTCTCGTCTTGAGGAGGTCTCAAGTTTTGACAGGCTTTTGGGCTTGACCTTTACTCCTGATCTTAAATGGAATACTTACATCAAATCTGTTGCCAAGGTCGCTGGAAAAATGGTGGGATACTTCTATCGATCCAGTAGATATCTCACTGCTGATGCAATTTTCTATATATATAAGAGCCAGATACGTCCAAGGATGGAGTACTGTTGCCATATATGGGCAGGAGCTGCTAGAAAAGACTTGTCCTGCCTTGATAGGGTTCAAAATAGACTTCGTGGCCTGGTGGGAGATGTCCTTTTCTCTTCGCTGCAACCTCTGTCTCACAGAAGAGATGTTGCGAGTTTGTCTCTGCTTTATCGTTATTTTCATGGAAAGTGTTCAACTGAGCTTCAATCTATGGTCCCCCCTCGCCAAACTTTCACAAGAAACACTAGACTAGCTGTAAACACTATCAATAATTCTCCCCACTCTTTATCTGTGCCTAAACCTAAACATAGATTCCATGATCAAAGCTTCTTTCTTAGAACTGCACGCCTGTGGAATTGTCTTATGTTTTCCTGCTTTCCAGCTGTCTATAATATGGTTGTCTTCAAGTCCAACGTGAACAAGTTTCTGATGAGCCGTTCCACTTACTTTAACAAATTTACCGAACTTCCATTACTATCGATTACTATATTGTCCTTTTGACTACTGTACACTCTTTAACCCTTATCCTTGAGTGGCCTATCGGCCTTGATAAGTGGTGATGCTTATGTATATAAAAAAATTACCATAACCTGTGGAATTATCAGAAAAGGTAATTGAATTGTTCGGCCCACAACCTCAAGGCAAAAATAGAAAATTCCTTATGTTTGATATAGATTCATATTACCCCTCTATTTCACTAAATCTCTTCGAGGAAGCACTAGAACTCGCTAGAAAACTAACAATGATAACAAATTTAGAATTAGATATTATAAGACTAGCAAGAAAAACTCTAATTAAATATATGGACCAGAAAGAACATAAACCTCAACTTTGACGTCACAATGGGGACCCAGATAGTGCACCAGTAACAGACCTTTTAGGTCTATATATACTACATGAACTATATAAAAGATTCCAGGACTAAGAGGAGAACTATACCGGGAGGATGCATTATTCTACATGAACTGAACAAATAGGTTATTGAAAAAAAACAAAAAACAAAAAAAACAAATTAAACAATTCTTCAGAAAACTGAACCTAGATATAACAATAGAGCCAAACAACAAATGTGTAAACTTCTTAGACATAACCCTGAATCTACGTTGCTCAAGTCCAATGTAAACAAATTCTTGATGAATCGTTCCGCTTACGTAATCAAATTTACCAAATTTACATTTCTACCGATTACCATGATATTGTTCTTTTTGACCACTGTACATTCTTCAATCCTTATCCTCGAGTGGTCTCTGTGCCTTAAAAAATGGTGATTTCTTTGTAAAAAAAACTTTCTATATGTTGTATTCCGTATTAAATCCAAGATCTGCCGTAATTTCTTAATTTACAGAATTTTACTCCTACTTTTCACTTTTTACTATTGCTCTATCTCGTATAATGATTGTTATTTTTATCTGATAGGGGATTGACTTATAAATATTCATATAATTATTTATATGGAGGAGTTTAATTTTACAGTATTATACAATCTTTAGTCTGAAAGCATTTCACAACTTCAGTTAATTTAAACACAAGCACACACCCATATATATATATATATATATATATATATATATATATATATATATATATATATATGGCGCAGGTAATCATTTATTAACTTGTTTTGTTTTGAGTCATTAACTTACCAAATTTATTCTGTCTTTGTGCCATATTTCTAACGAGAAGCGCTGATACAACGTACTTAGCAATTCAAAATGTATTTTAAATAATATTTGTAACTTTACATTATTTTATGGCTCCTCGGGCAACGCCGGGACACAGACCCTGTTGTTATAAATAAACAAGCTATTCTTGAATTGAAAAATCAAACATACTCATTCCTGTGTCTCGATACACATTCTATCATTATATATGTGATCAGTTTTCTATAATTGTCAACCATAAAGGAGCCTATTCGTGACCAGACACACACATACAGGCGTTCAGCTTTACATTATATATATATATATATATATATATATATATATATATATATATATATATATATATATATATATATATATATATATAACTACGCATACGTTCTATAATTGTCAACCATATAGGAGCCTAATCGTGACCAGACACACACACACAGGCGTTCAGCTTTACATTATATATATATATATATATATATATATATATATATATATATATAACTACGAATAAGCCTGACGAATCCTACGGTTGATGAAACGCAGTATATTCAGTGTAGCTTAATCGCCATATATATTTTATAAATCACTATATATATATATATATATATATATATATATATATATATATATATATATATATATATATAAGATCTTTCTACTCCAGTAATTTCTTCCCCAGAACCGCTTGACTCTGGAATGGAATTCCAGGTCCCTGCTTCCCTAACTGTACTGACATGCAGAAGTTCAAGTGTAACGCGAACCGACATCTTGTTGCCCAAATCCCAACATAGTGCCCCAGTAGTTGCTGCCTTTGATAGTAGCCCCCTACACCAAAGTGGCAATGTGCCTTGTTTGGGGTGAAAATGTAATAATAATGATTATAACAATATTATATATATATATATATATGGAAAATATTGATCATGGAGTAATCGTATAAATCGATAGCATGGACGATTTCCGTGTATGTTATGTCAAAATCGATCGTTTGATTCTGATCGGCTTTTAAAGTGGAGGAAATCTACCTATAACTGCACCATTTCTATTTAAGTAAATGCAATTCTTGCTTTTTTTCTGCTTCCCGGTTTCTTTAGCTAAAGAAATGAGTCTTTTGCTCGACGAAAGAATCGCAAAAGTCGGTTTCATATTAATAAAGATTTAGCTAATCATAAAGAGCGACTGAATTGAACGGCTTTACAAAATGTAAAAATATGGTTTCCGAAGCGATAAAAAACGCGGGACGGGCGAGGGTTGCACTTAATGCACTTAATTTCTTTTGCGTTCGTTAATTCGCGTTTCTCGCTTTATTTTTGCTTTTTTTTGCTTTATTTTCGTTTTGCGATTTTTTCCTTCTATTTCATTTTCCTGTAAAGATTTTTTCTTTCCTACTTTTTTTCTTTCTGTGTCGTATTTTTCTTTTATTTTTTGTCTACTTTGTTTTTTTTTTAATTTTTTCTTCATTTTTTTGTTTTTGTTTTCATAAATTATACTATCTTTTCTGTTTGTTTCTGTTTTCGTCAATTGTCTTTTGCGTATTGTTTTTATTTTCTGTTGCGTATTTTTTTCATTTTCTGTTGTGTCTTTTTAATTTTCTGTTGCGTTTTTATTATATTTTCTGTGGGGCATTGTTGCATTTTCTACTGCGTAATATTTTTCATTCTCTCTTGTATTTCTTTTTAAATTTTATTTTGCGGAATTTATTTTTCATTTTCTGTTACATGTTTTTTTTCTTTTTCTGTTGCGTTTTTTTCTTTCATTTTCTGTTACATTTTTAATTCATCTTCTGTTGTGTATTTTTTTCATTTTTTGTTGTGTTTGTTTATTTACTTTTGAGTTATTTTCTTTCATTTCTGTTGCATTTTTTTCATTTTCTGTTGTGTTTTTTATTTCATGTTGCGTTTTTTCTTTCATTTTCTTTTCCGTTATTTTCTTTCATTTTCTGTTGCATTTTTTTCATTTTCTGTTGTGATTTTTTATTTCATGTTGCGTTTTTTCTTTCATTTTCTTTTCCGTTATTTTCTTTCATTTTCTGTTGCGTTTTCCTTCATTTTCTGTCGTGTTTTTTATTTCATGTTACGTTTTTTCTTTCATTTTTCTTTTGCGTTATTTTCTTTCATTTTATCTTCCGTTTACTTTGGATTTTCTGTTGCATTTTTTCATTTTCTGTTGCTTTTTATTTCATTTTCCTTTGCATTATTTTCTTTACATTTTCTGTTGTGTTTTCCTTCATTTTCTGTTGCGTTTTTTCTTTCATTTTCTGTTGCGTTTTCTTTACATTTTCTATTGCGTATTCTTTCATTTTTTGTTACTTTTTTTTCATTTTATGTTTCGTTTTTTTTTCATTTTCTCTTAAGTTTTTTGTTTCAGTTTCTGTTACGTTTTTCTCTTTCCATGTTCTAGCTCTTCAGCATTTACTTTCTTTCGATTTCATTTTTCTGCGTAATTTATTTCTATATTTTGTTTTGGCCCGTTTAGTCTTTTCGTCTACTTGTAATTTCACGGTTGATTTTTTGCTTTTCGTAAATGACAATACATTTTTTGTACAAAAGATTCACTACTTATTAAGGTCCGGACCCCACTCGAGGATAAAGTTCATTGTGTGTACGGTAGCCATTGGAACAATAGCGTAATAACCGTTAGTAGTTTAAATTTGGTGTGATTTGATTATTAAAAAAGTCGGTTTAACATGAACTTTTTTTTACATAGGAGTAACCATTTATCAAGGACCAGAGGCCACTTAGGGATGATGGTTAATGAGTTTACGGGTTCAATGGGGCAATATCTTATCAATCATTGGTAGTGGAAATTTGGGAAATTGGATTACTTAAGAGGAAGGCTCATCAAGAACTTGTTTACGTTGGACTTGAAGACTGCTATATTTTACTCAGCTCGAAAGTAGGCAAACGAAACAGAGTTCCACAGGCGTGCAATTCTAAGAAAGAGGCTTTGTTAATGGCATCCACGTTTAGGTTTAGACACAGTGTGGGGAAAATTATTACTAGTGGTTTCAGCTAGCTGAGCGTTTTTCATGAAAGTTGGGCAAGAGAGGACCATAGATCGGAGATCAGACGAGCACTCGCCATGAAAATAACGATAATGAAGACACAGACTTGCAACGTCTCTTCTGTTGGAATAAGTACATGTCATCCTCTACTAAGCTATAAAATATATTTTTAACTCTGTCAAGGCAGGATAAGTTCTTCTAGCAGCTACTGTCCAGATTTGCCAACAAGACTCCATTTGTTGCCGTACTTGGCAGTGGGATAACTACTGGGGCGGTAGAATGATCCCAATATTTTTCCAGCGATTTTTGGCAACGGATTAGATGTACGCGTTCCATTTCAGATCAAAAGTAAAAAAAAAATACAGATCCAGAAGTTTTGCCAGACGGATAGAGTTTTCATGGTTTTAGATAGAAATATCAAAAGTTGGTTTCAGATACATCTCATTAACCAGCCACTATTTTCCCATGTCACAACGTACTATAATCAGAGAAGAGAGAGATAAAAGTGTATATATACTAGCAAAAGTACCCGTCATTGACTGGGTTTAAAAACAGCCTACAGAAATTAGACTCTGATTTATGAAAGTATGATAGGTTATGAAAAGGAAGGGTTATAAAGAGATAGCTTCGAATTTGGGGGTATCAAAACCAAAGCAAAATATGATGAAAGTAAATGTAAACGAAAACATCTCATCCACCATAACCCATTATCCACCCCTTTCGCCATGAGCAGCGAAACTCGAACAACAAGCATCAGTGAGTGGAAAACTTTCCAACACGATGGTAGTGGCTTTTTGGCAAAGAAGAAATCAATTTAAGGAATATCTGAACACGAGGAAACTCCCGACCGGTATTCTTTAAATTATATCGGTGCTAAATTGTCCTTATAGTTACTTTGTTTTAAGTTTGTTTTGGAAAAGAAGAAACACTGAACACCCTTAAACGGAAATTACAGTGACCTATATTTATTTCATTTTTTTTTATTTTTTTTTATTCATGTGAGCTTGGGTCTAGTATAATATTAGAGTGTGAGTAGGTGTTAAGAATTGAACTACGAGTTGTGCCCAAACTATATTTTAGATGATAGCAGGGCATGAGATGCGAGTGCGATATAGTACGGGTAAAACAGTAAGTTTTGAGTCATGTGTAATTTGATAAATAGAATATGGGCTGGTTTTAGTAGGTAACCTGGTTAAAAAAGGGCATTACTATGCTTTCATTTCCATTGTTACTGGGAGAGGGTATAGGTAAAAATTCGTGCAGTGGAAGCAGCTAAATTTTCTACAGTATTGGATTTGAGAGAGACGAGTTAATGTATGGTTAGATATAGTTTTGTAAGTTTAGGAATGGATGATTAAATATGGTTTAGTAGGTTTAGGATTAGGATAAAGTGTTAGGGTATGATTTACTTGTTATTAGAAATTCTTATTTGGTGCCCAAACCGAATATTTAGTAAGACTGAAAGATAAGCTCTGCTCAGTATAGATACAAGAGAACATTTGATATGGAGTATAGTTATACCTGATAGATATAGGTTATTGCATATGTTGTTTGTTTTAAGTTTCTTTTGGAAAGAAGAACCACTGAACACCCTTAAACGGAAATTACAGTTACCTATATTTATTTCATTTTCATTTCATTCGTAATTATGGGAGGGGAATTCATCTTAAAATATCTTTAATTTCGAATTAGAGCGACGGACTTATACTAAGTAAATATCAACAAGTCCTTACACCCCCTTCTTTTAAATGGAGAGTAGACAACACATTGTGGATGCGTTACCGGCAGTTCTCGTTACTCCCTCTTCCTCTTATTTGTGCCTCAGTCCTCCTTTCCAATGATGATGTTTCTGACAAAGGGGGAAGAAAAAGCTGCTCTCCAGGACGACAGTACTTAGTGAACAGTAGCCTGAGATGTCGGAAATGTTCTATTCCTATGTCTATCCTTGTGGTCATGTCACTGGTAAGGGTGCTGGAAGTAAAGTAAAGTCAGGGACCCGAATCTTGGATTAACCACCAAGGAAGCCGTCCTATCAGCAGGTTCAAAAAACTGAGGCTGCTGTATTGCCATTTGGTGAATTGACTCTGGACCATACAGTAGTTTCGCGTGGGGCCTCTCGATGCCATACTAGTGGGTAATTGTTACGGCTTTACCTTATCATGACTACAAAAAAAATCTTCCTCTCTTTTTTGCGCTTACTTCCCTTTCTGTCCTGCTCTGACGAAGTCTGTCGACCTGTTCCACAAATCCCAATCCTCAACATGAAATACCTCCAGAAAAATAACACGTGTAAACCTAGAACCCCATCTTCCAATGTAGACCTCTACTACCAGGTATCCTTCTCCAACATCAGGCGTCTACGTTCCACCCTTCCAGAGGTTGAAACCCAATTACAGGAGACGAAACCAGACATATTCTTCCTAAGCGAAATTGGCATTAGTCCGATCACTTCCCTTGACGAATTCATAATTAAAGGATACTCGAACTTAACATCTACATCTGAGCCCCAAGATCGCCATAGGCATGGAATATGTGCTGACATTAAAGATGGCTTCCCATGTGGCAGGGATATCGCTAGAGACGATGCTAATTTACCTTATATGTGCTTTCAGGTTGCATTTGCTTACTCCACTGCATTTATGTTTGCCCTCTATCGCCCCCACAATAGTGGAGTTACTATCCTTAAGAGCATATCTGAGAAAAATTGATCATATCCAGTCTGCTCACCATTCAGCTAACATCCACATTTGTGGTGTCTTCAACGTCCACAATGCGGAATGGCTGACCCACTCTAACAAGACAGATGATAAGGGGGGTTCTGTCATTTGCCATTGCCTATGACCTTACCCAAATTATTCACGAACCAACCCTAGTGCCCGGTACTTCCGGTCAATATACTAGCCCTTTAGACCTTTTTCTCACAACTTCCCCTGAGCTATGTTCAAGTTCCGTTCTGTCTCCTCTGGGATCTTTCGACCACTCGGTTGTATCAGTTAAGATAAAAACGAAATGCAATAAGTCTTCGGATGTACCTCTCCACAGTACTGTATATCGATACTCTACCGCTAACTAGGATAGCTTCCGTACACTTATACTCGATCTATCCCTGCATTCCATGTTTAAAATGGATGTGTCCTCAATATTATCAGACCTGACCGATTAGCTAATTGTAGGCATAGACCAATTCATACCATCCAAAAAATTCCAACAAAAACCTAACAGCCAGCCATGGTTCTCCCTTGAATGTGCTGCTGCTATCGCACACAGAAATCACCTTTTTCCATGGCTACCAACGTAATAGATGCATTAAGATTAAAGCTGCCCTCAGGACTGCCAGCAACCACTGCAAAAGAGCAATAAAAATGCAAGAGAGCTATATGCTCAGTCCGTTAAATCCAAAGTAGCTGAGCAGCGGTTTGGTTCCCACCAGTTTTGGCAAATAGCAAACAGGATCCTTAACAGAAGTGTGCGTTCTATCCCAACCATCCTCAATATTCCTGAGGTCATCTCGTCAGCATCAGATAAGGCCAAACTATTTGCCAAGAACTTTGCAGCTAATTTTACCCTATGCGACCAAGGCTATCAACTCCCCATATTGCCTCCTATAACGGACAACACGCTCTGCAACATACAGATATCAGTGCGTGATGTCTCCAAGCTAATCAAGAACCTTGATTCCAGTAAAGCAACTGGCTCTGACGGCATTCCAATCATTGTGCTGAAAAAGCTTCAACTAGAACTTGCCCCCATACTTAAAAAAAACTCTTTAAGCGTTGTCTTAAAGAGAAGTGCTTCCCAACATCCTGGAAAACCTCATCCGGATGCCCTGCATTGAAGAATTCAGGTGATAAGTAATCTCTCTCTCATTCAGACCAATAAGTCTCCTGTGTGTCATGAGTAAGCTGCTGGAGTCCATATTAAATAGAGAAGTAGACAACCTCCTCAGCAGAAATAACCTTTTTAGTGACATGCAATATGGTTTCCGTTCTGCTAGATCTACAGCAGATGTGCTAACTGTTATATCTCATAGGATAAGCGAATCTTTTGACAAAGGCTTCCTCTCTTGGGCAATTGCTCTTGACATATCAAAGGCCATCTATAAGGTATGTCATAAAGGCCTACTCCACAAGATTTCCAGCTACGGTATAACTGGAAATGTTTTCTCGATAATTAAATCATTTCACTCCGATAGGCTCATCAGAGTAGTGGTTGATGGGCAGAAATCAGAGGGCCCCAATATTAATGCTGGAGTCCCTCAGGCATCCATTCTGGGTCCAACTCTCTTCCTGATATATATCAATGACCTCCCAAAACACATACTTAATCTATTCTATGCTGATGACACGACTATCTATAGCAAATACATCAAAGGCTGTAAATGACAAAGTTCTCTCACATTCTCTCTCCTCTGATCTTAATCGCGTGATACAGTGGGGGATGAGGTGGCTGGTTACTTTTACTGCATCGAAAACCAAGCTCCTATCTTTACATCACCAATGCTATCATCCCCATCTGGCATCAATTGAAATGGGTGGCTCTCGTCTAGGGGAAGTTCTACGTTTTGATAAGCTTCTGGGCTTGACCTTTACTGCTGACCTGAAATAAAACACGTACATCAAGTCAGTTTCCAAGGCCACTGGAAAAATGGTAGGCTCCTTCTACAGCGCCAGAAGATATCTCACCCCTGATGAGATTCTCTATCTGTATAATAGCCAAGTACATCCACATCTGGACACGAGCTTCTAAAAACAACCCATCCTTCCTTGACAGAGTACAAAATAGGCTTCGTGGCCTAGTGGGTGATGCTCTTTTCTCTTCCCTGCAACCACTCTCCAACATGAGAGATGTTGGGAGCCTGTCTTTTTTTTATCGTTACTACCATGGCAGGTGCTCGTGTGAACTCTAATCCTTGGTCCCCCCCTCGACAATCTTTCACGATAAAACCTGCCTAGCTGAAACCACTGTCAAAATTTTTCCCCACTCCTTATCTGCGCCAAAATCAAAATGTAGATTCCATGAAAAAAACTTCTTTCTCAGAAGTGCACGCCTGTGGAACTGTTTCCCATCTGACTATAACCTTAATGTCTTCAAGTCCAATTTAAAACATCCATGATGAACCGCCGCCTTAAGTAAGACACTGTATAAAATCTCAGACACTAACATACTGTACACACAATGACCTTTATCCCCGAGGGCTTCCGGGGCTTGATAAGTGGTGACTACCTTGTAAAAATAAATAAATAAATATATAAAATAGATAAACCCCATAATTTATTATACCATATCTGTTACACAGAAACACTTATCACAATATTATGTGGATCTATATTTAAAAAAAAAACTTGTTAAACTTTGTGACACATTTCAATTTTATTGAGGTCAGGCGCGAACGAACACCCCATAATTTTATTAGACCATATTTCTTCAAACTGAAACGTAATTATCAAATTATACTTACGCAGATAGATATGAAAAGTCTTTATTAAAGTGTGTGCCTATTTCCATTCTATGGAGGCCAGGCGCGAACGCAGACCCCATGATTTTATTATACCATTTCTATTTAAGTTAAAACATTCTTATCAAAGTATTATCATGTACATCTATTTCAAAAACACTTGTAAACGGATTCTTTTTAAATTTTAAAATTTTTCTTTACATATTTGTGTACCAGGCGCGTACGCAGACCCCACAATTTTAATGAATCATCATTATGCCAGATCAAACATACCCATTCCTGTGTCTCGATACATCTTCTATCATTATATGTGATCAGTTTTCTATAATACTCAACCATATAGGAGCCTATTCCTGACCACACACACACACACACACACACACACACACACACACACACACACACACAAACGTTCAGCTTTATATTATATATATATATATATATAGAGAGAGAGAGAGAGAGAGAAAGAGAGAGAGAGGGGGTGTATAAGTTTATAACTGTGTGACTGATCGCCTCGTTGTCTCGTGTTTGTGCCTGTCGATATAATATAGGATATAACCCAACGGACATATAATATTTACAACAAAAATGGACAGACATGCTCTGATGGTTTATATCTGGCGAATAAAAGAAACATATCTGGTTCCTCTTTGGTTTTGTTTGACGGAAAGCTGCAAATTGAGCCATTACGAACGATCGGCTTGACTCCGTTTCCGTCTCTTTCAAGCTCTATGTACATACATTTCTGATTTCAGCCTAGAAAACTGCCAAAAAAAGCGGGTGGAATGCATTTTTGAATAGTATATATAAAGGCTGTGAGGTAAAATAAGAGGTGTGAAAGGCGTAAGGGAGTCAGAATATAAGCGTCGAATAATCAAATAAGAAATTTCATGGTTCAGGGCTCTCGTGTCTCCATAGAGACAATAAGTTCACAGTTTGGTGTGGTTGGTTGCTTGGTTGGTTGTTTTTGTTTTATGGCATATCAAACCTTTTCGCGTTATTTAATGCCGAATCCAAAGATTTTGAAGAAAAAAATTTTTAATAGAATATATTTGTTGTTTTCACGTCGGTTTCTATTTAACCCATAATTGGGACCCTAACAGGTACTACCACTCCGGTCAGAGTGGACCTGGGAGCAAAGGTAATTAAAGGGTTACTCCACACTCCCCAAAGCCCGCAAGCTGGGGCCTCACCATCGGATATAGTTTAAGGTCATATCCAGGACCCCCATTGAGGGACATTTACCCTCTGCAGGGGGGCAGTCGGTATATTCTAATGCCCCACCGACAGGGCCCACAGTTTGGTGTGAGTGTGGTTGCTGTACACACAATTTTTCGCGAGGAACTGATGCAGAAGTTTTGCGTAACGTTTTTTTTTAACATGCGAGCTCAAAGAAAGTTAGATAGAAAGACGTTGTTCATTAGATATGAAGAAAGTTCGTAACCGTCACTATAATCCAGATTTTGCTCCTAGTGAGTTTTGATTATTCCCTAAGCTCAAGAAAAACCGTAGAGGCTGTTGTTATGAGATAATTGGAGAGATGGAATAGATTGTGACGAAGAGGATTCCATGTGATCTTCTAAGAGGTGTTGGAACAGTACGGCAAATTGATTGCAGCCGAAAGAGATTATTTAGAAATTACTAGAGTTTCATGCATGTACTATCAATAAAAGCGTCTATATGAAAAAGGTCTTTAAAACTTGTTGAGGGCACCTCGTATAAACATTCGTGTATTTACGTGTCTATTGAATGTCTATAATGTATATATATTTATGAATGCGAAAGTAATATTTGCCATTGTCTTGTGAAAAATCATTCGCTAGCCAATCCACTTCTATCTTTTCTGCTTTAGTCCCGGAAAATGGGAGACATCTTACTTGTAACCCGGATCTCGATTTCTGTTATATATTCTTGGAATATATATATTCGTGAATATTCGAGCGGGAATAACTTCTCTACGACATTTCTTTAGTCGGCCTCGAATCTTGGTTTTCAGAAGAGACATCAGTCGGTCATCGCATCTCCGCTATGATAAAAAAAAAACAGAAAAGGTAACGCGTCTAGTAGAAAGTATTTCGCAAAATATCGAAAATTATTCGACTTTACGGGCGTCTCGGTAAATCAGAGTATGGTCAGGTGTAATAAATTGCGAAATATTTCGAAATCGCGACCCTAACATGGTCAGTTCGTGCCGATATATTCACAGATACCGTAAAACACCATATACAAATTCACACAAAAAGGGACAAATAACATTTTTCTGGGGATTTACTTCAGGCGAATAAGCGAAACATACCTGGTTCATCTTGGTCTTGTTTGAGGAAAAGATGCAAAGAAGATTTGCCTAATGAACCAACAAATTTTCTGTTGTAATTTCAGCAACTTTAATACAGATGTTTCCCTCTTGGTTTTTTTTTTTTACACAGTGATCACCACTTATCAAGGCCCGGAAGCCACTCAGGGATAAGGGTTATTGCAGTACATCACGTTAGTGAGGAGATTTTATGAAGTGTTTAATTAGGGGGGCGGTTCATTAGGAATTTGTTAACATTAGACTTGAAGACATCCAAGTTGTAGTCTGGAGGGAAGCAGGAAGACGGAACAGAGTTCCACAGGCGTGCAGTTCTAAGAAAGAAGCTTTGCTCATGAAATCCGCGTTTTGATTTAGGCACAGATATAGAGTGGGGGAAATTTTTCACAGTGGATTCAGCTAGACGGGTGTTTTTCGTAAAAGATTGGCGAGGGGGGACCAGGGACTGGAGTTCAGACGAGCACCTGCCATGAAAATAACGATAAAACAAGGATAGTCTCGCAACGTCTCTTCTGTGGGAGAGGGGTTGCAGGGTAGAGAAAAGGGCATCCCCCACTAAACCACGAAGTCTATTTTGTACTCTGTCAAGGCATGATAGGCTGTTTTTGGCAGCTCCTGCCCAGATATGGCAACAGTATTCCATCCTTTATATTTGATAAGCGTTTGACTCCTTACTTCCCAGATGCTTCTATACATCCTAAACGGTCGACTCCATTCTCTGTTCATCTCCTTCAAACTCTAACCACTAGCTGACTAAATCCTATATATACAAACACATCTCCATTCTTATGACATCATCAGCACGTATCACTCATGACCATCGCGATATATATATCCTACTAAACATGTTAATCTAGCAAAAATTAATATTATTGTAAGTTTTCTTTTAAAGAAGACACCGCTCATAAAGGCCCGGAGGTCACTCGAGGATAAGGGTTAATGAGTGACAGTGATCAAGGGAAACATATCATAGGAATCGTTAGTAGTGGAAATTTGGTAAATTGGATCAATTAAGGGGATGGCTCATCAAGAATTTGTTTTGCGTTGAACTTGAAGTTGTAGTCAGTTGGAAAGCAGGAAAACAAAACAGAGTTCCATGGGCGAGCAGTTCTAAGTAATAAGCTTTATTTATGGAACAAACGTTTACGTTTAGGCACAGATAAAGAGTCGGGGAAATTATTGATAGTGGTTTCAGCTAGCCGAGTGTTTTTCTTGAAACTCAAGCCAGGGGAAACTAATATTCCTTCTCCTTTTTAACATAAAAAATACCTTTCCGCTTGACACATTCTTTCTAACGTTGAACTTTCGCCTTGATAATTAAAACATTAATAGCGATCATAATATATATCATTAAGCCCGAATCAACAGCGTAGCAGATGATCGTGAACCAACCCATGTGAAAATTTTCGGTGTCTGACTAGGGGATACCATTAAATTTGAAGATTTCCGGTCAAAAGTTAATATATTTAGGGACTACATGTCGCGAAAAGTTTGGTTTGAGAGCATGAATATGAGAGTTCGGATACCACTGGTTGGAGTGGGACAAAAGTTCGTCACTGTGTCAGACATGACCAGACAACGATTCACACAATATAGTTATACTGACAACATGTCCAATGTCCTTAATTATCGAATTCCTCAGACTAATCTTCTAATGATGTTTCGTTCTATTCGCAATATTTTAGTTGATGTAACCTACAACCTTCTTCATCGCACTCACGAATCAGCATAAAATGATAAAAGGCACCCTTTATGACGGGAATCGAGTGTTGGCTGACAGAACAAGAGCATGCTCTCTCCAGAAGTAAATAAAAGTGTTTCGTTGGATATTCCGTTCAAATTTCCGTTTCGGAGGATGTAACCGACAACCATCTTCATCAAACTCAGGAATAAGCATACAATTTTAAACGGAACCCTTTATGGCATTTCAATATTTTTGAGATGAGGATTAGTTATTCGCATTTGATATATCGGACTACTGTTCTCATCTTGAGTGTGATTTTTACAATATTTCGGTCGATTAAACCTGCGAACTTCTTCAAGTATAAGTCTGGAATTTGGAGGGGAATCGGCTCATGGCTGACGGAAGTAGTAAAGGGTTCCGTTCGAAATTCTGGCCAGATTCCCGAGTATGACAGACACATTTCTGAGTTCGAGAATATACAACTGAGGAAGTTCGGTGTTTAGATCAACGGAAACGTTTAGAAATGACACTCCAAATGAGAACAGTACTCCAATGAATCCAAATAATACGGAACCATTTATTTTATTCAAAGTAGTTGATTGTTCTCGTTTTGTAAGACATGGCTGGACAGAAAGCTTAAATAAGTCGCAAATGTATTTTTTTATTATATTTCACCTCAAACAAGGCATATTCCAACTTTGATGTATGGGGGCTACTATCAGGAGTACTATGTAGGGAATTGAGCAGCAAGATGTCTGTTCACATTACACTTGAACTTCTGCATGTCATTACAGTTGGAGGAGCTGGAAACCGGAAGAGAATTCCAAAGTCCTGCAGTTCTGGGGAAGAAGATATTAGAGTAAAAGGCTTTCTTACATCTAGGGATCTCAATTGTGTAGAGGTGGGACTTTGCTGCTTGTTGGGTTTGTCGGGGGTATTTTCGTCGAGGGGGTACAAGTGCTTGTAGTTCGTCAGAGCATCCATCATAAAAATACTTGTAAAACAGGCAGAGAGATGCAACATTTCGTCGGTGGGGCAGGGGCTGAAGTTCAGATTACAATTCACGACCTATTAGGTTGGGGATTCTCTTTTAGACCCTGTCCAGGAGTGAGAGACTAGTAGCAGATGCACCAGACCAAACGTGACAACAGTACTCCATATATGGATGAATGGTGGCTTTGTAGAGGTACTTGATACTTTCAGGCGTAAGTAACTTTCTAACAAGGTAGAGAGAGGCCATCTTCTTTGCAGCAGCCTTAGCAATGATCTCAATGTATTTATTCCAACTCATGTTTCCTGTGAACGTTAAGCCAAGGAGTTTGAACGAAGTGCTCTCAGGTAAAATGTGTTTAGCCATAGCTATTGGTGGTTGGTAAGGAGTCTTGTTTTGGCAGCTTTGAACGTTACATTAGTAGTTTAGTGGTACCTGCACATAGGATTACACCTTCATCTTCAGAAGAGTGTAACGTTATAATTGTATTTTTAAAAGTAATTTATCCGTAATCACCCCTCAGATGAAATAGTCAGAAATGTTTGAACTGTAGAGCAACTACTGAGAAAAGTAGCCTAAATTCCCTGTACGATTTTCTTCCATTTTCTCTAAGAAATATTTAATTCCATATTTGCCTCAAATCTCTGCCTTACCAACTGAAATAGGGACAAACGGGATGCAAATTAAATAAAGAAATAAATAAACGTAAAGCGAACGTGCATATGAAACGATGAAAAAATATCTACTCATTCAACGGAAACGATCGTTATCGAAATGAATAATGGAGGGAGGGGGGGGGCAGATCCAAGTCTTAGAAAACGGAAATAATCGACCGCTACCGTGAAAAGACAACGGAAATAACCGAGAAACCCAATTAAATGAAGAAGCGATCGATAATTGATAATAATTCGAGCTGATAACAGTTTGAACTTAAATCATATTCATGGAATAATTATATTAAAACTAAATCAATGTTGGTTTCCAAATAAGTAAAGAATTCAAAAACCAGTTTTCGTGTATTTCAGCGGGCAAATACAACTTTGTTCGATATAAATGTCCACCACTATATATATATATATATATATATATATATATATATATATATATATATATATATGTGTGTGTGTGTGTGTGTGTGTGTGTGTGTGTGTGTGTGTGTATTATGTAAATACATTCTTATCTTGCTAGGATGTGCAGACCGTTTCAATCATATTAGATATCATCAGTCAAGAACAATTAAGGTACAATAACTGAAAAAATAATATATGAATAAAACATATTGTTTATGTCACAATAAAAATAAGGGCGATTTTTAAGAAACAAGATCTCCAATTTGGGAAGGTAAGGCGCCGTATGTACCGCGCTGAGGAGTGGGCATTTCCAGGTTGGTATCTGGGGGCGTACTAATTCACTGGGAGAGATGCACCCTCAGGCTTCGTTAAGGCATGCATCTAGGAGAAAGGAAACTTGGATGTAAAAACTTGCGGTTTTTTTTTTTGTGGTACCGACAAATGTTGGCCGTAATACCAAATAGTGTGCTTGGTACTGCACAAAGCTTTCCCTACAATAAAAAATCTATGTAGATTTCCGAAAATTTTAGTTGTTGTGGCAAAACCTCATACGTCGATTCCCGCTCCTTTTGGGAGAGCTGGAAACTTCTACATTAATCAAAAGCAAAAACATTAATAAAAGTGCCATAGTTGTTGCTGTCACGAGCGCTTTTGGTTCGTCATCGAATCATCACCACGTGTTGAAGAAAGTCCGAAGGAGAGAAAATAAAAAATAAAAAGTGAAAACTTATATATACAGTAAACGGCGATACGTTAAAATATCTGAAAAGTCGATTAAAATTATACTATCAAAACCAACAAATTCATGGACACCGTTAACAAAGTCCGTCCAATATATTTTATCAAAATCACATGACACCGAACTTCAGAATCGAAGTAAACGCAATTAAAAATATCATACGTAGATACTTGACGCCTGTTGACAGTAATTCTAAAATTAAATTTATTATTTAAGACGTTTAGAACACAAAACCTTGTGGTTACAAACAACTCATTACCGGCTATAAAAAAGGTTGGAACAAACCAATGTAGTGTATAAATTCAAATGGTCTATGAGACAATAACTCCAAAAATAATGCATACATTGGGGATACAACGACAACTTTATCCTGGCGACTAACCATGCATTTAAATTATACTAGTGCTATATATAAACGTTTAATAAAAGAACATAATTGCCCCCCTCCAATCTTATGTTAATGTTCCATATATATATATATATATATATATATATATATATATATATATATATGTATATTTATGAATATATATACATATATATAATTAATAAATGACAAAAACAATATTGCAATGTTGGCCATCTTATAATTTGTTCCTTTAGTGCAGTTTACATTTACATTTCTTGACAGTATCTGTTTCGTGGTGAATTAATTATGATATCAATCAGTGAATAGCAACATATTTACTGATTGAAAGGAATAAAAGATACGACGTTGGACATTATGAATTCTGGGATATAACTTTCTTTTACTTATTCACTATATTCCTCTGTAATTACATTGGGCTGCTTAAATTAGGATTGGTATATAAGAAAATATATTTCTACAGAAATATATATATATATATATATATATATATATATATAGTAATTTATAAAATATATATGGCGATTAAGCTACACTGAATATTCTGCGTTTCATCCACTTATGAAACGCAGAATATTCAGTGTAGCTTAATCGCCATATATATTTTATAGATTACTAACTAGCTCTACCTGCGTATTGAGCACTTTTGAAGTAAATACTTAAAGTTTACGCACAAATCTATACTTTCGTATATTGAATTTATGTGAGTAAATGGAGTAGTTATATATATATATATATATATATATATATATATATATATATATATATATATAACTACTTCATTTACTTCGACAGAAATATATATATATATGTATATATATAAATATATATATATATATATTTATATATATATATATATATATCAGAATATTTAGAGGATAAGAATACAGATTGATTAATCATGTGGTATTGAGTCTTACAGAATACCTTTTTAGGTGATCATATACAAGCCAATTCCAGCAAAAAAGAGAATAGCTTCAGATTGATCATACGTATATATATATGCACAAATACACATACGCGCATGCATAATACATACACACACAGACACACAGACACACACACACACACACACATATATATATATATATATATATATATATACATATATGTCATAATGATGAGCGCTCCTTTTGGGAGAGCTGGACACTTCTATATTAATGAACCTTGAGCTTAACTTGTCTGTACTTGTGAAGTGCAGATGTATTAAGCAGGTGCTTTTTGATTTTGAAAATGTAAAAATATATCAAGCGGGGATAACTCGAGCCAAGAATGGCAGTTTGTTTATAATATTGAACCAAGTCAAAACTATGTAAGATTTAGAATTTGAAAGGTCAAACCCGAAAGAACTCATGATGGCATACAAATAAAAATAATGTATAGAATGAATGCCTCTCACTCTCTCTCGCTCTTTCTCTCTCTTTGTTTCTCCCTATCACTCCCCTTTTCTTTCTTTCTTTATTGAAAGAGAGAATTAAATATAATTCGATTGTTTTAAAGCAGTTGAAGCTTAGATTCTGGGGTTGACGGACGGGACATAGCAGTTTAGTTGCAGGCGTGTGGTTTCAACTGGTCTTTATAAAATATGCTCCGCTAGTGTTAAACATAAAATAAATTATATATTTTCATAAAAAAAAGGAATTTGTTCGCTAGTTTTGTACACACGTTAAATTTCAGCATGAAGTCATCCCAGCCATAATGCCGACGATGGAAATGTTGACTGTAACGACGCAACAAAGACACAAGAAACGACCCGACGCGTATCGTCCCGTGGCGTTGATTTTTCCATGTGCCTATCATTTGATATTGTTTATTCCCCCGGGGAGCTGGTTGCGTTCCAAGGACGTTCCTCAACTAAGTAAATCTCCCCGGGAAGGATAGAGTAATATATATATATATATATATATATATATATATATATATATATATATATATATATATATGTATGCATATATACACATGCAGTACCGTCTCGCTGTTTCACAGCTCATCAGTGCGGCTAAACAAGCAACTACCCAGAGAGAGAGAGAGTGGCTTTATATATATAGCAAAAAAGAATGACAGCAATGTTAAAAAAAGAAATTTTATACCTGGTACAGTAGATCATATATATATATATATATATATATATATATATATATATATATATATATATATATATATATGCACACACCGATACACACAAGCATATATAGGAGATAACTTGAATGCCTATTAGACATTATCCTCGAGGCTCTAAAGTGTCTCGGTACAGGGGTTTGTCAGAACAATCTGGCATGGGGATCCTTTTCCCTAGAAGTAAACGCTGATCAAATATTCAAAATCACATAGTATTTCCTGCCCAAATAAGATCTCCTTAATATGGCTAACCCACATAAGCTTTTATGAGGAATGGTGCACCTTCTCCAAGTGATATTATTTCAAATAACGGCACGAAGCTAGATACTTCACCAGACAAGATGAATCCTTGTCCTGGAATCCAGTAAGATCAAGAAGCCAAAATTAAAGATATACTACAACGTATGAAAATGGTTAATTGGGGAGAGAAATATATGTTTTAAATTTATGTTTAAAATCTCTTTACTAACTTAGTGTTTGAGAGATAAAAAACTTAAATACAATTCGAATATCTATGTATCTCATATAGATTTAAAGGGTTGTGGTCTCCTTGAATTTTAGGAACTTTGACTGAAGTGAAATAAAACAATATATATATATATATATATATATATATATATATATATATATTAAGTAATGTGATTTATAATTTAAAAATTTTAAAAATTTTTAAAATTTAAAAATCAAAATTTAATTAAATTAAAAATCAGTTTCATAAGAAGGAACAACAACAAAGTCAATTATCTGTACGATCGTTTCGGAAATCCGTGCTTTTTATTTGTGGTATACATGAAGTCACGTAGAACAATTATACATAGTTTTTTTGGTAAACACGGTCTCCTCATCAGCAAATTTAGGAGGATTTCTATTGAATTGAAAAGACACCAAAAATAAACCTAGCAATAAACCTATATATATATATATATATACAAGCAAAATTATCCGTCGTTGACTGGGTTAAAAAACAGCCTACGGAAAATGGACTCTGATTTATGAAAATATGAAAGGTTATGAAAAGGAAGGGTTGTAAAGAGATAGCTTCGAATTCGGGGGTATCAAAACCAAAGAAAAATATGATGAAAGTAAAAATAGAATACATAAACCTCATAATTTATTATACCATACCTGTTCACACTAAAACCTTTATCACAAATATTTGTGGATCTACAGGGTGGTCAAAAAGTCAGGTAACATGTTAAAGGTAGAAAAAACAATATGATCCATTATAATCTCTATTCGTTTAATATTATTTGTTTAAATATTTGAGGGTAATATATAAACTACCCCTCCTGATTTCTGGCTTTGGGGCTATGTAAAGGATAGAGTTTATGGCAAGAAGCCTGATACAATAGCGTCTTTAAAGTTATTTATTGAAGAGGAGATTGCGCGGATATCAGCTGACATGATTACACGTGTTACACAATCAGTGGTTAATCGCTTCCAGCGATTGTTAGAGAGAAATGGACGACAATTAACAAAATAAACATATTTCATGTTTGTTTCATTTTATATTTCAATGTATGGTACTTAAATATACGTGTATTACTAATATCGTTTTTCTTTAAAATGTTACCTGATTTTTGACCACCCTATATATGAAAAAACCTTGTTAAACTTTGTGACATATTTTCATTCTATGGAGGTCATGTGCGAACGAACACCCCATAATTTTATTTTACCATATTTCTTCAAATTGAAACATAATTATCAAAGTGACTTACGCAGATAGATATGAAAAGTCTTTATTAAAGTTTGTGCCTATTTCGATTCTATGGAGACCAGGCGCGAACGCAGACCCCACAATTTTATTATACCATCCCTATTTTAGATAAAACATACCTATCAAAGTATTATTATGTACATCTATATAAAAAAAATTATAAATCCTTTTTTTTTTAATTTTTAATTTTTTTTTATTTCCATACTTTGTAGACCAGGCGCGTACGCAGATCCCACAATTTTAATGAATCATCATTATGCCAGATAAAACATATCCATTCCTTGTCTCCATACATCTTCTATCATTATATGAGATATGTTTGCTATAAAAGTCAACCATATAGGAGCTTATTCGTGACCAGACACGCATACATACCTTTAGTTTTATATTATATATATATATATATATATATATATATATAAAATAAAGAATTAAAAAAGATATATATATATATATATATATATATATATATATATATATATATATATATATAAAATAAAAATTACAATAAGTTTACCAAGGTAATCAAAATGGTAAACTTAAAATATATTATAAATATTAAAGAGTTAATATTTACAAGTAAAGTAATCTCAACCAGATGTAAAAGCTCAATAAAACCGAAAAGGAAATAGAGCTTATAATATGAACAAATGATTAATAAAACATGTTAAAAGACATCTTGAAAAAGAGTTTAAAACATATTTAATTTTAAAAAAGGAAGCACAAGATAAGTGGATATTCCTTAATCCGCGGAGTTTCGAAGAAATACTCTCCTTCTCATCAGAGGATAAGAAAAAAACTCTTTTTTCAAGATGTCTTTTAACATGTTTTAGTAATCATTTGTTCATATATATATATATATATATATATATATATATATATATATATATATATATATATACATATTGAGAGAGAGAAAAAGAGAAAGAAAGAGAGAAAAAGGGAAAGATAGATAGATAGATAGATAAGGGGTTTTATAGATAGCGTAAAAGAGACAAGGTGATGTAAAGAAAGGCGTTTTATACCTGCGAAGTAAGCGCAGAAGATTTTGTGATAGCCATTGTAATTTTCATGTCCACTTTTACTAAAGGAAATTACATCGAAATACTACGAGCGGAGATAAGAATCCACTTGAAGAGCCACTTTAGTTAGTTGTGCTGTATTAGGATAAAAGCGCATGCGTCAAAGTTTGAAGATTTAAGTATCTGAATATGAACACCGCGTACAATGGCACAAAGAAGACCATATTTATCTATTTATCTATTATGTAAAAAGAACACTGTGTGTGTGAGAGAGAGTTCTTTACAGATGGACTCGCAAACGACTGAGCTGATTTTTATGAAATTTCACACAAACTTACTTAATGTATCCAGCAGTAGGTATGCTTTGTATCGGAATGTCTCCGATAAGTATCGATAACTGATAATAGAATAAATTCAATGAACGAAGGAACAGGCTGTTTTTCCGAAAGTTAACACATTGGACGGCCTAGCACCACAAAAGCATTTGCTATTATATATATATATATATATATATATATATATATATATATATGATGAAAGTAATGGAAATAGTATTCCGGCAAAATAGAGAAAATAAAAAGGAACAAACCGTGTTATGTGTTAATCAACGTTTCGTCTTTATTTCGAGACTTCCTCTGGATGAATGAGATTAAGAAACCAAAAAATATACCAGTACAAAATATTTGAAAATGTTTCACGTGCACAGTGTGACGCAGTTCTATTTGAGAGAAACGGAAAATTGATGTTTTTTGGAATTTCCAGCATCAATTTTCCGTTTCTCTCAAATAGAACTGCGTCACACTGTGCACGTGAAACATTTTCAAATATTTTGTGAGTAAATGAAGTAGTTATATATATATATATATATATATATATATATATATATATATATATAGAAAATAAAAAAGGAACAAACCGTATTATGTGTTCACCAACGTTTCGTCTTTATTTCGAGACTTCCTCTGGGTGAATGAGATTAAGAAACCAAAAAATATACCAGTACAAAAAATATTTGAAAAAGTTTCACGTGCACAGTGTGACGCAGTTCTATTTAAGAGAAACGGAAAAATTGGTGTTGGAAATTCAAAAAGGAAGGGGGGCTGGCGCTGTTAAAGAGAAAGGAAATTTTAGTGACGTCATATAGTCGTTAATTTAATTTTAAAACTATGAACGCAAGTTTATATTCTTATTGGGAAAAAGATATATCTGTTGAAATTTAAATATAAGTTTGTAACAGGAATGAAATTAGTGTTTTTTATGTAATTTATTGATTGAGATTATGTGTTAATTATTACAGGGGGTGTTTGAATGGTGTGAGAAAGTTAACCTGTGTCCACAGTTAAATAATGTTCTTTTAATAACAGTTTGCTTATTAATGGCGCTATGTTATAGAAACCTCCACGTTGTTTAATAGTGCTTGAAATTGCGATAAGCGCAGATTCAAGGAGTCTCCGGCGCGGTTTATTTGAAATGAATTTAACTACTTTTGCTTGTTTAAAATCAAAGGTGTGGTTATGTTGCAATGTATGAGAGAATAATGCACTTAGAGAATTGCTATTTTTATATATATATATATATATATATTTTATATATATATATATATATATATATATATATATATATGACTGAGTTTATTTTACTTGTAAATATTAACTCTTTAATATTTATAATATATTCTAAGTTTACCATTTTGATTACCTTGGTAAACTTATTGTAATCTTTATTATATATATATATATATATATATATGTGTGTGTGTATATATATATTTATATATATATATATATATATATATATATATAAAGAGAAAAATTGATTGATAGATAGATAGATAGATGGATATATAACTACTTCATTTACTCACAAAAATTTATATACGAACGTATAAATTTATGCGTAAACTTTAAGTGTGTACTTCAGCAGTGCTCAATACGTAGGTAGAGCTAGTTAGTAAGTTATATACGCTATATATATTTTATAACTTACTTGCTATATAGATAGATCGAAAATGTTTCGCTAAACGAGGTTTGATATATTTAAAAAGAAGTGTAAGGAGATTTCGAGATAGTCCCTGTCGGTTACTAGAAAGGAAATAACTACTGTGGTCATTTCAGTCTATTGCCTCAATATTGCTAAAGTGGCTGTAATGGAAACCATAAAACGAAGAGGCAGATAGATAAAACTTTACGCAAAGCGTCAGACGAAAATACGATCAAACACAGATAAAAACTCTTTATCTCTACTAAGCGCGAAGAATCTTTCAGCCTTGCAAAGAAAATCTATATATTTAAATCTTCTAGTACTTTTAACGTACGTATGTACTGTTGGATAACAGCCGCTGGAGGGGAGTATAGCCTGTTCAGAAAGTCACTTAAATGTTTTGAACTTAAATAGATTCTTTATTTTAAAAGATATATTTCTGTATTTTTAACACCATCTGACTAAGGCAGGAGGGAAATTAAAAAAGCAAATAAAAATATTAAACAATTTTGATTTCGGAAAAATAGCGTCTTTTAAATATTGCCTGCTATTTGCTTCGCATATTTTAGCATTTTCAAAAACATTATTCATTACAGACTGCAGAATCTCTGGATTTCGATTTAACTACCTTACTTCGTTCCTGATGCTTGCTTTCAATTCTTGCAAGATTTGAGGTTAGTTAATATAGACTTTTCCCTTGAGAAATCGCCACAAGAAAAAGGTTTGGTCGAGTCAAGTCTGGGGTACTTGGTGGTCATGTGATATTGACATAGCGAGAGATAATATCACTAAAGTTTTGGTTGAGAAGCTCCATCGTGTATTTCGCTGTATGGGCCGTTGCCCTATCTTGTTGGACCAATTTAGAATTTGTGGGCACAGGTAGTCCGGTATCTCTCCAGTAGCAGTGACAGCAGTTTTGTCTTAATCTTTAAGAAATAAGGTCCAATAATCTTCTCCTCCATACTGCACACCATTCAGTGCACTTTATGGGATGAAACTGCTTTTGATGAGTTGCCATTGGATTGTCAGAGCTTCAAGATCTTTAATTTTGTTTGTTAACGAACTCATTCAAATTAAAAGGGTTTTCACCTGACATAATCAACTTTTGCAGATACATACGGGATTTGAACTGCGCATTAAACCCTTGTGTGAAAATTCTCAGGTTTCAAGTGTTGAACAAGCTGCACTTTATAAGGAAAGAGTTTTAAACTGTGCCGAATATTGTGCAGTGAATTTCGACATATCCCAAGCTGTGTGGAATGTCGTCAAATCAATGTTTCAAGATGCTTCTAGAAGCACTCTCGCACTCTTTTCCTATTTTCATTTGTGATGACGGTTGAAGGTGTAGGCCAGCTAGGGGAAGATCAAGTACATCTTCTTGATCTTCAAATCGACGCACAATGTTTCAAATACTTTGAGACTTGGGCTATCTCTTACATTAAAATGCCGTCGATAAGCTATTTAAGTCAAAACAATTGACCCCTCATTTTGGTAAAATAATTTCACAGCTTACGTGCGTCGCTCAATGCTGTAATTATCGTTAATAAATTTCAAATCTGAAATAAAGAAAAAATAATCATCAATGATAAAATGAGAAAGATTTTTAACCCTATGTGTACGTTTTGGGCACTCTTTAATTGCTTAATGCGGTTAACACTTACAATTATTTACAAGTCTTAACTGAAGTAAAGGAATAAATTGTAAGATGGTAAACATCATTAAATTTAGAATATGGTATTTTCTTATTCATGGATTATATGTTTTTAATTACAATAAGGATATTGGTATTTATAAAAAGGAAATAAAGGTGAATAACAAGTATTTCCATATAAATATATATACGTATATATATATATATATATATATATATATATATATATATATATATATAAGAGAAAATAGTAAGTAACACATGTTAAAACATGTTAATAATTTATGTGTATATATATAATATAAAACTGAATGTGTGTGCGTGTCTGGTCACGAATAGGCTCCTATATGGTTGACTATTTAAAAAAAAATGATTACATATAATGATAGAAGATGTATCGAGACACAGGAATTGGTATGTTTGATCTGGCAGAACGGTGGTTCATTAAAATTGTGGGGTCTGCGTTCGCGCCTGATCCGCAAAGTATAGAAATTAAAAAAATTAAAAATAAACAAAAAACGTTTACAAGTGTTTTTGATATAGATGTACATAAGAATACTTTGATATGTGTGTTTTAACTTCAATAGGGATAGTATAATAAAACTATGGGGTCTGCGTTCGCGCCTGGCCTCCACAGAATAGAAATAATCACACACTTTAATAAAGACTTTTCATATCTATCTGCGTAAGTATACTTTGAAAATTATGTTTCAGTGTGAAGAACTGTTGTATAATAAAATCATGGGGTGTTCGTTCGCACTTGACTTCCATAGAATGGAAATATGGTCGGATCCTTCTATCGATCCAGTAGATATCTCACTGCTGATGCAATTCTCTATCTATATAAGGGCCAGATACGTCCAAGGATGGAGTACTGTTGCCATATATGGGCAGGAGCTGCTAGAAAAGACTTGTCCTGCCTTGATAGGGTTCAAAATAGACTTCGTGACCTGGTGGGAGATGTCCTTTTCTCTTCGCTGCAACCTCTGTCTCACAGAAGAGATGTTGCGAGTTTGTCTCTGCTTTATCGTTATTTTCATGGAAAGTGTTCGACTGAGCTTCAATCTATGGTCCCCCCTCGCCAAACTTTCACAAGAAACACTAGACTAGCTGAAAACATTATCAATAATTTTCCCCACTCTTTATCTGTACCTAAACCTAAACATAGATTCCATGATCGAAGCTTCTTTCTTAGAACTGCACGCCTGTGGAATTGTCTTCCGTTTTCCTGCTTTCCAGCTGTCTATAATATGGTTGTCTTCAAGTCCAACGTGAACAAGTTTCTGATGAGCCGTTCCACCTAAGTTAACAAATTTACCGAACTTCCATTACTATCGATTACTATATTGTCCTTTTAACTACTGTACACCCTTTAACCCTGATCCTTGAGTGGCCTATTGGCCTTGATAAGTTGTGACGTGCTATGTAAAAATAAAAAATCTCTTTACAACCCTTCCTTTTAATAACATTTCATAAATCAGAGTCCATTTTCCGTAGGCTGTTTTTGAACCCAGTCAACGACAGGTACTTAGGTACTTTTGCTAGTATATATATATATATATATATATATATATATATATATATATATATATATATATATATATATATTAATAATAGGCGGAAGTTTCTCGAGAGCTCTTTCGGCTATCATCTCGTCAGGAGAAAATCGATAGCAAACAAACAAGATCAGGGAAATATTCATCAATAATTGTTATCCTGTTGACCTTAGAGATGACTGCATTGTCCAAAAGGTTGCGGATTTTAAATCCACTAAAAGGTTTGGACCCTTGAAATGCCCGGTTTATTTAAAATTACCGTGGATGGGGGAAAAGAGTAATAGACTTTCCAAACAGATTCGCAGAAGTATTTACGACTGCTTTTTTCTGTGTCTTTGCGTTAGGTGTATACTACGAAACCTGCTTTTCTGTCTTTTCGCAAGGATAGTTTGCCTTACATCCAAAATAGTAATATTGTATATCAATTCAAATGTCAGTGCGATGCTGGTTATGTTGGGCGAAGATCCTTGCACCTTTTGACTCGTGTAAACCAGCATGTTCCATCGAAGATCAGATAAGGCAGGATGTGGTCTGGTGGTCTCCCTCCTTCTGCAGCCTTGGACTCTGCTATTGGCCAGCATTTGGTTGATAACCCGTGCTGTGCCGATAGATATAAAATAGATTGGTTCGAGGTTCTACATAGAGCGGATTCCAAAAAAAAAAAAAAAAGATTTTGGGGTCTGTCTCTATAGCGGTGCGTCAACCTTCTTTGTGCCGGCAAAAAGAAACATCAAACGCATTGTTTCTCTTTGGGGAACTTTGAATTTTTTCTCTCGCTTTCTTTTTTTCCCCCCTCCCTCGTTGTGCCAATATTTTAATCGTTTTTAAACGTTAATAAATTTATTTTAGTATCCCCGTACTTTTGGCACATTTAATAAGTTCCCCATTCGAACTCTTTATTTTTCGACACAATATTATTTTGTTTGCTATCGATTTTCTCCTGACAAGATGATAGCCGAAAGAGCTCTGGAGAAACTTCCGCCTATTAATTTATAAAACTATATATAAATTTTGTATCTCCAAACATTTATATATATATATATATATATATATATATATATATATATATATATATATATATACAAATATATATATATATATATATATTGGCTATATTATATATATATATATATATTGGCTATATTATACAGGGTGTCCGTACAGTTACTATACAGTCTTACAAGTTACTATACAGACACCCTGTAATATATTAACAGTACAATACATTTGCGCTCTTCCAATGTTAGCTTGCGTGGCATGCTTGATTAAATAAACCTGTAAAAAAAAATAAATATTAACTATTAATACAAATATAATACAATAAAACAATAAGACTCTATAGTAACTTTACGGACACCCTGTATATATATATATATATATATATATATATATATATATATATATATATATATATATACTCTAGTAGATGGTCTAGTGTGCGTATTTTACATTCATGCAACAGTGCTGACATTTAATGATTGACGTGGACGTATCGAAACAGTTGTAGACAAAATGGTTCTTTTCAACAGTTGTAGAGAAACTCAACACATATCTGGTTAATATATAAAACATTTATTCTCTCGATTCCAGCCAGCGTCTTCAGAGATTACAACGTTTTCACACCTTGGCTGTTTCGGAAGACATAAGGAGAGATCAACTCCTAATAGCCTCGTCGGTTTTTCCTGGCGCTCAGTACGCGACTGGGGCTAAGTACGCGATGGGGCTTAGTACGCGACTGGGGCTCAGTACGCGACTGATAAAAATCTACTAAAATCTACGTCATCATCACGTCATCATCACGTGTCCAAAACACCAACACTGACGTAACTCTTTATCTAGTTATTTCGTTTACGTAAACTAAAATTCCTTCAGAACTTTGCTTACCTTTATTTTTCCAAGTTAACATTCTTTTGTAAGCTTTTTATTATTTCAGCCGTCACTCACATTTTTATGATATAATTGTTTTTTTTTATTTTTTTCATCATAATAATCAATCCTGCGACCCGTTGTTACTCTTTAATAACTTGTTAATAATATTAATCTTGGTACTTCCCGCTACAGTTAACACAGATCTGTGGTCTCAGCCAAAAGGCCACAACATTGCAGTACGTCACGGTTTCCAGATTATAATTTTTTTTTTTACATGGGTGTCACCACTTATCAAGGCCCAGAGGCCACTCAAGGATAAGGGTTAATAGGTATACATTAGTCATTGTGATTTTAGCATAGTAAAGAGTGGGAATTTTGTAACTTGGATTACTTAGGGGGACGATTCAATTAGAACTTGTTCACATTGGACTTTTTCTTTTTTTTTTCATAGGTATCAACACATTATCAAGGCCAAGAGGCCACTCAAGGATAAGGGTTAAAGAGTGTACAGTAGAAATTGGACTATATAATAATCATTAGTAATGAAAATTTGTTAAATTTGATAACTTATATGGAACGGCTCATCAAGAACTTATTTACGTTAGACTTGAAGACAACCATATTGTAGTCAGCCGGAAAGCATGAAAACGGAAGACAATTCCACAGGCGTGCAGTTCTAATAAAAAAGCTTTGTTCATGGAATCTACGTTTAGGTTTAGGCACAGGTAAAGAGTGGGGGGAATTATTGATAGTGTTTACAGCTAGACGAGTGTTTCTTGTGAAAGTTTTGCGAGGGAGAACCATAGATTGAAGCTCAGTCGAACACTTTCCATGAAAATAACGATACATCAGAGACAAACTCGCAACATCTCTTCTGTGAGATAGAGTTTGCAAGGAAGAGAAAAGGACAAAAGTATTCGATCGATAACGCCTATATATTAAAATTAGGATAAAAGTTGGTAATATACTATGGATATCATATCAGTATATAGACGCGCTAATTGAGGGTTCGTAGTATGTTGTCATCACCTATCCTTTTTTAATAAATAGGATCTCCCGATCAATGTAGACGAAATGTAAAAATAAACTAAAATAAAAATAATGATGTCGCTTTGGGGCTGTACGTGAAGCTAAAGTATAACTTCTTGATCTTCTGGCTAGGATCCCAGTGTAGTATCTGTTCTGTCTAAAGATGGTTTAATGATATTGTGGGGTTCCCGCCCGGGAAGAAGCTTCACATACATCCATGCAGTAACTTAGTCTAAAATATATGTTGTTCTACATTGCACTGTAGAGAACCTACTATTTCTTTTATAAAATTAGTTTATATAAATTTCATTTCAGTTATCAAAAAAAAAATGTAAGAAATTTAAGTGCGGGGTTTGAACCTACGGATCACGTCATGCAAAAAAAAAAAAAAAAAAAAAAAAAAAACGTAAATTTTCAAGTCTTATCAAATTCCTTGTTGTAAATGAAAAAAAAAAGACATTTATGTACGGAGTTTGGCCCTAGAGACCACGTCATACAAAAAACAAAAAAGTACGCGATCAAGTTACCCTCTGTAGAATTTTCACGGCCCGTTGTTATTGTTTCGTTGCAACGATAACCCAAAAAATAGCCTTACCGATGATAAATAAATAAAAATAACGGTTTCCATAATCGATTATCGGTAATTATCGGGGGCATTCTGAGACAAAACTTAACTAAGATAACTCCCAGACTTATAGACTTATCGTTCTGTAAATTTAAAGAAAATCTGCCCAGCCGTTTCGGAGTCTATAGGGAACGAACTCACACAAAAATGCAGACAAAAATTAAGAAATTAAAGTGCGGGGTTTGAACCTACATATCACGCCATGCAAAAAAAAAACAAGAAAAACACCCCCAAATAAATAAAAAAACAAGCTATTAACTTACCCACAGTAGAATTTTCGCGGCCCGTTGTTCTATCATTGTTGCTTAGCGACGACATTGAAAAATGGCTTTACCGATGAAAAATAAATTAAAATAACGGTTTCAGTTATTGATTATCGGTAATTATAGGGGTTTTCTTAGAAAAAATAACTAAGATCCCTCCCAGACTTATGCACTAAAGTTCTGTAAATTTAAAGAAAATATGTTCATCCGTTTCGGAGTCTATAAGGATCGAACTCACATAAACAGACAGATAAAGTTGCATTCATATAATTGTAGAGATTACATTTACTAGATTACTAAGATGAATACTTTTACAGTTGTAACAAAAGAATTGCAATAATATCACGCAGTCTCCATCCACGATGAGAGTCCACGCCCAGCAGCAATATTTTACATATACAAGATGCCATTGTGCAATTTCCACAGGTCGCACTAGTTATACACAAAAAGCGCTCATTTATTTTCTAGTCAGATTGGCAGAGTGCCTGCCATTGTCGCGGATGACTAGCCATTTCGGATTTGCAGATAATGTCCTCTTCTCCAGAAGAATTGATGTCTTTCCTCTTGAGAACGAATTAATTTATTGATAATCGCATCAGGAGCTTTTACTGGGGAATGCCGACCGGCAATTTTTGCTCTTCCTCAATGGCGCTCGTTCCAAATCTCACTTCCACTATATTATGACAAATCGCCCCCTGCCTGGGATACAGATGAATAATCTCAATAAAAAATATATATACGAGGTGTCTTTAATACGTTTTGAAGACTTTCTTTGTACAGGTATTAAAAATTGTTGTAGGCATGCAATATGTTATTGCTATACATTTTATTTGATGACCGACCAATTTTTTTTTTAATTTCAAGTTCAAATGAACTCTTACAGCAGGGATTGGCATACACTATACTTCAGCCTGGTTGTAATCGCTTGTGAATTACAAAAATGCAATTTGGACGTGAGGATCCTTTAGAAGAACGTTATACAATAAAATTCGATTTTCAACTTGAAAAAATGCCACAAAACGTAAAACTGCTTTTGGACCATCTTGCATGAATTGAGAATCAGTTTTTGAGTGAAATAGCAGATTTGATGAGGGCAGAGAGTCTGTGAGAGATGATGAGAGATTTGGGAGAAGTAAAGAAGTCAGTACACTAGAGTTCTTGCCCAAATAAATAATTTCATATACAAGGACAGTCGGTTGTTTATCGAGACAATGACTGCACAGTTTGATTTCATTATGGGAACTGTACAAACAATTATTTGGGAGGAATTGAATATGTGGAAGATTTACGCGGTTTGTCCCAAGGTTTCTACATTCTTGTTACAGACTATGTGACGTAGATGAGCAGTCACACAGTTCCTCACCCTCCCTAGAGTCCAGATCTTGCTCCCTGTGACTATTGGTTATTTTCTAGTCTCCAAGAAAATCTTAGAGGCTGTCATGAGACAAGCAAGGAGATGAAAGAGGATGTGACGAGGGTCATTGACACGCTCACACAAGACAATTTCCATGGGAAAGGTACAAAAAATGGATTGCAGTCCGAGTAGATTACTTCAAAACGCACTAGAGTTCCGTGTCTTTAAAATAAAAATTAAAAAATCTACTCCTAATAGTGACTGATGATCTGTCTATCTGAACATGTACGTTTCCGGAAGTTGTTGGAACGGTACAACAAGTGCATTGTAGCCGAAGGAGATTACTTCAGAAAGGGGATAATATTTCGTGTGTTTACTATCAATAAAATCGCCCACAAGAAAAAAATGTTTGGAAATTTATTAAAGGCACTTTGTATTCTCAAAAGGTAAATGTGGCTCAGAAGTTAACAACAGATTCTGGCAATCTAAGATACGAGGTTCGAATCCAGTTCATTATACAGACATACTTTAAGTTAGGGATGTGTGCAACCTTCACATGGTCTGTTTCGTAAGTACAAAATGTATTTCTATTCACAGTATAATGATGTTGACGTATCGGTTCTCGCAAGATCACCGAAGTTTAGCAACATTTCGCCTTTTCACTACCAGATAGGAACCGCTGTCTTAACATGTAATTATACTAGTACTTCTATAAGTCTATAATTCGTATCATATCATATAGTATCTATTGATGCCAAATTCTCTGGGCTATATGTTCTGTTGTATATGTATATATGTTGTTATAACCATGCAATACTCCTATGAATTATCTCCTCCTTTGTTTTCATATGTTCGTTCTTAATTGAAAAATTATCATCGGCCTTACTTTCGTTATTTTCTTTGGCATCATTTCATTTGATAACAATTTTAGCAAGGAATAGTCTATATACCTTAATTGGAAACTGGTTTGTTTCGGAGATGTTTTGTATTTTTTAATATCTGTCTTATAGTTTGTGATGTGGTTTGTATGATTGGAATTCCTAGTTTGTTTAGTTTGTTACAAATTATTGCATTATTGGTGTGTGTACGTAAAAGAAGATGTCTGTTTATGAGCTGGAGTATATGGTGTTTGATTATTTATCCTGGAAAATATTTGTGTAGCTTTTCGCTTAGCATTCAATATGAAATATGTCGGATATTGCAAGGTTTTCAAAATGTTTAAGGTATTTGAATTTTTCGTCCGGGACTGCAAATTCTGAAATCATGTATGAAAGAATATTAACTGAGTTCATATGTGTTAAAAACATATTAACGACTATATGGCGTTATTCAAATTTCCTTCTCTTTAACAGCGCAAGCCCCCCCTTCCTTTTTTGAATTTCCAACGTCTTTTTCCGTTTTCTGAACTAGAACAGAATCACACTTTGAACATGACACATTTTCAAATATTTTGTATTGTTGTTTTTGTTTCTTAATTTCATTTATCAAGAGGAATTCTCGAAATAAAGACAAAACGTTGATGAACACAATACACGGTTCGTTCCTTTTTATTTCTCTCTCTCTCTCTCTCTCTCTCTCTCTCTCTCTCTCTCTCTCTCTGTCTCTCTACACACAAACATACACACACACACACACATATATATATATATATTGTTTACATTTAATTCTGAAAAACAATTTTCAAGAACAGAAATTTTTCGTTTGAATAAAGAATACAATTCAGATATTTCCTTAAGCCCTCGTTCATATATGATAGATTTTAAGATGTAATCTCGCAATATTTTGGACATTATATTTTTGTAGTTATATGTCAAGTCCACCTTTCAAATTCATGATTTGAAAAATATCCAATTATCCGGAGTTTTTATCATAAATGAAACAAACGTTTTGAATATTAATCAGCAAACGAAAACTGGCTTCTAGCAAACACTTCAGAGAGTGACCATACCAAGTGTGAATGAAGTAAAATATACCCAGACTTTGCATACTCAACGGATTATCAATAAGGACCAAAAATACAATAAATCGGAATCTACCAACAATGTGCATTTATTACAAAAAACTCGGACTCTGACACGAGTATGCCATTCTATACAAGGATTATCACAACACCCGGGTACCATAAATTCATATCCTTTTATTGTACGTATACTTATTTCATCTATTTTCTTTATCTATGCCCCCTAAAATGTTTTAATTTGTAAACATATTTACTTTGTATGTGCTAAACAACAAGAGTATTTCAAATTAGAACTAATACTTGCTAATGATTTTTTCCTCTGAGGAAAAGAGCCTACATCGAAAATCCATGGGTTAAGGAAAAAATCTTCATTGTATTCTTAAATCGAACAATACATTTTGTTCTGAAAAATATGTTTATCTGACTGAAATTTTTACCAAAATAGGAAACTATGAATTCCATTTGTTCTATTAAGTATCTGAAGCTATTCTCTTTTTTGCTGGAATTGGCTTGTATATGATTCCCTTAAAAAGGTATTCTGCAAGACTCAATAGAACATGATTAATCAATCTGTATTCTTATCCCGTAAATATTCTAATATATATATATATATATATATATATATATATATATATATACATTTGTAGTCATCGACATACTGTCCTGTTTCGTTGTATCACAACTCATCAGTGCCGCTAGACCAGCATCTCTCCCAAGCCAAGGATTGAACCTAGAACCGTCGTGTTGACAGTCGGCGGTTCTACCCCTCGACCATGGAATTGACGCCCGTAAATAACTCGTCGGAATGTCTATTTAAATAGACACTCGCCACCACTTTTATAGTGCTCAAATCGCCTGTTAGTAAACAAACAAACAACGAGCTTCGCATTTTCAGCCAATTAAGTAGCGGGTGAGATTATTTACGACAGTGCTCTACCCAAAGTAAAATATACTTGTAGTCGTCGACATACAGTCCTGTTTCGTTGTATCACAACTCATCAGCGCCGCTAGACTAACATCTCTCTCAAGCCAAGGATTGAACCAAGGACCGTCGTGTTGACAGTCGGCGGTTCTACCCCTCGACCATGGAATACACGCCCGTAAATAACTCGTCGGAATGTCTATTTAAATAGACACCCGCCACCACTTTTATAGTGCTCAAATTGCTTGTTAGTAAACAAAAAGAAACAAACCGAATTATGTGTTCATCAACGTTTCGTCTTTATTTCGAGACTTCTTCTTAATGAATGGATGAATATATATATATATATATATATATATATATATATATATATATATATATATATATATATATATATGATCTTCTGTACCAGGTGTAAAACTCCTTTCTTTAACATCGCTGTCATCCTTTTTTGCTATATATATGAAGCCACTCTCTCTCTCTCTCCCTAGGTAGTGGCTTGTTTAACCGCACTGATGAGCTGTGAAACAGCGAGACGGTACTGTATGTTGATATATATATATATATATATATATATATATATATATATATATATATATATATATATATATATATATTACTCTATCGTTCCCGGGTAGATTAAATTGGTTGAGGAACATCCTCGGAACGCAACCATATCTCCGGGGGAATAAACAATATCAAATGATAGGCACATGGAAAAATCAACGCAACGGAACGATATGTCGTCGGCCATAACCGGCTGCCGTGGGCCGTTTCTTGAGTCTTCGCTGCGTCGTTACAGTCAACATTTCCATCGTCGGCATTATGGCTGGGATGACTTCATGCTGAAATTTAATGCGTGTACAAAAAATGGAAACTTCCTTTTTTTATGAAAATATATAATTTATTATATGTTTAACACTGGCGGGGCATATTTTATAAAGACCAATTGAAACCACACGCCTGCAGCTAAACTGCTATGTCGCGTCCGTCAACCGCAGAATGTAAGCTTCAACTGCTTTAAGATAATCGAATTATATTTAATTCTTTCTTTCAATAAAGAAAGAAAGAAAAGGGGAGTGATAGAGAGAAACAAAGAGAGAGAAAGAGCGAGAGAAAGAGAGAGAGAGAGATGGGCAGTCATACGTAACGTATATACATTATTTTGTTTTTGTATTCCATCATGAGTTCTTTCGGGTTTGACCTTTCAAATTCTAAATCTTACATCGTTTTGACTTGGTTCATTATTATAAACAAACTGCCATTCTTGGCTCGAGTTATCCCCGCTTGATATATTCTTACATTTTCAAAATCACAAAGCACCTGCTTAACACATCTGCACCTCACAAGTACAGACAAGCTCAAGGTTCATTAATATAGAGGTGCCCAGCTCTCCCAAAAGGAGCGCTCATCATTATGACATACACATATATATATAAATATATATATATATGTGTGTGTGTGTGTGTTTGTGTGTGTGTGTGTCTGTCTGTGTGGGTGTATGTATGTATGCATGCGCGTATGTGTCTGTGTGCATATATATATGTATGATCAATCTGAAGCTATTCTCTTTTTTACTGGAATTGGCTTGTATATAATCACCTAAAAAAGGTATTCTGTAAGACTCAATACCACATGATTAATCAATCTGTATTCTTATCCTCTAAATATTCTGATATATATATATATATATTTATATATATACACATATATATATATATTTCTGTAGAAATATATTTTCTTATATACCAATCCTAATTTAAGCAGCTCAATGTAATTACAGAGGAATATAGTGAATAAATAAAATAAAGTTATATCCCAGCATTCATAATGTTCAACGTCGTATCTTTTATTCCTTTCAATTAGTAAATATGTTATGACCTTCACTCATCAGAAGATATAGAAAAATTGCTATTCACTGATTGATATCACAATTAATTCACTACGAAAAAGATAATGTCAAGACATGTAAATATAAACTGCATTAAAGGAACAAATTATATGGCCAACATAGTTTTTGTCATTTATATATATATATATATATATATATATATATATATATATTTATATATACATATATGTATATATATAAATATAAATATGTATATATATATATATATATGTATACATATATATGAAACTGTAATATTTATTTCGTATTCCTTGTAAATAAGACGTACATTCAATTTTAAACGATGTCTTGGTGTATTCTACCCATATATATATATATATATATATATATATATATATATATATATATATATATATATATATATATGTATACACGTATATTTAAAATATTTAAAATTTCTATAAATGTGAAGGAAGAACTTTTGTATTTATCATTAATTTATTACTTTACCATTAATCATTATTATTATTATTATTATTATTATTATTATTATTATTATTATTATTATTATTATTAATATTATTATTATTATTATTAATATTATTATTATTATTATTATTATTATTATTATTATTATTATTATTATTAAAATAGTAGTGGCAGTATTACTAATTTATTTTGAAAGTAGTAGGACTCTCTGATCCAAGATTCCTATATATTACCTTTTAATATATATTTTCTATATATTTATATGTGCTGGTACTCTTTTATAGTCCCTCAATGTCATTTACTATTGGATAATTTAGGAATTACTGTATTTATTTTTAATTCTTCCCGGAATAGGGAGATATACGGGCCTATGTGGTCGTTTAAACAGATCCATTTTTTTCAGAGAAGTTTCTAACCAAACCATCTCCCGTTAAACATACACACGCGCGTGCTAACGCGTTCGTGTGTGTTTCTTCGATTACCAGAACCTATTAGGGTCGGTTGCTAAGGTCTATATTAAAATCACGAACTCTGCGTTAAAAAGCTCGTTTAACGTTCTTTTTTCTCCGTTTACTTGGCATTGTTTCCCATTTTAAAGTCGCTGATGAATTTGCACTGATACCAGTAGACCGCTTCTGGTTGATTGAACGCAATGAAACCACTGGTATGCCTTAAAAATATGTATATATAGTTGGGAAATAAGTTATATATATATATATATATATATATTTATATATATATATATTTATATATATATATATATACATATATAAGCAAATACCATATGTGGGGACAGTCCCATATAAAAGATTTTGGTCAATGTAGGGGCAACCCTTCATACCAATTGTCACTATCCAGCTCCCCTACTCCCAGGGGAGTTGTCCCCATTTCCCCTTGACTCCTCACATTAAAAATCAGTCTTGCGCCTAATTTGCTTGGTGGGGGAGCAAATAAATACCGCTTTTCCTGGCACTTTGTCCAAGCTCAAAGTGTAGTATCTGTTCCGGCAGATACTGCAAGCAAAGACCATATGTGCGGACAGCCCCCCATATAAGACCTTGGTGTGGTATTTTTTGTTGTTGACTAAAATTGCTCTGAAATTCGTGAAGGGATAGGGATATAATATATATATATATATATATATATATATATATATATATATATATATATGCCAATTTGCCTCCGGTGGTTTTATATGAATATTAAAATCAAATAAAATAACATTTAAAATAAAGACAAAAGCCCGAAAATACGCATAATACAAATTATACGTTTACGTCAAATGAATTTCGAAAGTGAGTAATTTTTTATGCATATCTACGACCCTCAGAAACCTCAAAGTAAAAGAGTGTTTTCCCAATAATGAAGCATGCAGCCGACGCCATTTTCAACATCCTGGATACGATAACCCGAGGAAAAAGAATCACGAACGAAGAAAGAGTTTCAATGGGGTCTTCTAGAAGTTGTTGAAAGGGTACAACAAGCGCATTGCAGCTGGAGGAGATTACTTCCAAATGAACTAAAGTTTCATATTTTCAAAAGAGCCCATACAAGAAATGTTTGGAAACTTATTTAACGTACCTCGTATATATATATATATATATATATATATATATATATATATATATATATATATATATATATATATACATACGAATAAAATCACAACCTACATGAATAGAAATTTGCTTTTTTGACGTTAAGCTCTTACAGCTGTTTCGTGAAAGGATGGACAATTACCTCTCGTCCATAGAACTGTAAAACTTTCATCCAGTCATTCCTCAGAGATGCTTACAACTATTCCCAACAAGTTGTTTCAATCCGTTGTGAACACGTTTATTTTTAAAAATGAAAAATTGAAGTTCTATTCATGTAGGTTGTGATTTTATTCAATTTACATATATATGCTCTGAAAACTCCTTTGAAAATTCATTGAGCTGAGATTATAATTGAGTTGGTATTATAGACAATTATATTCTAAACTTGCAACAGAAAGGAATTGTTGATAAAATAAAATAATATATACATATATATATATATATATATATATATATATATATATATATATATATATAATAAGACAAGAGTATTAAATGAAGACACAAACCTATATATAGGTAGATATAGAGTGGATCATTTATTTAATAGTGGAATACAGACAAAATAGTAGGGGATAGACGGGACTCTTTATGCCATGACTTCGAAATGCCCTGGCATAAAGAGTCCCGTCTTTCCCCAAAATTGTGCCTATATTCCACTATTAAATAAGTGATCCACTCAATATCTACCTATATATAGGTTTGTGTCTTCATTTCATACTCTGGTCTTATTATATAAGCTCCAAAATGTATTGCTGAGCTTGACATTATCCGGTTAAGTCTCCTTTTATGGAATTGATCTTTCTCTTTTCCTTTTACTCCAAGCTATATATATATATATATATATATATATATATATATATATATATATATATATATATATATATATATATATATCTCCATATATATTATATACAAGTCACCACGTATTACGGCCTGGAAGCCACTCGAGAATAAGGGTTAATAAGTGGACAGCATTCAATGCGATCATATCGCAGTAATTGTTCCTCGTGAAAATTTGGTAAATTGTATTACTTAATGGCACGGCTCGTCAAGAATTTGCTTACGTTGGACTTGAAGACGACAAAATTGTAGTCAGCTGAAAACAGGCAAACGGGAGAGAGTTCTATAAAGAAGACTTTTTAATGGCGTCTACGTTTAGGTTTTGTTTTAGGTAGATAGATAGATAGATAGATAGATAGATAGATTGAGAGATAGAATGAGAGATGGATAGATGGATAGATAGATTGATAGATAGATATATAGATAGACTGATAGATAGATAGATAGATTGATAGATAGATAGATAGATTGATAGATAGATGGATAGATAGATAGATTGATAGATAGATAGATTGATAGATAGATAGATAGATAGACAGATAGATTGATAGATAGATAGATAGATAGATAGAAAGATTGATAGATAGATAGATTGATAGATAGATAGATAGATAGAAAGATTGATAGATAGATAGATTGATAGATAGATAGATAAATAGATTGATAGACAGATAGATAGATAGATAGATTGATAGATAGATAGATAGATAGATAGATTGATAGATTGATAGACAGATAGATAGATAGATAGATTGATAGATAGATAGATAGATTGATAGACAGATAAATAGATTGATATATAGATAGATTGATAGATAGATTGATAGATAGATAGATTGATAGACAGATAGATCGATAGATAGATAGAAAGATTGATAGATAGATTGATAGATAGATAGATAGATTGATAGATAGATAGATTGATAGATAGATAGATAGATAGTATGATAGATTGATAGATAGATTGATAGATAGATTGATAGATAGATAGATTGATAGACAGATAGATAGATTGATAGACAGATTGATAGATAGATAGATAGATTGATAGATAGATAGATAGATAGATTGATAGATTGATAGACAGATAGATAGATAGATAGATAGATTGATAGATAGATAGATTGATAGATAGATAGATAGATAGATTGATAGACAGATAGATAGATAGATAGATAGATTAATAGATAGATAGATAGATTGATAGATAGATGGATAGATAGATAGATTGATAGATAGATAGATAGGCATTAACATAGATAGATAGGTAGATAGATTGATAGATTGATAGATAGATATATAGATAGATAGATAGATAGATAGATAGATAGATTGATAGATAGATGGATAGATAGATAGGTAGATAGAAAGGTAGATAGATAGATAGATGGATAGATAGATAGATAGGTAGATAGAAAGATACATAGATAGAAAGGTAGATAGATAGATAGATAGATAGAAAGATAGATTGATAGATATATAGATAGATAGATAAAGTGATGGATAGATAGATAGATAGATTGATAGATAGATAGATAGATAGATAGAGTGATAGATAGATAGATAGATTGATAGATAGATAGGTATATAGATAGATAGATTAAGAGATAGATTGATAGATAGATTGATAGATAGATTGATAGATAGATAGATTGATAGATAGATTGATAGAAAGATAGATTGATAGATAGATTGATAGAAAGATTGATAGATAGACAGATACATTGATAGATAGATAGATTGATAGATAGATAGATAGATAGAGTGATAGATAGATAGATTGATAGATAGATAGATAGATAGATAGATTGATAGATAGATTGATAGATAGATTGATAGATTGATAGATAGATTGATAGATAGATAGATAGATTGATAGATAGATAGACAGATTGATAGATAGATAGATTGATAGATAGATAGATAGATAGATTGATAGATAGATAGATAGATAGATTGATAGATAGATAGGTTGATAGATTGATAGATATATTGATAGATAGGTTGATAGATTGATAGATAGATTGATAGATAGATAGATTGATAGATAGATAGATTGATAGATAGGTTGATAGATTGATAGATAGATTGATAGATTGATAGATTGATAGATAGATTGATAGATAGATAGATAAACTGATAGACAGATAGATAGATAGATTGATAGATAGATAGATAGATTGATAGATAGATAGATAGATAGATAGATTGATAGATAGATAGATAGATTTATAGATAGATTGATAGATTGATAGATAGATAGATAGATTGATAGATAGATAGATAAATAGATAGATAGATAGATAGATATGTAGATAGATTGATAGATAGATAGATAGATTGATAGATAGATTGAAAGATAGATAGATAGATAGATTGATAGATAGATAGATTGATAGATAGATAGATAGATTGATAGATAGATAGATAGATAGATAAATTGATAGATAGATTGATAGATAGATAGATAGATAAATAGATAGATAGATTGATAGATATGTAGATAGATTGAT
>NC_136503.1:96094592-96149592 GCF_053919585.1 Euprymna scolopes | reverse complement strand
TGCGTTTACTGTTTTATTTATTCATCCGATATCTTCTTTACGAATTAATTAGTTAATTAATTAGTTAATTTATTAGTTAATAATTTAGGTAATTAATTAGTACCTTCATTATTTACTTAATTATATTTGAGATGCATATATTGTCATCATAAATTTGAAATTATTACTATCTCTTGCGAAAAATATATTTTATAGAGCATGTTCTCTAGATTAGTAAACATTTTATTTGATTACCAGTGTAGTTTGTTCTTGTTCCACCTGACTATACTTTTTTATTACATTTTCACCCCATACAAGGCACATTGCCACTTTGGTGTAGGAGGCTACTGACAAGGGCAACAACTACTAGGGTACTATGTAGGGATTTGGGCAGTAAGATGTTGGTTCACGTTACACTTGAACTTCTGCACGTCAGTACAGTTGGGGAAGCAGGGACCTGGAATGGAATTTCAAAATCTAGCGGTTCTAGGAAAGAAACTACTGGAGTAGAAAGATCTTTTACATCTAGGGATCTCTACAGTGTGGAGTGGGATTTTGCAGCCCATCGGGTCTGTCGAGGGTGTTCACGTCGTGGGGGCACAAGTGCTTGCAGTTCGTCAGAGCATTCACCATTATAATACTCGTAGAACAGGCAGAGGGATGCAACGTTTCGTTGTGGGAAAAATATAAAATAATTACTAACTGGATTCCTCGGAAATACGCCGAGAAAAACTACAGGAAATACCCCAAAATGTCACTAAAGTGTAAAGTTTCTCGAATCTGGAGGTTTTTAACTCTGAAAGTTTATAGACTTGAACTACTAGATATCGGAAATTTCATCTTGCTCCCTAAATTAAGCAATCATGCCATACTAAGAATGGTCCTATAAACATAGTCACTAATTCACAATAATCTCTTACGCGTCAGTACCAACTTGCCTTGTTTCTGGATATGACCTAAAACTATATCCGATGGTGAGGCCCAACCTTGCGGGCCTTGGGGAGTGTAGAGCCACCCTTTAATTGCCATTGCTCCCAGGTCCACTCTGACCCGGAGTGGTAGTACCTGTTAGGGTCCTAACTATGGGTTAAATAGAATCTGACGTAAAAAAAAATAATACTCCCTTAAAAATCGTTCCTTAAAATAACTAGATTCGGCATTAAATAACCTGGAAAAGGTTGATATGCTGTAAAAGGATAACAACCAACCAGCCAATTTGCGTTGGCAAGCTTAATATAAAAATTAAAACAAGATAAAACTATTCGTATTTAATTTACTAATAGTAGCATTCTGTGCATGCTCAGCATAAATGAAGATGCACTGATATTAATGTAGTTCTTTTGTTAAAACTGCTAAAAGTTGTTATCTAAACTAACAGTGAACCTGGTATAACGGGATCGTAAAGTAAGCTTTAATATGATATTTTAATTCTTGAAAATTTCTTATATATTATTATAGAGTGTATGTTCTATCGACTTTTATATATTATAAAATTGTGATTTCAATATATATATATATATTTATTGATTGTTGGAGAGCTATTGGCTACACATAAGCAAACGTGTTTCAATGACCCCCTAGCATGGAAAATCACCTCATCAGGCAAAAAACCATCAACCTAACTTGGCCTGATGAGGTGATTTTCCCTGCTATGGGGGTCATTGAAACACATTTGCTAATGTGTAGCCAATAGCTCTCCAACAATCAATATATTGCTCTGTTTCATGCATTGAGCACTCTTTGGAATGACATATTGTGTTGATTTATACCAACAGTATAATATTATATATATATATATATATATATATATATATATATATATATATATATATATATGACTTGGGTGCATCAGTCTGAATGAACACCGAAACCAAAACTATATATATATATATATATATATATATATATATATATATATATATATATATATATATATATAAAGTGCTCAATACGTAGGTAATGCTAGTTAGTAAGTTATAAAATGTATATGGCGATTAATTTACACTGAATATTCCGCGTTTCATCCACTCTAGGATACTTCAGGCATCCTAGAGTGGATGAAACGCGGAATATTCAGTGTAGCTTAATCGCCATATACATTTTATAACTTACTAACTATATATATATATATATATATATATATATATATATATATATATATATATATATATATATATATATATATATATATATTGTCTACAATTTTATAAATAAAACCTTGTGTGTGGGTGTGTGTGTGGGTGAGTCCGTTCCTTATAAACTCTGAAACGGCTGAACAGATTTTCTTTAAAATTTACAGAACTTTAGTGTATAAGTCTGGGAGTGAACTTAGTTAAGTTTTTTTTCCCAGAATACCCCTATAATGACATTTGTGACGTAATTTTTTTTTTTACATTACAGAAACATTTCTATGAAAGTATATTAAAATGAAAAAAAATATAGATAGATTTCTACGAGTCGCTCTGTTTATTATAATTGTTTATTTTTGAAAACATTTTTTACAGTTACTGAATTATAAGTGGTTGGCCATACTTATAGGGAAATGTGCACTGAACAGATACCATAATACTTATTAGAGTTAAATTCAAATTTTGTATATATCTGCTTTTTTTACATCGTTCATTTTTGTATTACATTTAAGTTATTTAAAACACCACTCTTCCCATATTAAATAATAATTTCAAAATAATGCTAATATTTCAGTGTCCCAATTGTTCTTTTTTTAGCGTTTAAATTATCCAAATAAACAGTTGTTAATACTGTCTGCTTTTTTTATATCGTTCATTTCTGTATTACGTTTAAGTTATTTTAACCCCCACTCTTTCCATGTAAAATAATAATGTCGAAATAATAACGTTAATATTTTAGTGTGAAGGTCATGCACGCATGCGCAACCGGATGTCGTAAAGCGGAAAGTGGGTTACATACATCGTTACAAGGTCATTTGGGTTTTATAATTATATATATATATATATATATATATATATATATACATATATATATATATATTGAGCTCCTTCAGCTATACTCGAAACCGAAACCAAAACTCATGAAGTATGCTTGATAAAATTATTCATAAAAATGTATTATAAGAATGCGATCAGCTATACTCGAAACCGAAACCAACACTGATGAAGAATTCTTGACGAAATTAATTATAAAACATTAGACTACTGGAGTGCCATCGGCTTTATGCGAAACGGAAAACAAAGTTCATGAAGAATTCTTGATTAAAAAAAATTTAATTAAAAATAAATTTCTGGAGTGTCATTAACACTAATCAAAACCGAAACCAAAACTTACGAAGAATTCATGTTAAATTATTTATAAAAAAGTATAAATGATTTGAGTGCCATCAGTTATAATCGAAACCGAAACGTAAACTTATGAAGAATTTTTGGTAAATTAATTTATTACAAAAAATGGAAGTCCGTAACAATTAAACGGGTGTAAGCGTGACACAGAAAATGAATAACATACACGCTTTCCTATTAATGCATAGACAACATTCAAAACCAGAACAGTAGCCCGAATATGCAAATAGTATAAATTATACATTCGCATCTGGCTTCAAATGCAACCTTTAAACATCCAATAAAAAACTATGCAGTCATACGTTTATCGTACTATTTTTATGTGTACATATGGGAGGGTCGTTCATCCCTTTTAAAACTAATAAAATAAAACACTGATATCTCAATTACGGAATTAAAAAACAAACTCCTATTTTCGTAATAATACATGTTATATGAGCAGAAATTAATAAGCCGCATCTCAGTTATACACTATTTCATTAGTGATGGGACGATTTAAAAATATTTCCTGATTCCGATACAATTACCGATTCTGTACTAAATTCCCGATTTTGATACTGTCACTGATTTCGATTCTGATTCTTTGTAAATCTCTAAATGTTTGACTATAAAAGTGTTATTTTGCCGCGAGTGTTGTAAAAACACATCATATATTTGCCTATATTTTCTCAAATGTAAACACACATTTGTGAGGAGTTGGTCTAAAGATTTTAGTCTTTATGGAAGTTTAAAATCAATAGATATTTAACATTGGATTATTACTGCATGCAGTGGACGATGTTACTTAAATTAAATCAAATGAAAAAGATAATTTAAGCAATCGGTTTTGGCATCGGGAAATTGGCTCAAACATTTCCGATTTCGATAGCCCCCCCCCCCCCCCAAAAAAAAAACCTCCGATTTTTCCGATTCCCGATTCCGATTATTCGTCCCAACACTAATTTTTATAAAACATATATATTGCATTTTTACCCCAAGCACGCCACAGTACAAATTTTACGTAGGGGTTTGAGCAGCAAGATATTTGTTTACATTACACCTGGACTTCTGTATGTGAGTACACTCAGGGAAGCAGGAAGCCAGAAGGGAATTCCGAAGTCTAGGATTCCCAGGGAAGAATCTATTAGAGTAGAAGGCTTTGGGGGTATATCTACTATGTAGAGGTGGGATTTTCCTGCTACACGGCTTGTCAGGGGTATTTACATAAAAGGTTGTGAGAAATTAATCTCACAAACTCAATACTCCCTGGCAGAGACAAATAAATCCACAAATTATAAAATACATACCTTAAAATTCAAAAGATATTAAGTTATAACAGCAAAGAAAAGTTATTAGTCCTGGTATATTCCATTGCAAAACGGTGGGTTAGTTTTTTTGTTTGTTTGCTTTTTATTACATTTTCACCCCAAACAAGGCACATTGGCACTTTGGTGTAGGGGTCTACTATCAGGGGTAACATCTACTGGGGTACTATGTGGGTAGTTGGGAAGCAAGATGTCGCTTCACGTTACACTTGAACTTCTGCATGTCAGTACAGTTAGGGAAGCAGGAACCTGGAATGGAATTCCAGAGTCTAGCGGTTCTGGGGAAGAAACTACTGGAGTAGAAGGGTCTCTTACATCTAGGGATCTCTACTGTGTGGGGGTGGGATTTAGCTGCCTGTCGGGTCTGTCGAGAGTGTCTACGTCGTGAGCGCACAAGTGTCTGCAGTTCGTCAGAGCATTCACCATTAAAATACTTGTAGAACAGACAGAGGGATGCAACATTTCGTCGATGGAACAGAGGCTGAAGCTTAGATACCAGTTCAGGACCTATCAGATTGGCGACTCTCTTTTGAACCTTGTATAGGAGCAAGAGACTAGCAGCAGATGCACCAGCCCAAATGTGACAACAATACTCCATACATGGTGGCCTTATAGAGGTACAGGATACTTTCAGGTGTCAGTAGTTTTCTAGCACGGTAGAGAGAGCCTACCTTTTTCGCAGCGGCCCTGGCAATGGTTTCAATATAATTGTTCCACTTAATGTTTCCTGTGAACGTTAGGCCAAGGAGTTTGAAAGATGTACTCTCAGACATGGAGTCACTCGCCATTGCTCAAGTGGTAGTTTAATTCCTTATGGTGGAGTGGTAATTTATATTTCCTTTGAAAGGATCCATGGTAATTCATGGTGTTCTCGGCAAGAATTCTGTTGCCTTTAATTAAGCATAAATTGAGTCCCTTGGGACTCTAATTGAATTGAAGAAAGTTCAAATATTTAGTTGATATAAATATGATCAAAATGCGCATAAGAAGTCATCCTCTAATTAGGATATCTTCGGCACATTTAAAGGTGTCTCTGCTTGTAGAGGTTCAAGTCCTTTGTTTCACCAAACATTTAGGTTTTATAACGTGAAGAAATTGTGGTAGCTCCGTTCTCGATAAAGAATTATTCTCGGAGCCGTTATTTAGTGAGTCCTTTCATGCCGAGTGTTCATCGTGAACTTAAAAGGAAAAGAAGATTTAAAAAATGCGCCAAGTAATTAACTTGGCTCGTGCAAACTAACCGATCACAGACCGTCGACTAGAATTCTGTGTAGGCGGCTTTAAACAAAGAAACATGCCGTTGTAAATGGAATTTCTTACAAGGTTCGTCGATGCCCCTATCATAAAAAAATCTTGTAAAACAGGCAGAGATGCAATATTTCATCGATGGGACAGCGGTTGAAGCCTAGCTGACAGTGTGGCACCTATTCAGTTGGGGACTCTTTTGAACCCTGTCTAAAGGTGGGAGACTTATAGCGGAATCACTATTCCAAATATGGTAACAATACTCTATACATGGACAAACTGTGGCTTTTTAGAGGTACAGGAAGTCTCAGACGTACGTACCTTGCTAGCACCGTAGAGAAAGTCCACTTTCTTTTCAGCACTTTAATGTTGATTCAAAACAGTTCATTTAAAGCTTGTACAAAAATTTTAACAGCGCTTTTAAGAGCCTTTGCCAATTCTCTTCGAAAAGCAGTTATTACAAGTAGTTTTTACTAGTGACACTATTCCGGTCAATAAAATAGGGATAAATTTCACTTTGCGTTCTATGTATTTTAAATATCAAATACAAGCTAACACACGAGTAATCAACTTAAAATAGTTTATTCATTAATTTAACGTATGCTGCATGAAGAAATAGGATATCTGCTTTTTCCACAAGTAAAGATTTCTATTTTTTTATTTGAAAATATTCAAGAGATACGACGACGAGATAGAGGCAATTAAAACATGCTCCCGTTTGAGTCTTAGAATGTATTTTATTACATAGTCACAGTCATTCTCAATAAACTTTTACCAATGAAGGATAGCCGTGTACAGAACACGGTTTGTCATACGATGGTCTTACAAAAAGTAACGGTTTTTATTTTTAAAAACTCTAAAATATTAAAGAGCTACGCAAACGGGAGTAGTATTTTTAAAACCAGCGAATTTATTGGTCTATAAATTAGTTTTCTACATAGCCATCTGCTTCTACCGCCCTTTAAAGGACAATGCTGATTTTCTTAGTGTCACATACCGTCAATATCTACAACGGAGAGATGAAACTTTGAGTTAATGAACGTATGAATATAGTCATCATGTCATTCCAATTTGTAATCTCATCAAATGTATTTAGGCAAACAAAAAATAGGAGACATTACATTTAGAACTTCCCGAGTATAAGAATTGCTGTCTATTTTACTTGCTTGAAACCGACTTAGAATTGAGCATGTATTTACGAAATGCTTTCCTGAATTTTTGTACAGGCATTTAAAATTGTCGTAGACTTTTTAAAACAGAATATGTTATTGCTATTCATCTCATGAGGTGACTGACTACGTTTTTATGATTTCAAGTTCAAATGAACAGCTACAGCAAGAATTGGAGTACACCATACTAAAGCCTAATTGCCACACAGCTTGTGAATTTCCAAAATGTAATCTGGACGTGGGGACATTTCAGGAGCAACAACTACTGGGGTAGTATGTGGGGTGCATTTCAGAAGAACGATGACAGGCAAGACAATTCTGTTTTAAACTTGATAATAAAATCTACAAAAACGTATGGAATGCTTTTATCTGCCTTTAAACCATATTCCATGAATTGAGCATCCGTTTTTGGGGTTTTTTTTTTACATGGTGGTCACGACTTATCAAGGCACAGAAGCCACTCATGGATAAGGGTTGTTGTAAGTACAGTATGTTAGTGTGGATATTTAGAGTGTCTACTTAAGGAGGCGGTTCATCAGGAATTTTTTAATATTGGACTTGAAGTAGTCAGGAGGGAAGCAGGCAGACGGAACAGAGTTCCACAGGCGTGCAGTTCTAAGAAAGAAGCTTTGTTCATGGAGTCTACGTTTTGATTTAGGCATAGATAAGAGTGGGGAAAATTTTTCACAGTGGATTCAGCTAGACGGGTGTTTTTCGTGAAAGATTGGCGAGGGGGGACCAGAGATTGGAGCTCAGACGAGCACCTGCCATGGAAATAACGATAAAACAAAGATAGGCTTGCAAGATCTCTTCTGTGGGAGAGAGGTTGCAGGGAAGAGAAAAGGGCATCCTCAACAAAGTCACTAAGTCTATTTTGTACTCTGTCAAGGCAGGATAGGCTGTTTTTAGCAGTTCCTGCCCAGATATGTCAGCAGTATTCCATCCTTGGACGTACTTGGCTTTTATTGGCTTTTTGAGTAGTATAAGGGATACAAGGAAGACGGGAAGCTTATGCCTGATGATGAGATGTGTGGAAGGAATAAGGGAGTCAAAACACTAGAGTTGATTGGCCAAATAAAGAATTTCATTGATAACGGCCGTCGTGGTTCGATAGAGACGAATGCACATTTTGATGTTAGTGTGGGAACAATACACACAATTATTCACTAGTAACTGGACAAGTTCACCCAAAGTGTGCTCAGAGAAAGTAAGAGTATATTTGACAAATATGGACATCAAGACAGTTCCTCACCCTCCTCTTAATCCAGATCTTGTTCACTGTGACTTTTGGTTATTTTTAGGCTCAACGAAAACTATAGAAACTGTCCTTGTGAGACGAGTGAGAATGTTATATACTGGGTGATATGGCCGTGACGTCTATTTTGTTAGCACCGTCTATATTCTAGCTATCCGAGATTTTTGAATATATCGATAGATAGAGAGATAGTTTGTTTGTACATATATGCATATGTTGTTGTAACTCGTCTAGTGAATGGTATCACCACTGTTCATTTATCTATGAATAACGAGACACTTTTTTTATAAAACAATTTGATTTATTTAATAACAACATATACACATCAATACGGCGGTGAAGGAGAGTGTGGCGGGAAGGGTGTGGTTGCGACCGTGACAGGCAGTTGAGCGTCGTCTGTCCTTCTCTGCTGTCCTCTCTCTGACTGTATTGACTTGTTTATCATTGCTTTTTATGAATTTTCCCGTTAACCGATTTACGTAATCGACCCACATTCTGACCCTGTTGATGTTTGCATTTGGTCTTACTTGCGGCCGAATTACGTCATCTTATTCCCGGGTTTCATTTTTGTCGAAACATCTGAAACGTCTGACCCATAAAGCGACTTGCGTCATAGGACGAGGTCATCCAATTCCAGTTCATTCGCCCCTCCCCTTCTTATTGTACAAGAATATAAGTAGGCTATAAAATGACTTTGATGTGGTCTTCCATAATCTAGAACGGTACAACAAGCGCATTGCAACCGGAGGAGATGACATCAAAAGGGTATAGAGCTTAATGTTTGTACTAACAATAAAAGTGCCTATAGGAATATAGTCTGTGATCTTATTGAAGCCATCTTGTATATTAGAATTGGTCGTTTGGTTTAGGCAAACTTTTCTTCCGGTTTTTCAGTACTGTAGAACCCCGGGATACGTTTATAAAGACTATTATGTGGAATACGATGTTAATTCTGTACCTACTTAAGGTAATTTTAACAACGTTATTTAATTATATATGTGTATTATCTGATGTACAGTATTTTGTAACTAATTATTAATGTCGTATCCCGGGGGGGCTACTGATTTTTTAACAAATTAACTGTACGTCACCCAAGCATGTAAGAGTACACTATTTTTGGTGCAAAATCAACAACAAATATTTTACATACGTCCATCCAGTCTGCGCGGTTTGAAAAGTAAATAGCATTTAAAAAATAAATACGTGACGAATAATGAAACTACATTATAAAATTAAAACGTGACAGAAAAACGAGACTTAATTTGAAAATTAGAACTGTTTTAATAAGTTATAAAAATAAGAAAGTAAAAAACAAAAAAAACAAAAAAAACAAACAAACTCAATTTGAGACTTGAAACGTAACTCATAAACTAAACACCATTCAAAAAAACTCATGACGCGACAGACAAATGAAACTCAATTAAAAATAACTTTAAACGTGACAATACACCGAAAGTAAATTACAAAATAAAATATGTTACGAACATAACAGTGTGTAAAATATAATGGAAATTAACTTAAATGCTTAAACGTGACAGACAAACGAAACTCGAACTATAGTCAACTTTAAAACACTGAAACATAACAGAAAAACGAAACAAAACTTAAAAATAAAAACTTGATAGACAAACGAATTAATTAAAAGGTTGTTAGTAAATTAAACATAACACAGTGCGTTAAATATATTCCGGCAACCATCTTGGTTTATGCAATCATAAAAAAATATTCACATTTCAAAAGCATGTGGACCTGATCTAATACCGGTTGTGCTATTAAAAAAATGCTCCGCCGAAGTAACTCCTGTTCTCTACAAACTTTACATAATGCCTTAATGAATCTTGCTTTACTGTCTGCTGAGAAACTGCTTGTGCGGTACCAGTTTTCAAGAATTCTGGCAAAAGAACTGACCCAGTAAATTACCGCCCAATTAGCCTCCTCCCACTTTTCGCCAAAATATTTGAGTCCATAATTAACCAAGCTCTAGTCCCTCACCTTACAGATGCTAAACTTCTGACCGACCAACAATACAGATTTAGGCAAGCCCGTTCCACAGCATACATCCTAACTCTGAGCGTGCATACTATTCACTGGACCCAGCAGGGGAGGGTAGAGCGGTATCTCTAGATATATCTAAGGATTTTGAAAGGGTATGGCATGAAGGGCTACTAAGGAAAATCAGATCATATAGTATCACTGGTAGAATACTTAACATAATTAAATCCTTCTTAGATAAGAGAAAAATCCAGGTTGCCATCGACGGTCGTGCATCTAAACAATACGATATAAATGCGGCAGTACCTGAGCGGTCTATCCTTGGAGCTCTATTATTCCTAATATTCATAAATGACCTCCCTGACAAAATTTTCTGTGAGATTGGTATATATGCTGATGACACCGCACTCTATAACAAACACGACAGGAAAACAAATGAACACATATCTAAAGAAATGCCAGAAACACTAGAGGATAGCTTCCAATCTGTAGTGGAATGGGGACAAAAATGGATGGTCACATTCAATGCTGCCAAGATTAAACTTGTTTCCTTCAATAACTACAAGAAACCTTCTTTGTAACCAATAGCAATGGCCAGAGAATCTTTATCTGAAAGTACATCTTTTAAAATCCTCGGCCTAACGTTCAGAGATAAACATGAGTTGAAACAATTACATTGAGAGCATTGCCAGGACCGCTGCGAAAAAGGTAGCCTCTCTCTACCGTGCCAGAAAGCTACTAACGCCCGAAAGTATCCTATACCTCTATAAGGCCACCATTAATCCATGTATGGAGTATTGTTATCATATTTGGACTGGTGCATCTGCTACTAGTATCTCGCTCTTGGACAGGGTTCAAAAAAGAGTCGCTAACCTGGTAGGTCTGAACTATCATCTAAGCTTCACTGACGAAATGTAGCATCACTCTGTCTGTTCTATAAGTATTTTAATGGTGAATTCTCCGACGAACTGCAAGCACATGTACCCCCTCGATTTAAATACACCCGACAAACCTGACAAGCATCAAAATCCCACCCTTTACAGTTTAGATTCCTAGATTTATGAGAGTCTCTTACTCCAGTAGTTTCTCTCACAGAACCGCTAGACTTTGGAATTTCCTTCCAGGTTCCTGATTTTCCAACTCTACTTACATGCGGAAGTTCAAGTGTAACGTGAGCCGACATCTTGCTGCTCAACTCCCCACATAGTACCACTGTAGCTTATTTCCTTGATAGTCATCCCTACATCCAAGTTGCAATGTGCATTGTTTGTGATAAAAACGTAATAAAAAAAGATGGTGTCCAAAATAAACGCCCGATATCGAGTCATATATATATATATATATATATATATATATATATATATATATATATATATATATATATATATAAAGTGTATATCCGGCAGCATTTTCTGATTTAAACAAATATTATTGAATACCACGGAATTATTATGGTCCAATAATTTCTGTTTTGTATAGGGCACACCCTGGATAACTTCGTGTAAATCTCTCGTATATATATATATATATATATATATATATATATATATATATATATATATATATATATATATATAAAGAGAGAGAGAGAGTGTAACATTTTGTTGAATATTCAAATACTCACGTTTTCTTTTTTATAACCTTTGTTTATTTCCTGTTTTTCTTTTTCCATTCCAGCTGTTTAATTAGTGCGTAGGCAATTTTACGATTTATGTGTCCATAAAAATACTCTGTCCCCACTAACTTCTTCAGGTGTTTATGCATTAGATTTTTACAAAATGTATAATTTTACCACTGTATATAATATATATATATATATATATATATATATATATATATATATATATATATATATATATATATATATATATAACTCCGGTATTCAACTACCCTTGGAAAATTTTACAAGGTAACGAAGTGGAAAACGATGTTTTTTCCAGTCCCTAGTAACAGTATTAGCCCGTCTTTCTATTTATAATGTTAGTTTATATATATATATATATATATATATATATATATATATATATATATATATATATATATATATATATGGCCATAAACGGCCAACTAGCACCCTTTATATTTGTGTCCATGTACATCTGATTGGGGTGGAGAGGCCTCCCGTAGGCCGTGGTGAAGGCAACCTTTCTAGGAGCAGCGACTCTCTGATTTAAAAAAACCATAGAGAGAAGACCATTACCCGCATTAAGCTGGTCTGCAGTTTAATTTGTTGCTGGCTTTCTTGCTCTTGCTTGTTGCTTGATCTCAACATTTTGAACCGAGAAAGGGACATAGCAGTCGTACAAAGCTAAGAATCTGTAACATCATATTTGTATAGATACTCCTTCAGGCATTTGAGCTCATGGACTTAAGTGTCTGAGGGAGTGACACTTATCTGACAAGACGTTGCAATCGTCATATATACAGGGTGTTTCAAAAGTCTTGGGAACATTACAAATTCGTATATCTCATGAACTATTCCAGGTAGAAAAATGAAACTGGTGTCATTTTAAAGCTTGCTTAATCAAGTTTTTGGTCATACTAATGATTTTCGTCTTATCTTTCCATGTGCAGTAATGGCGTTCTCTAAACAAGACAAGGCGTTTTGCGTCCTCCAATTTGCAAAGACTGAATCGTGGACATGTGTTCAGCGTGCATTTCGCAGGAAATTTAAAAAAGAAGTCCCTGAAAGGAAACCCATTGTCAGATGGCATGCTAAATTTGTGAAGGATGGGTGTTTGTGCCCAAGTAAGCGAACAGGTCGCCCTTCAACTTCAAAAGCTGCAGTTGAGCAAGTCCGGACAGCCTTTCAGCGGAGCCCCCGTAAATCAGTGAGAAGAGCCAGCAGGGAACTTCAGCTTGCTCCAGCAACTGTCTGGCGTGTCTTAAGGAAACGACTACAAATGGTACCTTACATGCTCAAGTTGGTCCAAAAGTTGAAGGACACTGATAAGCCACTTCGCCGTGACTTTTGCATTGCAATGCAAGAGAAGTTGGAAGATAACGGCTTTGATGACCGGCTTGTTTTTAGCAATGAGGCGACCTTCCATCTGAATGGCAAAGTTAACAAGCATAGCACTCGCATATGGGGTACTGAGAATCCTCATGAAATTCTTGAGCACGAGCGAGATTCACCAAAAGTGAACGTGTTTTGTGCAATTTCCAAGAAAGGTGTCTATGGGCCGTTCTTCTTTGAAGAGGCAACTATCACTGGTGAATCCTATCTCAACATGATGGAAGACTGGTTAATGGCTCAGTTGGAAGAAGCAGAATCTGATGACTTCATTTTTCAACAAGATGGTGCACCAACACACTGGAGACTTAGAGTAAGGCAGTTTCTTAACACAAGGCTGCCTGGTAGATGGATTGGGAGATCTGGGTGAGGTGATGACGTTCTCATGCCCTGGCCTCCTAGGTCTCCAGATCTTACCCCGTGTGACTTTTTCCTTTGGGGCTTTGTCAAGCAACAAGTCTATGTGCCGCCCCTTCCAAGAGATATTGACGAACTAAAGGCTCGAATAACGGCAGTTGTGGGAACCATTGACGTCAAGATGCTGGAACGCGTTTGGCAGGAAATGGACTATCGACTAGATGTCTGCCGTGTGACGAATGGTGCTCATATTGAGCAAGTTTGAAGATTCCCCACAAAACTTGAAACTTTAACCTTTCCAACGGTACCAATTTCATTTTTTAACTCCTAATAGTTTTTGAGTTATTAAAAATCTTTATGTTCCCAAGACTTTTGAAACACCCTGTATATCGTCATATATATATATATATATATGTATATATACATATATATGTATATATATTATTACATATGTATATATATATGTATGTATATATACATGCATATGTATATATAAATACATAAATATATATGTATATGAGTATATATACATATGTATGTATATACATACATATGTATATGTATGTATATATATACATATATGTATGTATGTATATATATACATATATATGCATGTATATACATACAGGTATATATACGTATGCATATATATACATATATATATGTATGTGTATATAAATATATATATATGCACATATATATATATACAGACACACAAACACACACGCACACACACACACACACACATATATATATATATATATATATATATATATATATATATATATATATATATACATCCATGAAAAAGAAATTGAATTATGTTCAAAACAAATGCAAGTTGGCAAACTAAATGTCCATTATTCCTTTGCCATTTTCCGTTTATATCCAAAATTGGAACAATTCAGTTTTCGTAGATCAATTTCGATTAAGAATTCATTTATTTACATTTCTGTATTGTACATTCGCTACACCAATAATATATATATGAAAAGAAAGGGAAACTAAAGATTAAAACAGTAATGTACATAGACACGAATAAAAATTATTTTATAGCATGTGTAAGTGGATCGATATTTCGACCCAGAATTCGACCCAGAATTCATCACGCGTGAAAGGTACTTTATATTCAGAAACAATATATACATATGACAATGGATAAGTTGCAAAGAATTTTTATTACATGCAAGACAAAGAATACGATTAAAAAACACTTTTTTAAAAATTGTATTCTTTGTTTTGAATTTAATAAAAACTCGAGATTTAAAACTTACCCATCTCATGTCATGGGATTTAAATTACTAATTTACGATTTATTTGCTCTGTCTTGTATTTTGAGCATTTTTTTTTTTTACTTATGATTGTCTTTTTAATATATTACAGCCAATAGTATGATGTAAAGCCAATAATCATTGGGTTTCCATACCAGTAGACCTATTGCATTATATTATTCTGAATATTAATATATATATCTTTCTATATAAATAAAATGAACTCATTTTTCTCGTCTGATTTTGACCTTAATAGGATTAAAAATCAAGATATTTCATGCAAATATAATATGCACAAACGGCAGAGCAATATCTAAGGTGTGTTATAGGCTTATTATTTCTCAAATTCCTCGATAACATTAGATTTCTATACTTTTTCTGCTGAGAAGTCACGGCCAAAATCGGTTAAGATCAATGGAAGTGGTAAAATATTTTCTCTTTAATAAATTCCTCCTCCCCCTGCCACCACTTAACACCGTTTGGGGATCGTTCACAAGGAACAGTTGAGAAGCGAACACCGGTTTGGCTTCGTAGTTCTTTCATGTGAAGTTATTTAAAATCACTAAACTAAGCTGCAGTGATCTGTGGCGTAGTGGTTAGCGTGCTGGACAATTCACATTATATTTTCACGTTGGCGCCGACCTACCGAAGTCGTTTTTTTGTTTTTTGTTTTTTTTTTCCTGGAATGGGCTTTTCTTGGTGGCCGATCTGTTAATATTGCAGATGTTTTTTTTTGTTTTTTTTTCACACTTTATTTTCTTACTTTTACTCATGACTCCGGGTTTGATCCTTCCTACTTACCTACCATAACATTTTTTAAAAGTCCCCCCCCGTCCCGGAAACAAACACTCGGGCAACACCGGGTACCCCAGCTAGTATATATATAACTATATATATATATAATATACATATTTATATAATATATATATATATATTTATATAATATATATATATACATATTTATATAATATATATATATATATATATTTCTGTAGGAATATATTTTCTTATTATATATCAATCCTTATATAAGAAGCTCAATGTAATTACAGAGCAACATAGAGAATAAATGATCATCTTATAATTTATTCCTTTAATTCAATTGACTTATGCAATTCGTGACAGATTCTGTTTCGTTACGCAAAATCAATTACTTACTTATTATCTCAATCAGTGAATCCATTATGCCCCTAACTCATCAGATATATAAATATATATATACATTGTCTATTTGTTTACGCCCAACCAATGTGAGCGATTTCCTAAAGAAAAATACTTTCCATAATTGAGCGTATAATTGCTTAAAATATCTACAAACATACACAAACACCCACACACACACACACACTCATACATTATACATACATACATATATACATATAGATCTAAATATATATATATATATATATATATATATATATATATATATTTTACACAGTGATCACCACTTATCAATGCCCGGAAGCCACTCAGGGATAAGGATTATTGAAAGTACATTACGTTAGTGTGGAGATTTGTTTACTTAAGGGGGCGGGTCATTAGAAATTTGTTTACGTTAGACTTGAAGACATCCAAGTTGTAGTCCGGTGGGAAGCAGGCGGACGGAACAGACTTCTACAGGCGTGCCGTTCTAAGAAAGAAGCTTTGTTCATGGAATCCGCGTTTTGATTTAGGCACAGATATAGAGTGGGGGAAAATTTTCTCAGTGGATTCCGCTAGACGGGTGTTTTTCGTGAAAGACTGACGAGGGAGGACTAGAGATTGGAGTTCAGACGAGCACCTGTCATGGAAATAACGATAAAACAAGGATAGGCTCGCAACGTCTCTTCTGTGGGAGAGAGGTTGCAGGGTAGAGAAAAGGGCACCCCCTACTAAGCCACGAAGTCTATTTTGTACTCTGTCAAGGGAGGATGGGCTGTTTTTAGCAGCTTCATCCCAGATATGGCAACAGTATTCCATCCTTGGGCGTACTTGGCTTTTATATAGATAGAGAATTGCATCAGTAGTGAGATATCTTCTGGAGCAGTAGAAGGATCCCACCATCTTTCCATCTCTTGGCAACAGACTTGATGTACGTGTTCCATTTCAGATCAGGAGTAAAAGTCAACCCCAGAAGCTTGTCAAAACACGGAGCCTCACCCAGACGAGAGCCATCCATCACAATTGATGCCAGATGGGGATCAGATGGGGATATATTACATATACAACATTTTTCACCTGTTTTCTTGGCGATTCATTACTATAATAAATTGCGGGTTCACTTAATGCCATAAACAGCAAATTCTAGCATTGCTACAAATATAAGTTGCTGTTTTTATTTCTATCCTCTTATGAGAAAAATAGTAAGAATAGCATTCTTTGAAACTCCGTGGAATAGGGACTTTTTACATCGTTTTTGGAGTGTCCAATGGAACAATAAATTTTAATAGTAAAGTTCAACTTACAGATTTAATTTGTTATATATATATATTTTTTTTTCTATATATATATATATATATATATATATATATATATATATATATATATATATATGTATATATTGCACAAAGCAAGTTATGTTTTCATCAACGTTTCTTCTTTATTTCGAGGTCTGTTTTGGATGAATGAAATTAAAAAAACAAACACTTGTACAAATATTTGCGCATATATTTTTGATGTAATGCCATGTATGACATCGTATAATATCTGGCACCGATGCTGCAACACGCAAATTTCGACAGGTCATATCCAACGTCCTTTCTCCACTAATGGGCACTATACAACACATCTTGATATTTACTCAACAAGATAAAAAAAAAACAATAATATACATGACAAAACTATTCACAGCTTAGATATAACATGATCATATAATAATATTCCCTCCAAAAATGTATATATTCAGTCCATACACACCTAAAAAGAAAAAAAAAACATTAAGTTACCGTTTCCTCAGAAAACTTTTATATAAATTATCAGAATTAAGAAAGAAACCATCAGTACAAATACTTGGACAGGTCATATCGAACGTCCTTACTCCACTTCAATTCAGGTAACTTGATTATGTAATAGAGCTGATATCTATTTAATGTAGTTGCATTTAGTCACAATCATTGCCTCGATACGGGTCTGGCACTGGGAGCATGCCTTTTCCACAAGCACCGGCGGGAGTTCAGTTAATATTCGGCGGATATACGGCGGGCGACATTCAGGCTGGGTTCGGTGTTGTATGAGGACATGTTGATGATGTTCTCGGCCTATCAGCAAACGGCGTAGTCTAGACAGGTCATATCCAACGTCCTTACTCCACTAATGGGCACTATCAACACCTCCCAGATAAAGAACTCCGTAGATTTACAGAACAAGATAGACAAACAATAATAAACATGACAAAACTATACACCGCTTAGATATAACATCACTATATAATAATGTTCTCTTTAAAAAATGTTTAAATTTACTCCATGCGCACCTAAACAAAAAAAAAACATTAAGTTACCGTTTCCTCGCGAAACTTTTATATAAATTATTAGAATTATAACTCGTATAGTTTTTTTTTTTCAATTCCATAACAATTTCTACAGGGAAAGTTTTTGTCTTCTTATGGGTAACTTTCTTAGGGGAGTATTAGCATACTTTTTCTTTCAAATTTTGATTACCTCCAAACACATAGTATTTTAGATTCACTAATAATCTTTTAATTTTTCTTCCTGAAAACACGCGCATAGTTAATATTAAAGACAAATTAGACCTTGTCGAACCCTCCATAAAGTTTACCTATGAACCAGGAAAAAAACACACTTAACATCCTTCTAGATATACTTATTATAATATCCAATAATAATCTATCGCTTAAAGTTCTCAACAAAATTACACATTAAATGATTACATCATTTCTACTTGCATCATCATAACAAACTAAAAACAGGAATGATTATTGGCTTCTTCTTAGGTGCATTCAGAATTTGCAGTCTAGAATTTCTGGACGACGAGTTCAAATACCTCACAAATACTTTGAAACCCTTACAATATCTAACATGTTTTATATTAAATGCTAAGAAAAATCAAACACAAATATTTTTCAAAATAAATAAGCAAAAATCATATACACTAGACAGCTCACTCTGAAACATACATCTTCTTTTATCTACACCCACCAATAATACATTAATTTGAAAAAAACACTAAACAAACCTGGAATTCTAACCATGTAAACCTCACAAACTATAAAACAAGCATTAAATACAACAAAATATCTCCAAAACAAACCAGTTTCCAATGCATGCATATACACTACTTTGTTCAAAAATTGCCGTCATATATACGTTTCTGAAATCCAACGAAGATTAGAGAAAAACCTCAATGAATATTTTTTTTACAGTGATCACCACTTATCAAGGCCCGGAAGCCAATCAGGGATAAGGGTTATTAAAAGTACATTACGTTAGTGTGGAGATTTGATGAAGTGTTTACTTAAGGGGCGGTTCATTAGGAATTTGTTAACATTGGACTTGAAGACATCCAACTTGTAGTCCGGTGGGAAGCAGGCAGACGGAACAGACTTCCACAGGCGTGCAGTTCTAAGAAAGAAGCTTTATTCATGGAATCCGCGTTTTAATTTAGGCACAGATATAGAGTGGGGGAAAATTTTTCAAAGTGGATTCAGCTAGACGGGTGTTTTTCGTGAAAGATTGGCGAGGGGGGACCAGAGATTGGAGTTCAGACGAGCACCTGCCATGGAAATAACGATAAAACAAGGATAGGCTCGCAACGTCTCTTCTGTGGGAGAGAGGTTGCAGGGTAGAGAAAAGGGCATCCCCCACTAAGCCACGAAGTCTATTTTGTACTCTGTCAAGGCAGGATAGGTTATTTTAGCAGCTCCTGCCCAGATATGGCAACAGTATTACATCCTTGGACGTACTTGGCTTTTATATAGATAGAGAATATAAAAGATATATAAAATATAGCAATTCTCTGAATAAATTATTCTCTAATTTATTGAATCTTAATCACACTTTTTACTTTAAACAAGCAAAAATAGTTAAATTTATTTCAAACAACCACAGCACGATTAAACAACGTATCCGTTGCTACAATGTTCGCCATTAATAAGTAAGCTTCTATTAAAAGTACATAGTTTAATTTTAGATAAAGTTTAACTCACTCCCACTATAGAAACCACATCCTTGATTTATTAATACATATAATAATTAATACATATAATAATTAATACATATAATAATTAATATATATGATAATTAATACATATAATAATTAATACATATAATAATTAATACATATAATAATTAATACATATAATAATTAATACCTATAATAATTAATACATATAATAATTAAAACATATAATAATTAATACATATAATAATTAATATATATGATAATTAATACATATAATAATTAATACATATAATAATTAATATATATGATAATTAATACATATAATAATTAATACATATAATAATTAATACATATAATAATTAATACATATAATAATTAATATATATGATAATTAATACATATAATAATTAATACATATAATAATTAATACATATAATAATTAATACCTATAATAATTAATACATATAATAATTAATACATATAATAATTAATACATATAATAATTAATATATATGATAATTAATACATATAATAATTAATACATATAATAATTAATACATATAATAATTAATACATATAATAATTAATATATATAATAATTAATACATATAATAATTAATATATATGATAATTAATACATATAATAATTAATACATATAATAATTAATACATATAATAATTAATACATATAATAATTAATACATATAATAATTAATATATATAATAATTAATACATATAATAATTAATATATATGATAATTAATACATATAATAATTAATACATATAATAATTAATATATATAATAATTAATACATATAACAATTAATACATATAATAATTAATACATATAATAATTAATACATACAATAATTAATATATATGATAATTAATACATATAACAATTAATACATATAATAATAAATACATATAATAATTAATACATATAATAATTAATATATATGATAATTAATACATATAACAATTAATACATATAATAATTAATATATATGATAATTAATACATATAATAATTAATATGTATATAATAATCAATACATATAATAATTAATACCTATAATAATTAATACATATAATAATAAATGACTATAATAATTGATACATATAATCAGTCAATAAATTACAGGACAAACATACACACATTTTATTTCAGTTACACATCCATATTAAAATTCTAACAGATATTCTTGTTCCAAAAAGAGTATGAACTGCATCATATCTTTTTAAATATATTAACGGCTATATGGTGTCATAAAAATTTTACTCTCGTTTACAATGCCCTCCCCCCTTTTATTTTTGGCTTTCCAACTACTTTTTCCCGTTTCTAACATTGATCAGTGGCCTACATTTCATTAAATCAAAAAAATATATTTCAAATATGTGTACTTGTATTTTGTTTTCTTAATTTCATTCACCAAGAGAAAGTCTCAAAATAAAGACGAACCGCTGATGAACGCATAAATCGGTTTGCCCCTTTTTATTTCTCTATTTCGTCGGAATACTATTTACATTGTTCACAGACATACACACACGCACACACACACGCACACACACATATATATGTATATATATATGTTTATATACATATATATACATATAATTTTATCTGCAATTTCCGTCTTAGTGTTTAAATGTTCCTATCTATCAAATATATCAATCTTCCTACACATTCATATCCTGTATGTATATTTTCTTATATTTTACTATATGCATTTACTTACATACTTACTTGCTTGTTTCGGAATTTGCAGATACCGGCCATCCTCTCCCCTAATTTTGTTTTTGTCTTTTAATAACCTCTGCCTATATTTTCTTAAGTAATATCTTGTACATTTCAGTTCAGCGCTTTTTGCCCTCTATTTTGAGCGTCTTTTCACGTCGTCTTGTCTGGGTAATTTTGACATTTGCTTTTCTATTTTCTATTTAATTCTATCACCATTCAATATTTTTCCCTCTCTTCTTTCTTCTTCACTAATTTTTCTTAATTACGCCTTGTCTCCGCAGCCGAGTCTAACGCATATGTTATTTTCTTTTAATAATATTATTGGATTTCTTTCCCCCCTTTGCTTGTATTATTATTGGTGAATTATTCCACGGATTTCGGCCTTTTGGATTATTTTGGACCATCTTCCAATTACACGATTCCCTTGAGGTTTACTTGTGGAAATGGAAATGTAACTAACTTTCTTAGATTTACATTTTTGGATTTTACCGTTATTGGATATTTTACCTTTCACCTGACTATCCATTCACGTGAAATCACTTTTTTTCTTCACACTATTCCCTCTGCTTCATTTTTTGTTATCAAGTAAGATCTTTGACTTACTTGTAGTTTCATCAAATACCTTTGCAAGCAAAATCTGATCCCGCATTTTTCTAAATTCTACTCTCTTGCAAATCCAAGACAGTTAAATGTCCATTTGCTCTTATATATATATATATATATATATATATATATATATATATATATATATATATATATACTCGGGTTTTTTATATTCAAAAGCAATGGACTAATAAATTCAACGAGGTCGTTAGATAGTGCTCAATAAAAAGAGCTGATAATACTTATTTATTGTTATATAAACATGAGATTATTCATTGAACTTTTGAATAGTCAAGTCGCTGTCTGATGATATCTGTTGTTTGTTTGATTGAAACAAGTGGCTATTTGTAGCAGCGGGATGTGAGCAAGTTTTATATAACAATAAATATATATATATATATATATATATATATATATATATATATACGCGAGAATGTAATTGAATTATCCGCAAAGCAATGGGGAAGTGTGCAAACAAACTGCCCATTTTTCCTGCCATTTTCGGTGCATGTCCAAAAGCGAAACAATTCATTTTTCGTAGATCGATTAAGATTGGAAACTTATTTATTTATATTTCTTTTTGTGTATTTGCTAAATATAAATAATGGGAAAATAAGGATTTAATCAAGACTGTACAAAGGCAGAAATAAAAATCCAGTCATAGTACGTGTAATGAGATCGATGTTTCGCCCCATAATTTAACCAAGCATTCATCAGGAGTATAATGGATATTTTATATTTAGAAACAAGATAAATATATATATATATATATATATATATATATATATATACACGCACACACATCCCCCCATATATATATATATATATATATATATACATATATATATATATATATATATATATATGATGAGAAAAATAGAAATAGTATTTCGACATGATAGAGAAATAAAAAGGAACAGAACGGGTTATGTGTTCATCAACGTTTCGTATTTATTTCGGAACTTCCTCTGGATGAATGAGATTAAAAAAGCAAAAACGCCAGTACAAATATTTGGCAATGTCTTATGTGCAAAGTGTGACGCTGTTCTATTTCAGAAATAGAAAAAGTTGCTTCGTTGAAGAAAGGGAGATTATTAATAACGTCATATAGTCGCTAATATGTTTTTCAAAAATATGAACGCAATTAATACTCTCTCTGGAAAGAATATGCCAACAATATGTGCATAGACACACAGACACGCATACATTTTCACTTTTATAAATATACTAGGAAAGGGTACCCGACGTTGCCCGGGGGTTTGGAGGTGTGTGTGGAAACTCCGTGGGTGGGGCTTTGCTTAAAAATGTTTTGGTAGGTAAGTATGAGGATCGAACCCGAACCGTTGAGGTGAAGTTGTAAATTTAAGTGTGAAAAAAAAGTGCGACGTAAACCATTGCCCCACCGTGAGATGCTAACGGAAACACGTTTGAATTTATTTAATTACTTGGATTTGGTACGTGCCCGTTTTAATGACTTAATGAGGTTAAGTTTGACTGCGGGATAGTATTTCATTTACTGCGGGAACGCTTCCCAAGTTTGTTATAGGAAAAAGACTAACCCACATGCGGCGAGCGACAAATGTTGAATATTTATCTTCCCAAAGTCGAGCAAATTAAATATACAGGCGAGCTTCGTTGTTAACTTTGAGATATTACGATTTATATGTGATATAAAAAGTTTTTAAAAGTTGTGAACCGACCGACTGCTTCTCCGAAAAAAAGCCTTTTGTAGACATACAGAAAAAGCGAACACACATACAAACATACAAACATACATTTTCGCTTTTATATTTATAGATATATAGATAGATAGATTTTCGGCTTTGTTTTTAATGAATTACTAAAGTAAAGTGCAACAAAACGTAACGTTAAATATATGTATTTTGGTGGCTGTTCCAGGGCATTTAACATAAAAGTGTCGAATGAAACAAAACAAACAAAACAAACAAACAAACAAAAAAACAACTAAGGACCATTACGACAAAAAAATGCAACCGCAAACTAGGGTGGAAAAGAAAAACGCAGTCGCAAACAAAGGACTTAAAAACAAACATGGCTGAGAGGTGAGAATTTGAAAAAAAAATATTCTTGCAAGGTGAGTCAATTGTTTGTTGTTTTACTTGTCTGTTCTCTTCTGATTTTCTTATGTCCTGTCAGTCATATTATCCTATTTTATGAAGACCGAGACTATCATTGATATTTTAGTGTCAAAAACGAATGTTCTAGTCTTACCGGTCGTTTATGCATTAAAAATAAGTAATATTGTTTCATAATTTGTTGGTAGCTAATAGCTTCTTTTTTTACAAACGAGTCACCACTTATCTAGACCCCTAGGTTCCTCGAGGATAAGACTTAATGAGATTACAGTACTCAGTGAGGAAAAGTTCGCAGTAATCATTAGTAGTCTAAATTTGGTAAATTATATCACTTAAGGGAATGACCCATCAAGTACTTGTTCACGTTGGACTTGAAGACAACCACATTGCAATCAGTTGGAAAGCAGGTAAATGGAAGGGAGTTCCACAGGCGTGCAGTTCTAAGAAATAACCTTAGTTCATGGAATTAGGTTTAGGCACAGATAAAGCGTGGGGACAATTATTGATAGTGGTTTCAGCTAGAGTATTTTTTCGTGAAAGTTAGGCCAGGGAGGCATAGATTAGAGCTCAGACGGGCACGTGCAATGAAAATAACGATAAAGCAGAGACAAGCTCGCAACATCTCTTCTGCAGGAACAAGTTTGCAGGAGAGAGAAAATGGCAAACCCCACTAGGCTGAGAAGTCTATTTTTAACTCTATCAAGGCAAGATAAGTAGCTTCTAGCAGCTCCTGCCCAAATGTGGCCATAGTACTCCAGCTTGTTTTGCTTTAGAGAGAAATTTTTAATAAACCATGCAGTACGAAGAAAAGTGTAAGCGCTGACGGGATTGACATGATACGGAATATGTAATGATCTAGGTGACATGTGGTCTGAAATGTACGATAACAAATCACTCACAAGAGGTCAAAGAGAAAACAGAAACGTGAGGTAGTTTATTCGTCAATAAAACCCAATGCTGTACAGGGTAGGTCGATAAAATTGTCGCCATAAAAAAACAACCACTACAGCTTTATTTTAAACTTTCATAAAAAAAAAAACAATTCAGGTAAGTTTATTATGTCGTAGAGCTGAAATCTATCCAATATAGCTACATTAAGTCTCAATCACTGCCTCGATACTGGTCCGGAACTGGGAGCATGCCTTTTCTACAGACGCCGGCAGGAGGTCGGTTAATACTTAGCAAATACACGGCGGATTGCGGCGATCAGGCTTGCTTTGGTGTTCTGGGAGGTCATGTTTGTGATGTTCTTGACCTATGACCAAACAGAGAAGTCCAGTGGGTTCAGCACGTGGAAGGAAGGGTGTCAATGGAAGAACAGTACAAAGTCGTTCTTTTTAAGCCAAGCCTGGCCCTCTTCGGACTTGGGGTCGACGCCAAGTCAGGCTGTCACACTCAAGGTCTGCCAGCGACCACCTTCATTCATCAGGGGATGATCACACTCTTCTGCACATCCAGGTACAATTTGATGTTGACTTTCAAGCGGACTTCGAAGATGTAAGGTGGCAGGATATGTCCCTTACTGAAAACTATACCAAATGGCATAACCGTGTCCGTAAACTTCATTGTATTGTGCGTTAAACTGTCCGGATTTGTATTTTGAGGGGGATGACATTGCTGTAACTTTGATCGGTATTAGTTGTACAACAGTGCACCTCCGATCTCGGTCGTTGGACATCGTTTCACTCTCAGATATAATAGAAGTCTCCTATCCCTCTTGAGATTTGCATACAACTGGCTAACTACTACATGGTCTGCAAAAAAAGCGGTTTTCATCAATCGGAAATTGAATCATGTCCTATCTTCTAAGGCAACAATTTTATCGTTCCACCTCGTACACAGTTTCTTTCCATTTATTGTAAGAACTATTGTTATTTATTGTAAGAACTACCATGACTTTCGGCGTCGCCCGGTCGAACAATACGATTAAACATGATATTTTATTTTATGCAGATCTTGTATTTATTATTATAAAATTAATCCTCTATTGAATATTAATTATTCTGAGGAATAATTTGCTCGGTTGACTGATTCGCAAAAACATAAAAATAAAAAGATAATGATAGTGCCGTTCATACAATTCCGTCCGTATTTGTTTAGCATATCAAGTCAGCTGATATTCGTGCTTGACGATCTTAAAAATCGTCTTTCTTTTCTTGTAGATAGAAAAGAAGACTTTTACAGGGGGATATTTTAAGTTACACCGGCCAATGAAACGTAACATATTCTCATGTGAATATACTTTTAATCTATAAGTAGAAAGAATATTTTTAGAGTCAGATTTTTTTTCGATCCTTATCAGATGAATTTATGTAAAAAAACATATCTAAGAACACTCACAGACATATAAATTAGCTTAGTGTTAAATTTGCAAAAAATAGGCTGAGCTGTTTCGGAACCAATAAGGAACTCACACACACACATACAAAGTGACTTTTATATAATAATAGATATAGAGATTATATTTCAATAATAAAATACGAGCAGCTAATAATAGTGTTACTTTCCAATTTTCTTGTATGTAATAACTTTTATTTTGTTTCGCTATTGTGCGGCTTTTCAAAAGATGGTCTATGCAATTCTATGACAGCTATTTTAAGCAAACAGCGCGCGGGCACCGTGCATCGAATCAATCAGAGATGATTGTCTTTCTAAATCAAGCGAAACTTTATAATACACAACGACAAAAAGGCAGGTGCACGTTATTCACTTTTGTTTGTGATATTACTTATATACTTTTAATATGAACAAAATCAAGTAAAACACAAAAGAACAATTTCATTAAGAAAAACTCTTCAGCCAGATTACTTTTTTGTGCGACCCCTTATTTCTCTAAAGGGCTTCATTCGTTGGCCCATCGATGCCTCGATTTCGTCTTGAAAGACAATAAATATCTCTTTTTAATTTTCTTCTTTGAAGATTGTAATCCTAGGCATGGGGCAGCCAAACCAGCTGCCAACATTACCCTGCCTTTTTCTTGAAACCAACCAGAAGCTCTTTTTAGTATCCTCGTGGTTCCCTTAAGGGAAATTGTCTTGATTTCTCATGCACTTGGTTAGGTAGGACTTCAGGTTCTGCTTCATACGCCCCGTGGCACTATCATTTATGGTAGCACATCTAAGACAGTAAACGACCAAGTTCTCTCCAATTCTCTCTCCTCTGATCTTGAGCACGTAGTACAATGGGGTAAGGAGTGGCTGGTTACTTTTAATGCTTTTAAAACCAAGCTTCTCTCTTTACATCATCAGCATTCTGATCCACATCTGGCATCAATTGAAATGAATGGCTCTCGGCTTCAGGAGGCCTCAAGTTTTGACAAGCTTCTTGGCTTGACCATTACTCCTGATCTTAAATGGAACACGTACATCAAACCTGTTGCCAAGGCCGCTGGAAAAATGGTGGGATCTTTCTATCGATCCAGTAGATATCTCACTGCTGATGCTATTCTCTATCCATATAAGAGCCAGGTACGTCCAAGGATGGAATACTGTTGCCACATCTGGGCAGGAGCTGCTAGAAAGGACTTGGCCTGCCTTGATAGAGTTCAAAATAGACTTCGTAGCCTCGTAGGAGATGTCCTTTTCTCTTCCTTGAAACCTCTATCTCACAGAAGAGATGTTGCGAGTTTGTCTCTGATGTATCGTTTTTTTTCATGGAAAGTGTTCAACTGAGCTTCAATCTATGGTCCCCCCTCGCCAAACTTTCACAAGAAACACTCGTCTAGCTGTAAACACTATCAATAATTCCCCCCCACTCTTTATCTGTGCCTAAACCTAAACGTAGATTCCATGAAGAAAGCTTCTTTCTTAGAACTGCACGCCTGTGGAATTGTCTTCCGTTTTCCTGCTTTTCGGCTGACTACAATATGGTTGTCTTCAAGTCTAACGTAAATAAGTTCTTGATGAGCCGTTCCATATAAGTTATCAAATTTACCAACATTTTAATTACTAATGATTACTATATTGTCCAATTTCTACTGTACACTCTTTACCCCTTATCCTTGAGTGGCCTCTTGGCGTTGATAATGTGGTGATGCCTATGTAAAAAAAAACAAAAAAAACTATAATAACTGGTATGATTGTATCCCTTAAGATTACAGCTTCTTTTCATATCACACATAAGACCTTGGTATTTGGTCTGTTTATCTCTTTCAACTCTTTCAGACCGCCATCTTTAGGAACCCTCACTTCAATCAAGGTTGCCACTCTCTCTGACGTATTCCATATAACTATGTCAGGTTTCACAGCAACAGTTTCAAGGTAGGTGGGTGTAGGGATTGCAGGTGTAATTGTGAGGTAAGGTTTACGCAATCTTAACCACACTTCTGAATCGACACTCCTTGAGTTCATTGACAAAACTAAATCGAGGACTCGAAACAATTCCGAAATGAGCGAAGAAAACCCCACAACACTTAGTATACCCAACTGGTCACCCATTTAAGTACTGGCCAGACTCAACGTTACTTAACTTCGGTGATGTAACGAGAATCGGGGGGGGGTTATCTGATTATGCCGTATATCGGTTCAACACTCTTAAATTTGAAATACAATATTCTATGATATGTCGCGCTCAGATTTCACATAGCGTTTAGAAACGCGTCAACAACTCCTTTTGGAAGCTTTGTCTATCCATCTGTCTATCAAGTTGAAGCTTTTTTCCGTTGTCGCTCTGATGATCGGTCACGGTTAGATTTGAAATAGCATAAACCGTACTAACTAGATGAACGTACCTTTCCTGAGTTGCGTGCAACCGTCTATCTATATATAAAAAAGCGAAAATGTATGTATGTATGTATGTATGTATGTATGCATGTATGTATGTGTTTTTGTGTGTATGTTTAGATGTCTGCTAAAAACTTTCGACAGACGGGACGAAAATTCACAAACCCGGTATCACATCGAAGTTTCATCCTTTGCTCGAAAAATTGGCCAAAAACGTTAACTTTTTCACCCCGAAATCGACAATTTTCGACAGGAGTGGGATCAACAAAAACGGTCCTCTCGTGACAATTCTACGCATGCGTCAGATGACGTCGTGGCCTGATGTACTTTAAATAGTTGAAAAATCGAACAAATCTCTTGAACATCGCCTTAGCTCAATTGGTTAAGGGCTTGGTTCAGTATCTAAACGTTTTGGGTTCGAATCGTGGTGTGAGATGTATTTTTTTCGATATTTAAAATTTTAATATCGAAACAGGCTTATTTAAGCCATTTTTCACGTGTTCGTTCACCTGTTTTCATCGTTCGTTTGCCTTACGTTCGGTTTTTTTTCGTTTTTTCCCCGCTTAGTTCCAACGTTGTTTTCTTTTTTTACTTCGCTTATAACCAAACACACCTACGTTGTCGTCGTAACGCTCGACGACTTCCGGTCGCGCATCTGTCAATTTGGTTCTTAAATAAATTAAAATATCTTTCACTAACTCATTCTGGCTGGCCGATTGTATTTTCAAACTTCGCCTCAGGGCTTCGGGTTCGACCCCCACCCCGGGTTCTTTTTTATTTAACACCGCACACACCTCCAAACACCCGGGCATCGCCGGGTACTCCCCCCCGCTAGTCTTTAATAAAAACCTTTTTAGCTGGTCTGTTCGTCACGCTTGATTTAAAAATAGTATTTTCCAGATACCTTTGTAGGGTTAATAAGAAGCTTCACCTGTCACGGTGAAGCTTTCTAGAGACAGTTTGTCAGTCTCTCCGTTTGTTGTGACTTCATTTGAAATATTATTAAACACGACTTCGAATTCTAGTAGGTGATATACTTACTTTTCGCCCCTTCAAACCCATGTCGGACAGAGGAAACGGTTGTATATTTACTAGTTTGACGCCCTGCGTTGCCCGGTCGTACAATACGCTTAAACATAATATTTTAATTTATGCAAATTGCTTATGGATTATTAAGGAATCCATCATCTATTGATTTTTATATATTACTCGAAATGATTTGCTCAATGAACTAATTCGCAAAAAAGTAAAAATAAATAAATAAATAAAATACATTTTTAAAAAATAATAAAAATAATAATGTCGTTCATTAAATTTCGTTTCTGTTTGTTTACGATATCACGTCAGCTGATATTTGGACTTCACGATTTTTAATAGTTGTTCTTTTCGTATAGTTTAAAAAGAACATTTTTAAAAGGGAATATTTTACGTTACATCGGCCATCGGTGTAACGTAAAATATCTCCCTATAAAAATTATTTTTTATCTATAAGAGACCAAGGACTATTTTGAAGATCGGATTTTTTCGATTTTCAATATTTATCGGATTAATTTCTGTACAAAATATCTAAGAACACTGCCAGAAATGTAAATTACCTTTGTGTGAAATTTGCAAAAGATAGGCTCAACCGTTTCGGAATCTATAAGGAAGGAGCTTTCACACACCCACAAAGTGACTTTTATATAATAGTGTAGATAGAGATTTATATCTTTGCGGAGTGTTATCCTCAGTTTCATAGGCTTTCATGTTACAGCATGGTTCGGCCAGCTAATCCTGTGGCCTTCTTCAGTTGATTAACTGCGACGAGGTAGGAATGCGGAGTCTCGTAACTGTATTCCCAGTAATTACTGCCTTCCATAGTTGTTGTGGTCGGACCACGTTTACAGTCCGCAAATAAATTAATAAATGCACAAATTACGCATCTCAAAGGATCACAATAAAAAAATAATATATAGACGAGACGTTGTCAGTATATCTCTGAGCTATTGGTATTTATTTAGTAAGTATACAACTAGCTTCACTCTATGCGACCCGCTGCAGAACATCTACACCAAACATTCATTTAGCTTCAATCACAGTCAATCATTTCCCCTTACCTTAAATCATTAAGTCTACCTAAATAAATCATTTCCCCTGTGCCTACATCTAAACGCCGTGGAATTCTGTACCGCGAGTCTGCTTTCCAGCTGACTAAAACATAGTCGTTTTCCAATCCAATGTATATATATATATATATATATATATATATATATATATATATATATATATATATTGTTAAACGGTTGTAAGGTGGCTGTTACAGATAAAGTGGGTCGTTACATTACAGTCACTCGGCCCAACACGTTGTCCGATACTTCGCTTCAAAGGAACCCATAAATAGAAAATAAATAAAAGTCCTGCTCGGCTTTTTTTTATATATGAAAATGCAATGTTCTTATTCGTCGTTCTTATAAAGCAACGCATGTCATTATATTTCCACAGTTTTCGCGCTCACATGTGTGCTTTTTAAAAGTCTCTGTCCCCGCCAACTATCGCCAGTGGTTTCGCGCTCTCATATTCACACGTCTATATTCCCCGGTAAAGTTGGTTTTCTCCTCGACCCAGTTCTGCATTTTTATCTGCTTTTCTTGCGACTAAAGCTTTTGCGCACTTGCTAATTTGCATATATGCTTTAACAGCTGCTGCTGCTGCTAATATTTCCGCCAGCCAGCTATCCTTCGGCATTTGCTGTATTTCTCACACATGCCCATAATCGATCTCTTACACAGTTTCCTTAATTAATAAAATTCTAGCCTATTTCTCCCAGTCCAGATTATTTCGGCGCCATCTCATTGATCACTTTACGTCTCATTAACCCATATCCTCAAGTGGCTTCCAAACCTTGATGAATAATAGCTTCCTTATAAAACAAACAAAAAAAGAACACAAAACGTTAACCAAATCCACTCATCTAAAATCTGGCGCAGAGGATTTTCCTGTCGTAGTGATCTGTCACGCGTAAATTGGAAACGCCATTTTCAAATGGTCGACTTTTCTTTCTAAGTAAGCCGTGTCTTCGTTGTTTAGCTGCGGCGCAATTTTGATTGCTGTGCGCGTATATCGGCCGAACACATCATGAGAAGTAGCCATTCTTGTTCCACAAAGAAGCCAACGGTGATATTACATTTTTTTTTCTCTCATTCCAGAAACTAGGAAATTTTGAAAGCATCGCATAATTGATTGATCAATCCTACCCAAAGGTCAGCGATATTTGCGAACGGGCGTGTATGGGGATGAGTGTAAAATAATGGGGGCTCTTTTTCAATTGAGTCGTGCAATCTTTTTATAGTCATGCGAAAACACCACGAGAAATACTGGCGACATTTATGTACTAGTTTATCTAAACATTACGTAAACGAACGGTATTAGATTTCTTGCTGGACGCCCGGCGTTTCCCGGTCGTACAATACCCTTAAACATAATATTTTAATTTATGCAGATTGCGTATGTATTATTATAGAATAAATCCTCTTTAGGTAATTATATATAACGAGGAATGATTTGCCCGATGGACTAATTCACAAAAATAAATAAATAAAAATCATAATAATAATAATAATAATAATGTCGTTAATCAAATTTAGTTTGTGTTTGTTTACAGTATCACATCAGCTGATATTTCTGCTTGACGATGAATCTTCTGGAAAAAGCACTTCTGATAAATGTTTAGTTTTAAAATATACAAAAAATAAATTATTTAAAAATATTTTAAATAATACCTACTCTTTTATCGTAAATTGAACTCATTAATGAGAAAAAATTAAAATAAAATGGTGAGGTGCACCCTGGTTTAAACAGGGGCCCATAAGGTATTTAGTCGAATGCTCTACTACTGAGATATATCTCCAGATTATAAATCTGTTTTTTGTTTTTTTTTAAGAAATGATTTGCTGAAATGTTATTATCTCCCTTGGTGGGATTATCTTTAGGAAAGAAATTACATATAAAACTAGCAGGGGCAGCAAGAGATGCCCGGTCGTTTAAATACATTATAATTTACGCAGATTTCGTATTCACAATTAAGTCAACTCTGTATCTATATGATTATAAACCTCAAATGACCTTGAAACAGGTGTTGTACCCCACTTTCCGGTTTACGATATCCGGTTGCGCATGCGCGCATAAACATTAACCAATAACAACGTAACCAAACAACACAAATCGCTTCTTTTTCAGATTTCGACCTGCGCAATGAATATTAACGTTATTATTTCGAAATTATTATTTAACATGGGAAGAGCGAGGGTTTTTTGCAAGCATTCTTTATTACAACTATACTGTCGCTATTTTCTTAAAAGTAAACAACTTTAACCCGTTGACAAACATAAGAACAATTGCAGTAAAGCCAAGACTACTACTACTGCTACTACTACTACTGCTAATTATCATAATAATAATTATTATTATAATAATACTCTATATCCGTCCCTTTTCCTTCCTTCCTTCTTTTTTTGTTTACATTTCTAGATACAAAATAGTTGTGTGAGAACGGTGCATTTGTTGACACATTTACTAATCTGTTTCAATATTAGTTTTATTTTGTTTCATTTATTTAGGTTTTATTTTTTTGCTTCAGGATTTATTAATTTTTTTTTTATTTTTTTTTTTAGATTTTAAGTTTCTATAACTTGGGTGAAGGATTCCAGTATGGGGTTGTCATTCTTATATTTCTCATCGGTAGGTTCATGTGCGTTTTTGCTGCTAAATTACTTTCGGCGGCGTTCGATTCGTAGGAAAATCATGTTTAATTTTCGATTTTTGAGCGATTATTCGGAAAAATTGGTAACTTAACACGAATAGGGAGGATTTTTTTTCATGTTTGATTGATCCGTCCCTGGTTTTTCATTTTAATATAATTTCATAGAAATGTTTCTGTTATGTCTAAAAAAAAAAGCTATTTTCTTTACGTCACAAGTGTCACGCTCATACATGAATTCAATAGCTAAAATAACATACTGACCCAACGGGTCGCGGGTAGTCTAGTTTTATATTATAGTTGACCCATTATAAAGTAATGATTTCAAAAGTAAAAAAAATATATAATTTGAGTGAAATCAGCTAAAATCGATACCGAATCCCAAATTAATAAGGTAGGTCGTTATATAATTATGCCGATCATTTAAAACAAAAAGACAGATAAGGAGAAGAAAAAAAGGAAGAACAGAAAAAAAGAAAGGTAAATAAAATAGAAAGGAGGATAAAGGAAAGTTCAGATAAGAAAAACGGACGGTCACACACACGCACATAATTATATATATATATATATATATATATATATATATATATATATATAGTAAGTTATGCAATATATATGGCAATTCAGCTACACTGAATATTCCGCATTTCATCCACTCTAGGACTCTTCAGTGTAGCTTAATCGCCATATATATTTTGTAACTTACTAACTAGCTCTACCTACGTATTGAGCACTTTTGAAGTAAATACTTTAAGTTTACGCATAAATTTATACTTTCGTATAAATTTATATATATCGTATACTTTTATGTGAGTAAATTAAGTAGTTATATATATATATATATATATATATATATATATATATATATATATATATATGATGAAAATAATGGAAATAGTATTCCGACAAAATAGAGAAAATAAAAAAGGAACAAACCGTATTATGTGTTCACCAACGTTTCGTCTTTATTTCACCCAGAGGAAGTCTCGAAATAAAGACGAAACGTTGGTGAACACATAATACGGTTTGTTCCTTTTTTATTTTCTCTCTCTCTCTCTCTCTCTCTCTCTCTCTATATATATATATATATATATATATATATATATATATATATATATATAGAGAGAGAGAGAGAGAGAGAGAGAGACATGTCTAAGTGGACAGGATTCAAACAAGGGCGACGTGCCACAGAGTCTCATAATTATACAAGCACGCCGCCCTACATTGCTCGGTATTGCCGGGTGTTTCCATGATACTTAAATATAATATTTTAATTCGTGTAGATAGGCATTTATTATTATAGAGACGATGTTCTTTGGAGTATTATATGTAACCTATATATGTAAACAATATCAAAACTGAAAATACATATATATGTGACGTGGTTGCCATCGGCTAGAATCGGAATCAAAATATACACTTTCCGCCCTTATTCCATAGTATCTGAGCATTACAATATACGTATATATTTAATATATAAAAGACACTATGTCTGTTTATCTGCCTGTCTCCATATTTTCAAACTCTCATCCTCGAAACTAAAAGTCGCCAAAGCGGCTCTAGGAGCCTCAAATAATTGGATTTTTTATGGACCGTTTTTAAGCTGGTTTATATAGTTTTGACGGAGGCAAAAATCTGTAACCATTGAATAAATGGTTATACATTTTGCATATTCATTTTATTTTATTTTTTTACCTTAGTTTATTTTTTAAACCTTAGTTTAATTTTTTTTTTACCTTAGTTTATTTTTTTACGTTGGTTTATTTTTGTACCTTAGTTTATTTATTTTACCTTAGTTTATTTATTTTACCTTGTTTTATTTTTTTTACCTTACATTTTTTACCTTGTTTTATTTTTTTTACCTTAGTTTATTTTTTTACCTTGGTTTATTTTTTTACCTTAGTTTATTTTTTTACCTTGGTTTATTTTTTTTTTACCTTAGTTTATTTTTTTACCTTGGTTTATTTATTTTACCTTGTTTTATTTTTTTTTTTACCTTAGTTTATTTTTTTACCTTGGTTTATTTTTTTTTACCTTAGTTTATTTTTTTACCTTGGTTTATTTTTTTACCTTAGTTTATTTTTTTTTTTACCTTAGTTTATTTTTTTACCTTGGTTTATTTTTTTTTACCTTAGTTTATTTTTTTACCTTGGTTTATTTTTTTACCTTAGTTTATTTTTTTACCTTGGTTTATTTTTTTTACCTTAGTTTATTTTTTACCTTGGTTTATTTATTTTACCTTGGTTTATTTTTTTTTACCTTAGTTTTTTTTTTACCTTAGTTTATTTATTTTACCTTGTTTTATTTTTTTTTTACCTTAGTTTATTTTTTTACCTTGGTTTATTTTTTTACCTTAGTTTATTTCTTTACCTTGTTTTATTTTTTTTTACCTTGGTTTACTTTTTTATACCTTGTTTTATTTTTTACCTTACTTTTTTACCTTAGTTTTTTTTACCTTAGTTTATTTCTTTACCTTGTTTTATTTTTCTACCTTACTTTATTGTTTTTACCTTAGTTTATTTCTTACCTTGGTTTATTTTTTTACCTTAGTTTATTTTTTAACCTTGCTTTATTTTTTACCATAGTTTTTTTTTACCTTGGTTCATTTTTTTACCGTAGTTTATTTTTTTACCTTAGTTTATGTATTCTTTTTAACTTTAGTTCATTTTTTATTGTAAAATGCTGTTATAGTTGTCTACGGGTTGAAATAGATATATTTGTAAGAAAACCGCGTTAAAAAACGTAATACGGAAATGAGCGATGTAAAAAAATGCAGAAAGTATCAACAATTATTTATTTGGATAATTTTAACGCGAGAAAAAAACAAATCGGATACTAAAATCTTACACAGTAAAACCATACGTTTTATTGTCGCGTTGATTATTTATTTGTAACGCAAATTTAAAAGAACATATTTTCGGGGTTATTTATTTATGTTGGTAGTGTAGAAGAAAATGTATGTATGTTTTTAAGAAAGGTGCATTCAAAATGGAGAATAATTTTTAAAAAAAAAAGGGATGCGATGCGTACATCGCTGCTGCAAAATGCTGTTATGGTTGTCAACGGGTAAAATTACATTTATTTGTAAGAATATTGCGTTAAAATAACTTAAACGTAATACGGAAATGAACGATGTAAAAAAAGCAGAAAGTAGTAGCGATTTTTTATTTGGATAATTTAAACGCGAAAAAAAAACAATTGGGGCGCTGAAAACGTACACAGTAAAACAATACGTTGTAAAATGCTGTTATGGTTGTCAACGGGTTGATGTAGATTTATTTGTAAGAAAATTGCGTTAAAATAACTTAAACGTAATACGGAAATGGACGATGTAAAATAAGCAGAAAGTATTAAAAATTGTTTATTTTGATAATTTAAAGGCGAAAACTGACACTGAATAGATGCAGAGGAAAACAATACGTTTTATTGTCGCGTTGATTATTTTGTTGTAACGCAAATTAAAAAATCATTTTCGGGATTATTTATTTACGTTGATAGTGTAGAAAAAATGCACGAATGTTTTTAAGAAAGGTGTAATAAAAATAGAGAATAAATTAAAAAACGAAGGCGGTGGGGAAATCGCCGTTGTAAATTGTGCTTATGGTTGTCAACGGATCAAAGTTGATTTATTTGTGAGAATATTGCGATAGTATAGTTGTAATATAGAATAGTTGCAAAAAATCCCCACCCTTCCCATGTTAAATAATAATTTCTAAATAATAAGCTATATTTAAGTGCGCAGGTCAAATTCTGCAAAAGTAGCAATTTGTGTTTATTTGTTTACGCTGTTATGGGTTTATGTTTATGCACTCATGCGCAACCGAAAGCCGTAAACGGGATGTGGAGTTACAACGCCGGTTACAAGGTCATTTGAGTTTTATAATTATATTGATATAATAAAATCTGGAAAAATGCATATATTATAACTGTATCGAAATCAGTTATTATATCAGAATCAGAAATTAAGAACGGAATCCGTTATTTCATCAAAATATGAAATTAAGTACGGAATCCCTTATGTTATAAGAATCCGAAATTAAGTACGGCCTTCGTAATTTTATCAGAATAATAAATTAAGTACGGAATCCCTTATTTCATCAGAATCAGAAATTAAGTACGGAATCCCTCATTTTATAAGAATCAGAAATTAAGTACGGAATCTGTTAATTCATTAGAATCAGAAAGTACGGAATCGGTGACTTTATCGAAATCAGAAATTAAGTACGGAATCGGTAACTTTGTTAAAATCAGAAATTATGTACAAATCCGTAATTTTATCAGAATCAGAAATTACGTACGGAATCGGTAATTTATTAGAATCAGAAATTTAGCATGGAATCGGTAATTTTATCAGAATCAGTAATTACGTACGGAATCGGTAATTTGTTAGAATAAGAAATCAAGTACAAATCCGTAATTATATACGAATCAGAAATAAAATACGGAATCCGTTATTTTATAAAAATCAGAAATGAAGTACGGAATCTGTTAATTCATCAGAATCAGAAAGTAAGTACAAATCCGTAATTTTATCAGAATCAGAAATTAAGTACGGAATCGGTAATTTATTGGAATTAGAAATTAAGAACGGAATCAGTAATTTATTGGAATCAAAAATTAAGTACAAATCCGTAATTATATAAGAATCAGAAATAAAGTACGGAATCGGTAATTTCATCGGAATCAGAAATAAAGTAAGGAATCGATAATTTATTAGAATCAAAAATTAGGTACGGAATCAGTAATTTATCAGAATCAGAGATTAAGTACGGAATCGGGAATTTATTAGAATCAGAAATTAAGTACGGAATCGGGAATTTATTAGAATCAGAAATTAAGTACGGAATCAGGAATTTATTAGAATCAGAAATTATGTACGGAATCGGGAATTTATTAGAATCAGAAATTAGGTACGGAATCAGGAATTTATTAGAATCAGAAATTATGTACGGAATCGGGAATTTATTAGAATCAGAAATTAAGTACGGAATCGGGAATTTATTAGAATCAGAAATTATGTACAGAATCAGGAATTTATCAGAATCAGAAATTAAGTACGGAATCGGGAATTTATCAGAATCATAAATTAAGTACGGAATCAGGAATTTATTAGAATCAGAAATTAAGTACGGAATCAGGAATTTATTAGAATCAGAAATTATGTACGGAATCGGGAATTTATTAGAATCAGAAATTAAGTACGGAATCAGGAATTTATTAGAATCAGAAATTATGTACGGAATCGGGAATTTATTAGAATCAGAAATTAAGTACGGAATCAGGAATTTATTAGAATCAGAAATTATGTACGGAATCCGATATTTATTTGAATTCGAAATTAAGTACGGAATCGGTAATTTATAAGAATTCGAAATTACGTACGGAATCGGTAATTTTATCAGAATCAGAAAATGAGTACGGAATCGATATTTGTATCAGAATCAGAAATTAAGTACGGAACAAATTATTATATCGGAATCAGAAAATAAATACGGAATCGGTAATTGTATCAGAATCAGAGATAAACTATAGAATCGGTAATTTTATCGAAATCAGAAATTTAGTACAGAATCGGTAATTTTATCGAAATCAGAAATTTAGTACAGAATCGGTAATTTTATGTGACTCAGAAATTAAATAAATAATCGGTAATTTTATCAGAATCAGGAATTTTGTACGGAACAGATTATTATGTCGGAATCAGAAATTAAATACAGAATCGGTAATTGTATCGGAATAAGTAATTAATAATGGAACCAGTTATTTTATTTTATTTTTTTGGAATCAGACATTATATACGGAATCAGCTATATTATCGGAATCGGGAAAATCGTAAAATCCTCCTATCAATGTTACATATAAAAATAATTTTATAAAATTAAAAGTAAGTTCAACTACAGTGCAATGTAGCCTACAATGTATTTTGGACTAAAACAATATAAGAAGGCACCTGAAACGTAATCCTACTGCACTGCGGACAAAGTTCTTATTAGTGCAGTTGATAAATTGCTCTAGTTGAAAACTATTTCATCGACATCGGTGATATTAAAAGTGCGTTTATAATCATTCAATTCTGGTCCACGCCACCCTTACTGGTTCTGATTTTTTTTTTAAAATTTTAAACTAAAATAACGAAACTACAATAACGAATTACTTAGGGCTTCTTTCCAGAAAGAAATTATTCTACTTCCGGGAATTAAATAAAATATTAGAACTTCCGTGCAGATTCCCGAGTTCAACAGAAACATTCCGAGTTCTCCAATACACACATGTTACATCGACAAGTAAGACATATCCATATCGTGCGGATGTAACACTATACTTTGCATGTTCCAGTCTGCTGACTCCCTCTATCGCTAGGAATTTTTTTTTTTTTTTTATTTTTTTTTTTTTGTCAAGAAAAGGGGACAACAATGCAATTCGCCAGAACTTTTTTTCGCAGCCGGCAATTATGAGGTAAGGACGCGTATGTTTTTTTCTGTTCGTAAAAGAGGAGAACCTCCACTCTTTTTCAATACAATAAATAGTCAGGCTAAGTTAGCTTAATAGAGTTTAATGGTTAAAGTTTTATTGTTATGGGGTGTTGGCTGTTTTTATTGTAATATATTGTGAATATTCATTGTAAATAAACTAGTTAAGATGTTTGTATAAATATATTAAAAATTAAGAAACGAAAACTGAATAGTTTTCACGTTAAATAACAAATCAAATGAAACTTTAAAACAAGAGTGACATTTATTATAGTTGAAAATGGCGAGTGATGAGAAGTTGCAAGTCATCTGTGTTACTTTAAAGAAAATTTTGAAAAATGCTGCAGATTATTTTCATTACGGATTTAATTAAATGGAAAGGTTAACTCAAGGATTGAAACACAGGCATATAAATTATTTGGATAGTAAAGGCGAAGAACGCAAATAGAATCACATTAATAATTAATGCACTTTATGGCCTAAAAGACATTTATTTTAATAATACACACAAAGCCTTTTAAATATTTATATAAGTTACATATGCTTTAATATCAGGACGATGTCTGCCATCCTTCTCAGCTTCTACCAAACAGGAAGAAGCCGCAATCGAGAAATAAAGTACCACTCGGGAAAAGAAAACACACCTAATTCCAGGTATTTTTTTTTTTTTTTTTATATTTTCACCCCAAACAAGGCACATTGCCAATTTGGTGTAGGGGGCTACTATCAGGGGAAACATCTACTGGGGCACTATGTAGGGATTAGGGCAGCGAGATGTTGGTTCACGTTGCACTTGAACTTATGCATGTCAGTACAGTTGGGGAAGCAGTGACCTGGAATGGAATTCCAAAGTCTAGCAGTTCTGGGGAAGAAACTACTGGAGTAGAACGATCTTTTACATCTAGGGATCTCTACAGTGTGGGGGTGGGATTTTGCAGCTTGTCGGGTCTGTCGAGGGTGTTCACGTCGTGGGGGCACAAGTGCTTGCAGTTCTTCAGAGCATTCACCATTATAATACTTGTAGAACAGGCAGAGGGATGCAACGTTTCGACGATGGGACAGAGGCTGAAGTTTTGATGCCAGTTTAGGGCCTATCAGATTTGCGACTCTCTTTTGAACCCTGTCAAGGAGAGAGAGACTAGTAGGTATACATTCAATCTTTAAAAATGACTTTCAAGTAATTATACACAAAGTGTTGTATCAATCGGTCACTCAAGTGATCGACTCATAGGGTTACAAGGGTACTAATTGGGCATGAGATCTACATACAGGTGCGAAGAAGTAAGTAATAATTAAAACGCTCTTCTGGAAGTGACATTATAAATATGAATTCAGTAAGACAAAAAGAATAAAAGAAATATATATATATATATATATATATATATATATATATATATATATATATATATAACTTTGATTAGAGTAAAAAAAAAAATAAAAACAAAAAACAGTACACCAAACATTCTAATAACAAATAAAAAGTCCTTAACAATGAGGACCTTGTGAAAATAAAATCTTTAAAAATAAATTGAAATACTAACAGGCCGACACAAAGGATAAAATGGGTACATCAATAATGTTCCTCACTCTTTATCTGTGCCAAAATCCAAACAAAGATTCTATGAGCATAACTTCTTTCTTAGAAGTGCATGACTGTGGAACTCTCTTCCATTTGCCTGTTTCCCACCTGACTACAACTTGGATGTCTTCAAGTCCAACATAAATAAATTCCTGACAAACCGCCCCCTTAAGTAAGACGCCCTATCAAATCTCCAATACTAACGATTACTACGATACTATCCCAATGATTACTGTACACGCAATAACCCTTATCCCCGAGTTGCTTCCGGGCCTTGATAAGTGGTGACTTCTATGTAAAAAAAAACATAAAAATAAGTAGCAACATTATACCTGTGCTAGCGTAGCACGAGATATTACAAGAAATAATAACTAGATCGAACGAGTGCTAATTTGGTATTCGATCTACAATATACTGGTGATAGCTTAGCGTGAGATATTGCTAAAAATAATATCTACATCGTAATTGCATTTTTGAACAAGATCCCTCACTCTAAGTTGAACTTCAAGGAGAACATCATTTTTTCCAATTTATTTATCAAGTACTCTATCCACCACACCACGAAGTCGTACGATTTACAATGCAAAACATACATGCATACATACATACATACATACATACATACATACATAAAGATTGATTGATTGCAAGGTCTTATCAGACGAGTGCCACTCCCTCAGTCACTGAAAGTCCATGAACCCGAAAATAACCTTTTTTTTTAGTCCTGCCAGCGAATTCACACGCTCAAGCAGACATGACATTGAAAACCATCCTTGGCATACATATATATATATATATATATATATATATATATATATATATATATATATATATATATATATATATATACACATACATACACATACATACCCATAAACATACACACATGCACACATCCATACATCTATACATACACAATACATATAACACATACATACAAACATATACATACACATATGCACACACATATACATATATATGCATACACATATATACTATCATATACAAATACATATATACATACATATTCACATACATATACGTACATATGTATGCACATATACATACATACACATAAAGTTAGTTACATATACGTACACATACATATATATGCAGCTATACGCATACATATATATATGCATATATACATATACATATACATATACATACACACAAATATATATACGTATATACATACAAACACACATAAACATGTATACACAATAAATAAATAAATAAAAATATATACACACATACATATATACATACATATACAAAAAGATATATATACGCATACATACACTAGTACATATATTAACATACATACATACATACATACATACATACACATATGCATATATAGAATGATGGCCGATCAATTATTACATGCTTCCAGCATTTCAGGGCAACACACATGACACTTTTTCCATCGCCACGGGAAATTTTTATAGACAAATGCCTGAGGAAGTATCTATACAAAGATGATGTTACAGAGTTTTAGCTTTGTACGACAGCTAAGTCTCTCTCTGGGTTCAAAATGTCGAGATCCAGCAACAAGCAAGAAAGCAAACACATACATACATACATACATACATACATACATACATATAAAAAGACAAGTGATATTTATATTATAAACTAGCGGGCTATCTGGTGGTGTTCGGGACAATGAGAAAAAAATGAGAAAAATGAAGTTATTTCTGAATATACCTACTATTCTTAGAATACAAGAATTTCTGATGCCTATGTGCCACTTTCTATCTCGAGCGAAAGCATATTTTACCTACCCTACGACGTGTATAACACACGCATGCAATAATTGTACCTTCCCTAGGATAGGTAATTTACAGCACTTATACAAAAGAATTGTACCTTCGCTAGGACTGGTGATATACAACACATATTAAAAATAATTTTGCCTACCCGCAGATAGGTAATGCAAATACATAAGTTGGGAGGGGCTTTGGACAGGATGGTCTGCTTGTGTTATGAACGATCCCGTCCTCATATGTAGTTTAATGAATTGAATGATATAGTGATTAAAAACGGAAAAGTCGCATAACGCTGAGAAACATATCAATATATATATATATATATATATATATATATATATATATATATATATATATATTAGTGAAAGGATGCAGATTTGTTTACATAAATTTACATGAGAAATAATGAAGATATATAGAGTGAGATTAAGAGTTCGTTGAGGAGGAAGTAACGTTACCTGCGATTGAAGAGAGAATGACGGGTTAGTCAGGAGCGCTGGTTGGGTGGCCATCGCCAACCAGGAGCGGTTCTTGATTACATGTTGACTGGTCGAGAGTTCAGCAAAAAAAAGGGAGAAATATAAGAAACAGGAAGTCACGTGACTGTGTCGCTCTCCGGTTATCAGAGTTAAAGTGCGACAATCTAGTTAGCCTGGGAGTTTCAATTCCCACACATATATGAAACACTTTTACATATTCCCGACAAGTATTGTACAACATATATTAAATAATTTCTCTTCCCACCAAGGCCACCATAATTTAAAAATACAATTGTATATTACTTAAGAGTTTTACCCAGTCATAACTGGAAAAAAAAAACGGCAATATGCGATTTCCGGGAAATAAATATAGGGTTTCGTTTCAAATTCAGTCCAGATTCCCGAGTTCAACATAATACACCTGAAGAAGGCGGGAGATTATATCGACCGAAACATTATGAAAATAACACTCAAGATGAGAATAGTAGTATGATGAATCCAGATGATACGAATAACTCATCCTCATTTCAAAAATTCCGAAACGAAAACGAAATTAAGGTTTCACATTAAATAACGAATCAAATGAAACTTTACAAAAAGAATGACATTTATTATAGTTTAATATGGAGAGTGCTGAGAAGTTGCAAGTCAGCATGTGTGTTACTTTAAAGAAAATGTTGACTGTTGTTTTCATTAAATGGAAAGGTTAATTTAATGATTGAACACAGACATATAATTTATTTGGATAGTAAAAGCAGAACTACGCAATTAGAATCAAATTAACAATTCATGCACTTCATGGAAAACAGAGTACATTTTTAATAATAAACTCAATACGTTTTAAACATTTGTGGAAGTTTGGATAAGTGTATCCAGAATTAAATATCACCTTGCAATTCAGTGGATACAACTTTGTCGTGTTATTGACAAAACCTATTTGTTTTTCTTCGTGTCTCATATAATTATATCATGTTTAATGGCTCCGGTTTCTATGGTACGTAGTCGTCAAATAATGTATGGCTTATTTCTGTTATGAAGTGCATACGAGATCTCAGTTCTATTTGTGAAGCTTTCTTTGCGAGAAAGCAACCCATTTAGAAGAAGTAGCGAATACATCGTTGAACGGGGTTGGAAGCGTGGTTTCAGGCAATCACATTGCAAGATTGAATATAAAACTATTTTCCCTAACAGCCTTCGCTGGAGCCGGTCTCCCCACTATAAAAAGCGGGCAAACGCGCAAATAAGCCCAAATAAGATCTCCTCACTACGGCTACCCCACAGCTTTTCTGAGAAATGGTGCACCTTCTCCAAGTGATATTACCTCACGTAATAGCACGAAGCTGGATACTCCACCAGACTAGATGAATTCTTGTCCTGGAATCCAGTAAGACCATGAGACCAAAATGAAAGATATACTACAACGTATAAACATGGTTAATTGGGGAGAGGAAAATTATGTTCTCAATTTCTTTACTAACTCAGTGCTTGAGAGATAAAGAACTTAAATGGAACATTCGAATATCTATGTATCTCATATAGATTTCAAGTGTTTGCCCCAGGTAGTGGGCCCCTTGATTTCTGAGAACTTCGACTGAAGTAAAATAAAACAAAAAAAAATTTGTGAAGCTTTCTTTGCGAGAAAGCAACACATTTAGTAGAAGCAGCGAACACATCGTTGAACGGGGTTGGAAGCGTGGTTTCCGGCAATCACATTGCAAGGAAAGAGAATATACAAATATTTTCCCTAACAGCCCTCGCTGGAGCCGGTTTGTCCACTATAAAAAGGGGGCAAACGCGCCAAAACCAGTCAATCGAGCCCAGAGTCACAGTCAGTCAACCAGCATGAGGTAATCATTGCCTCCGTCGGATTTATTTTCCCGACGTTAAAAATTACTTTCACGCGCATCATTCATCAACTTCTCCACATGGAAGCACCAACAGCGAGAATTAACATTTACATTTCTTATTTCATCATGTTTCCTATTAGCGCCAGACTTTTCTCTCCTAAGAAGGTAGAAACATTAACTTTACGCCAAAAATGTTTCCTGAACATTTTCACATCCTTACGAACTTTGAACACTTTAGTTTTTTTTTGCTTTCGTTAAGTTTATTTTATTTTTATTTTTTTTCAATCATTTAAAATTTCAACCTATATTGTTTGTCTGGTTACTTCTCGACACCATATGCTTATTCCTAATATTTCCAACTTTTTTTTCTCAGTTTATATGTTCATGTTTGCCGCTGCATCCAATATTCATCATTCGACATGCTGTCAAGTTGAGCTATTTACACATCTTTTCTCCAAGACAAAAAAAGGCATATTACCAATTAAGCAGAAGGAGCTACTTTGATAAGAGCGATCTTTTTTATTAATGAGTCAGCAAACATCAAGGCAAAAATGCTATTAAAGGATTAAGGTACAATATGTATCACGTGGACGGTGAGGCCACACTGTAATGATTGTTGTGATTGGTCATAATTTGATTATTGAAGATGGCGACTCAACAAGAATGTGTTTAATAGGACAATCTTAGAACTGCACGCCTGTGGAACTCTGTTCCGTCTGTCTGCTTCCCACCGGACTACAACTTGGATGTCTTCAAGTCCAATGTTAACAAATTCCTAATGAACCGCCCCCTTAAGTAAACACTTCATCAAATCCCCACACTAACGTAATGTACTTGCAATAACCCTTATCCCTGAGTGGCTTCCGGGCTTGATACGTGGTGATCACTATGTGAAAAAAAATCTCCTTTCTTCTCGGTCTAATTCCTGGGAGGCTTGCGTTTGAATGATAGCTCGTGAAGTCAAGTATCTGAGTTTAAATTCCTTGACTGGCAGTAATTATCGGTTCAATACTGATAAGAACCTAATGTCGAAACAGATGTGTCATTTGGGATAAAAACTTAATGACTAGCGGGGGTATCCGGCGTTGCCCGGTTGTTAAGAGGTGTGTGTGTGTGTGTGTTGGGGAGGGTAAATCAAAACAAAAGAATAAGTGAAGTAGCAACCCTGTTTAACTATTATTTAAAAAAAAACAATGTTAAACCTTCTTTTTAAAAAAAATCGGGGGAAAAACGAACGTAATGCAAATGAACGATGTTAAAATTTCTTAAAATCGGAAAAACAAAAACAATAAAGAAAACGCGAATGTGATGAAAAACAAAAAAAAGACAAAAAGAAAACAGCGAACGTGATAACAAACCAAAAAACAAAAAAAAAACAAAAAATAAAAGGAAAACGCGAATGTGATGACAAACCAAAAAACAAACAAAAAAACAAAAAGAAAACAGCGAACGTGATAACAAACCAAAAAACAAGAAAACAAAAAATAAAAGGAAAACGCGAATTTGATGACAAACCAAAAAACAAAAAAAAACAAAAAGAAAACAGCGAACGTGATAACAACCAAAAAAAAAAACAACAAAAAAAAACAAAAAGAAGACAGCGAACGTGATAACAAACCAAAAAAAAACAAAAAACAAAAACAAAAAGAAAACGCGAATGTGATAACAAACCAAAAAACAAAACAAAAAAAAGAAAACGCGAATGTGATGACAAACCAAAAACAAAAAAAAACAAAAAGAAAACAGCGAACGTGATAACAACCAAAAAAAAACAACAAAAAAAAACAAAAAAAAACGCGAATGTGATGAAAACCCAAAAAATCAAAAAAACAAAAGGATACAGCGAACGTGATAACAAACCAAAAAACAAAAAAAAAACAGAAAGAAAACGCGAATGTGATGAAAAACCAAAAAACACAAAAAACACAAAAAACAGCGAACGTGATAACAGACCAAAAAACAAAAAACAAAAACAAAAAAAAACGCGAATGTGATGAAAAACCAAAAACAAAAAAACAAAAACAAAAAGAAAACAGCGAACGTGAAAAATGATATAAATAACCGTATTTCAATATTAAAACTTTAAAAATCGAAAAAACAAACCGACGTCTCACATCACAATTTGAACTAACAACCTTTAGATAATGATGCCACGCTTTCATCAACTAAGAGGACGTTAACAAAATTGGGTCATGTAAAAGCTATCTTGTCATGAGGTAACGATTTTTTACCACCCTTTCCCTGTACAAAACTGTCCAGTTTAAGGTAAAGGGATTAATGTTTTTGGCTAATTTTTCGATATTTTTCGTCCAAGATGTCGAGCTTCAAAATGATACCAATCTCGTCAAAATCTGCCACCTCTGTCAAAAGTTTTTGCAAGATACACAAACACAAAAATACACAAATACACAAGCACATACCCATTTTCGCTTTTATATACATATATTGATATGCGTTACATTGGAATGACATCTTTAAGAAAACAAGGCCGATAGCCATTAGTCGCGTGCCTCCGTGTAATGAATGAATGCGTGAATGTAGGATTGATATGAAATTCTAAAAGATAAACTGAAATGACCGAAAAATGGGCTGAAATGGCTTAAATAAATAAAAAGTAAATGACTTAAAATAACTTTAATGAACTTTAGGATGAATTGAATGACTTTAAGAATGACTTGAATGCTTAAAAAATAACTGGAATCCTTCAAAAACAACTTGAATGACATGAAGAATGACTTGAATGGCTTTGAGGCTTATTGGTTGTAAAGTGGGTGAGCATTATTTAATACAGAAAAGTGATCCCCCACTTTATATCACAAAGTTACAAATATAAGTACAGCATGTTGTAAGAACAGATACTACACTTCGATCTTGGCCAAAAGGCCAAGAAAAGGGTATTTATTTGCTCACCTACCGAGCAAATTAGGCACAAGGCCGATTTTTAATGTGAGGAGTGAAGCGTAAATGAGGACCAACTCCCCGGAGAGTAGGGGAGTTGGATAGTGACAATCGGTATGAAGGGTTGGTATTTATTTGCTCCCCCACCGAACAAATTAGGCAAAAGCCCGATTTTTAATGTGAGGAGTGAAGGGGAAATGGGGGCCCACTCCCCGGGGAGTAAGGGAGCTGGATAGTGCTAGTTGGTATAAAGGGTTGGTATTTATTTTCTCCCCCACCGAGCAAAATTGGCACAAAGCCGATTTTTAATGTGAGAAGTGAAGAGGAAATGGAGGTAAACTCCCCGAGGAGTAGGGGAGCTGGGTAGTGACAATTGGTATGAATGGGTTGCCCGTACATTGACCAAGGTCTTATATGTGGGGTTGCCCCGACATATTGTCTTTGCGAGCAGTATCTGCCGGAACAGATGGTATTTATTTGCTCCCCCACCGAGCAAATTAGGCACAAGGCCAATTTTTAATGTGAGGAGTGAAGGGAGGGGGAAGGGAAAAAGGGGACCAGCTCCCGAGAGGTGGGAAATGGGAGCTTGTTAAAGGTCAGACATGTGGGGTTGCCCCCACATCTGGTCTTTGCTAGTCATAGCTTGCAGCATCTGCCGGAACAGATGGTATTTATTTGCTCCCCCACCGAGCAAATTAGGCACAAGGCCGATTTTTAATGTGAGTAGTGAAGGGAGGGGGAAGGGAAAAAGGGGACCAGCTCCCGAGAGGTGGGAAATGGGAGCTGGTTAAAGGTCAGGCATGTGGGGTTGCCCCCACATCTGGTCTTTGCTAGTCATAGCTTGCAGCATCTGCCGGAACAGATGGTATTTATTTGCTCCCCCACCAAGCAAATTAGGCACAAGGCCGATTTTTAAAGTGAGTAGTGAAGGGGAAATGTGGACAAACTCCCCGGGGAGTAGGGCAGCTGGATAGTGACAATTGGTATGAAGGGTTGCCCCTACATTAACCAAGGTCTTATATGTGGAGTTGCCCCCACATATTGTCTTTGCTTGCAGTATCTGCCGGAACAGATGGTATTTATTTGCTCCCCCACCGAGCAAATTAGGCACCAGGCCAATTTTTAATGTGAGGATTGAAGGGAGGGGGAAGGGAAAAAGGGGACCAGCTCCCGAGAGGTGGGAAATGGGAGCTGGTTAAAGGTCAGGCATGTGGGGTTGCCCCCACATCTGGTCTTTGCTAGTCATAGCTTGCAATATCTGCCGGAACAGATGGTGTTTATTTGCTCCCCCACCGAGCAAATTAGGCACAAGGCCGATTTTTAATGTGAGGAGTGAAGGGAGGGGGAAGGGAAAAAAGGGGCCAGCTCCCGAGAGGTGGGAAATGGGAGCTGGTTAATGGTAAGGCATGTGGGGTTGCCCCCACATCTGGTCTTTGCTAGTCATAGCTAGTCATAGCTAGTCATAGCTTGCAGTATCTGCCGGAACAGATGGTGTTTATTTGCTCCCCCACTGAGCAAATTAGGCACAAGGCCGTTTTTAATGTGAGGTAAAAACCAGCTCCCCTAAAAGTAGGCAAAAAGGGGGCACTCTGGTTACCAAAAATAATAATTGTCCCAGTATAGAGGGTTTCCCCTCCATTGACTGGTACAAATTATCTTAAGTGCAGTATCTGTAGGAACAGATGGTATTTATTTGCTCCCCCACCGAGCAAATTAGGCACAAGGCCAATTTTTAATGTGAGGAGTGAAGGGAGGGGAAGGGAAAAAGGGGACCAGCTCCCGAGAGGTGGGAAATGGGAGCTGGTTAAAGGTCAGGCATGTGGGGTTGCCCCCACATCTGGTCTTTGCTAGTCATAGCTTGCAATATCTGCCGGAACAGATGGTGTTTATTTGCTCCCCCACCGAGCAAATTAGGCACAAGGCCGATTTTTAATGTGAGGAGTGAAGGGAGGGGGAAGGGAAAAAAGGGGCCAGCTCCCGAGAGGTGGGAAAATGGAGCTGGTTTATGGTCAGGCATGTGGGGTTGCCCCCACATCTGGTCTTTGCTAGTCATAGCTAGTCATAGCTAGTCATAGCTTGCAGTATCTGCCGGAACAGATGGTATTTATTTGCTCCCCCACTGAGCAAATTAGGCACAAGGCCGTTTTTAATGTGAGGTAAAAACCAGCTCCCCTAAAGGTAGGCAAAAAGGGGGCACTCTGGTTACCAAAAATAATAATTGTCCCAGTATAGAGGGTTTCCCCTCCATTGACTGGTACAAACCATCCCAAGTGCAGCATTTGCCGGAACAGATGGTATTTATTTGCTCCCCCACCGAGCAAATTAGGCACAAGGCCGATTTTTAATATGAGGAGTGAAGGGAGGGGGAAGGGAAAAAGGGGACCAGCTCCCGAGAGGTGGGAAATGGGAGCTGGTTAAAGGTCAGGCATGTGGGGTTGCCCCCGCATCTGGTCTTTGCTAGTCATAGCTTGCAGCATCTGTAGGAACAGATGGTGTTTATTTGCTCCCCCACTGAGCAAATTAGGCACAAGGCCGTTTTTAATGTGAGGTAAAAACCAGCTCCCCTAAAAGGGGTCACTCTGGTTACCAAAAATAATAATTGTCCCAGTATAGAGGGTTTCCCCTCCATTGACTGGTACAAATTATCTTAAGTGCAGTATCTGCCGGAACAGATGGTATTTATTTGCTCCCCCACTGAGCAAATTAGGCACAAGGCCGTTTTTAATGTGAGGTAAAAACCAGCTCCCCTAAAAGGGGTCACTCTGGTTACCAAAAATAATAATTGTCCCAGTATAGAGGGTTTCCCCTCCATTGACTGGTACAAATTATCTTAAGTGCAGTATCTGTAGGAACAGATGGTATTTATTTGCTCCCCCACTGAGCAAATTAGGCACAAGGCCGTTTTTAATGTGAGGTAAAAACCAGCTCCCCTAAAAGGGGTCACTCTGGTTACCAAAAATAATTGTCCCAGTATAGAGGGTTTCCCCTCCATTGACTGGTACAAATTATCTTAAGTGCAGCATCTGCCGGAACAGATGGTATTTATTTGCTCCCCCACTGAGCAAATTAGGCACAAGGCCGTTTTTAATGTGAGGTAAAAACCAGCTCCCCTAAAAGTAGGCAAAAAGGGGGCACTCTGGTTACCAAAAATAATAATTGTCCCAGTATAGAGGGCTTCCCCTCCATTGACTGGTACAAATCATCTCAAGTGCAGCATCTGCCGGAACAGATACTACACTTTGATCTTGACCAAAAGGTTAAGAAGAAAGCTAAGAACAGCATCTATTAACAACATAACTTTGATCTTAACCAAAAAGGCCAAGCACAAAAGTTTTACCGACAGACTGACAAACTAACCAACCGACGAAGTTACTTATAGAGTTGCTTGCATGCGACTAAAAATCTACCATGTAAATTATGGCTTGGTATTAACAACGAAAAATTATCTCCATCGAACATGTGCTTTCTATTCAATTTTCGCCCCAAACAAGGAACAGTGCCACTTTGAAGCAGGGTGCTACTATCGAGGACACAAGTTGCAGGAACATTATGGAGGGAGATGAGAAGCAATATATCTTTTCACATTACACCCGAACTTCTGCATGTCAGTACGGTTGGGAAAGCAGAATCTCAGAAATGCGTTCCAAAGTCTAGCAGTTCTAGGAAAGAAAATATTGGATTAAAAGGTTTTCTTACATTTAGGGGTCTCTACTGTGTAAGGATGGGATTTTTCTGCTTATCGGGTTTGTCGAGGGTATTTACGGTGAAGGGGTACAAGTGCGTGTAGTGTGTCAGGACATTCACCATTAAAATACTTGCAGAATATGTAGAAGGATGCAACATTTCGTCGATGGGACAGAGGCTGAAGCTTAGATCCCAGTTCAGGACCAATCAGGTTGGTGATTCTTTTTTGAACTTTGTCCAGGAGTTAGATACAAGTAGAAGATGCACCAGCCCAAATGTGACAACAATACTCCATACATGGGTGATTGGTGGCCTTATAGAGGTATAGTATACTTTCAGACGTGAGTTACTTCCTAGCCCGGTAAAGGGAGCTCACATTCTTCGTAGCTGCCTTGGTAACTCTCAATGTATCTGATCCAACTCATCTTTCCTGTGAACGTTAGGCCGAGGAGTTTAAAAGAAGTACTTTCAGGTAGTGTGACTTTGGGCATCGCTATTATTGGTAGAGAAAGATTCCTGTAATTATTAAAGCAAACAAGCTTAATCTTGGCAGCATTGAACGTGACAATCCATTTTTGTCTCCATTCCACTACAGATTAGAAATCTTCCTCTAGTGTTTCTGCCATTTCTTTAGACATGTTTTCATTTGTTTTTCTCTCATGCCTGTTATAGAGTGTGTTGTCATCAGCAAATATACCCATCTCGGAGACAATTTTCTTTGGCGTGTGATCTACAAGAAAAAACTATGTAAATTTTACGGGTCTTACATTGGCAGGATATATTACAAGAAATAATATCTACATCACACGGATGCTATTTTACCATGAGATCCACAAGATTGCCCACACTGAGGATTGAACCTTCAGGAGCAACTCAATTTTAGAAATGATTTTCCAAGTGCTCTTATCCTAACTCGCCACGAGTCCTATCAATTCTCGGTATGGGTGACCGAAACATACAACTGCAAAGTAGTGAGGACCTTTATCCAATCATGACTGACGCAACGAAAACACACTGCTTCCGTGAGATAAATAAACGATTTAATTATAAATTCGGTTCTGATTCCCGAGTTCGACAGAAATATTCCCGAGTTCGACAAGATACAAGTGAAGAAGATCGGAGGTTACATCGACTAAAACATCGTGAAAAGAGCACACAAGAGGAGAGCAATATTTAGAAGGATTATAATAATATGAATAACTTATACTCATCTAAAAAAAATTTCAGAAACTGAATTAAGACGTTTTTAAATATTTAAGATGAGAATTGGTCATTCGTATTGAATATCTACAATGTACGGATTCTGTTTTGAAATGACATCTTTTGGTAATCTCCAAAAATACCGTTAGGGCTTACAACATGGCCGCCAGAAGAGTCACGTGATCCGGTTGATCCAAAACATGAATCGCCGTATTACGAAACCGGAAAACGCAAAACCACTTGTTTGTTCTGAATAAAATACTTTTTATAAACACTGTTTTAACTAAAAACAACCTAAGATTGTTTCTCAAAGTTTGCCTATTTTTATAACAACATTATATCAACAAAAAATTAAATACAAACAAATTGTGATTGTTTGTCAAAGTTTGCCTTCAAGGCTGCGTTTTCGATTTGCACGATTCATGTTTTGGATCAACCGGATCACGTGACTCTTCTGGCGGCCATGTTGTAAGCCCTAACGGTATTTTTTGGAGATTACCCATCTTTTTTTCTCGGTTAATTCAGTTGTCATCGTTTTTATCTTTTGATTTAAGTCATGAGCATAGCTGCTAAGATATTTCTCTAGCTTAAGAAATAACCAAAACTCACAGAGAACCAAATCTGGACTATATGGAGGGCGAGGATCTGTTTTGATGCCCATCCTGGTCCAATTATCTGTTACAATGCTGGGGATGTGAACAACACTCTTGAATAATAGTTTGTACATTTACACACTGACATCAATTTGTGCACGTAGTTTCTCTATATAACCATAACAGTCCTTGGATTTGTAATTCTTTATTTGGCCAATAACCTCTGATGTTTGATTTTCTTACTCCTCACAAACCCCTTATATTGAATATCTTATACCCCTCGAGAACTGATGCTCGATTCAGGCACGATGGTCCAAGAGTAGCCTTAAGTAGTCCATATGTTTCTTTAACTTCTTTCTACATGTTTAAAACAAAATGGTATTGCACATTGTCCTTTTAAAATGTCTTCACGTCCAGATAGCACTTTTTAAATTCACCAGCTGAAATTATAAGGATTGGTCAGTCATCTCATGAGATTTATAAAAAAAAACATATTTAATTTTTTAGAGTTTACAACAATCTATACTCATTTTTCTTTTTTGTGTATTGATTTTCATATTAAAAA
>NC_136503.1:96039592-96089592 GCF_053919585.1 Euprymna scolopes | reverse complement strand
ATAATAATAATAATAATAATAATAATAATAATAATAATAATAATAATAATAATAATAATAATAATAAAATATTTATATTTAAACACTAGACCAATAGTAGCTTTTACATAAAAAAAAACATGTGCATAAGGGTACAGGTATATATACGCATGTACAATTAACACCCATAAATATGCTTACATACCAATGCACAGTCATATTCAAAGCCCATACGTATATATTATATGCACCGCCCCATACTTACAACAATGCATATATAAATAATAATATGAATAAACAGATATGCACACATTCACACACATACACGCATATATATATATATATATATATATATATATATATATATATATATATATATATATTAAGCTTATGTGTAAGAGGAAAAGAGAGGCTTCAATTCCACAAGAGGATACTTATCTGGATAATGCAAGCTCTATGAAATGAAGTCACAAAACTATATATTGGTGGATATAGATCGGTTCATTTATTGAATAATGGAATACAAGCAAAATTGTGGGGATAGAAGGGACTCTTTATGCCAAGGCATTTCGAAGCCTAATGCTTCTCCTCAGAATTGATACCAATATTGTTATTATTATTATTATTATTATTATTATTATTATTATTATTATTATTATTATTATTATTATTGGTATTATTATTATTATTATTATTATTATTATTATTATTATTATTATTATTATTATTATTGCTATTATTATTAATATTATTATTATCATTGTCATTATTATTATTATTATCATTAGTATTATCATTGTCATTATAATTATTATTATTATTTTTATTATAATTATTATTATAATTATCATTATTATAATAATTATTATTATTAATATAATTATTATTATTATTACCATTATCATTATTATTATAATTATTATTATTACAACTATGATTATTATTATAATTATTATTATTATCATTATTATTATAATAATAATTATTATAATTATTATTATTATTATTATTATTATTATTATTATAATTATCATTATAATTATTATTATTATAATTATTATTATAATTATTATTATAATGATTATTATAATTATTATTATAATTATTATTATCATTGCCATTAATATTATTATTAGTGTTGTTATTATTATTTTAATTATTATTATTATAATTATTAAAATGATAATTATTATATTATTATTATAATTATTATTATTGTCATTATTATTGTTGTTCTCATTATTATTATTATTATTATTATTATTATTACCCTATTATTATTGGTATTATCATAACGGAAGGAACTTAGAAATATTGCTGCATAGTACCTAACATACACCGAGCTCTGAAAATCAATATTATAACATTGCAACTACCCCTTCCCCCAACATTATACGCGATTTTATAGCATCTATTTTGCGTATCGGTTGCACCTGTCAAAAATACCACTCCATAGATAATAGACACTCAACAAACCGTTAAAATAGAATTAAAACGCAGCCACAATATACCCCCAATTTCCCCCTAAAACATATACCCCTTATATTAAAAAATAAACTCAACACTATGTTAAAGACCATATGCACTTTTTTACATCCAACTAAATATAAATTAAATAAGGGGGTAGTCAACAACAATGTATATTTTTTAACATTATTGTATTATTCCGTGTCTTGGTTTTTCATTTAAAATTACGTTTAGATCATTGTAATAATGTTTTTAAATCATTGAAATCGTTTTAACGCGTTTCAGACGTTCTGTGAAGCGTCCTCTTCAGAAATTATTTTCAAAATGTGTTGGGGATGTAAAAATAGCATCTCCGTAGTTCATTTGAAATGTTTCCAAGAAGTGGAAACGTGTAAGTGTCTACTATTCATTTGAATGTTCAATTTTTATTACTCTTTTATTGGGCTGTGGTCACTCCTGTGGTGTGTTTCTCTCTCTCACTCTCTCTTTCTGCTTGTGTTTTTCTTTTTCTTTAGGGTAGGATGTGTGTGTGTGTTTTCTTTTATTGGTTTGAAGAATTATGTACTGTTTTATAGTATTATGAAGTTATATATATACATATTTATATATATGTATATATATACATATATATATACATATATATATATATATATATATATATATATATATATATATATATATATATATATATATATCATAATTCCACAATAAGGAAGACGCTTATATATCGCAACATCTATTTCATTACGTTTCTCATTGGTGTTACGAATGATACATAAGCATTCGGACAATCTCCAACTGTTAAAAGATATTCCGAAATGGCTAATCTTCAGACACAAAATACAAATGCAATACATACATAAAGGCACACACTAAATCATGTATATATATATATATACATATACATATATATATATATATATATATATATAATGCAATCATGAAAGGAAGAGGAAAATTCATCATTAGAATGTTAAAATAAAGTATCCGTTTAAAATAAAGTACCCGTTTAAAATAAAGTTACGGGATGAAGAGGATAAAAGGGGGGATACTTTAACTTTATTTTAATCGTGAATTTTCGTCTTCCTTTCTTGATTGCTTTATATGAATTTTGTACCCCTCAAAGAATCATGAAATATATATATATATATCTATATGTGTGTGTGCGCACGCGCGTGCGTGCGCGTGTGTGCGCGTGTGATCGTGTGCGCACGAAATCTCTACCAAACTTATCTCTGAAGTTTTAGTCTACAGAGTATAAATTTGGTTAAGATAAAAATTTTAACTCCCGGAACACTTTTGATTTGGTATTTCGCCTGTAAATTATCTTAAGTGGCAAATTAAAATAAAAAATTAAAAAAAAAAAACAGTTGATCTTGACAGGTTAAAGTTGATTTTATATGTTGACCTTGAACATGCACAAATATGTAATCATATTTTAAAGTCGCTTCATTTTTAACCTTTCTGTTTTTCAAGGTAGTCACCACTTATCAAGGCCCGGAAGCCACTCGGGGATAAGGGTTATTGTATGCACAGTACGTTATTTTTGGAGATCTGATAAAGTGTCTTACTTAAGGAGGAGGTTCATCAAGAAGTTGTTCACATTGGACTTGAAGACATCCAGGTTGTAGTAAGGTAGGAAACAGGCAACACGAACAGAGTTCCACAGGCGTGCACTTCTAAGAAAGAAGCTTTGTTCATGGAATCTACGTTTTGATTTTGGCAGAGATAAGGAGTGGGGAAAATTTTTGACAGTGGTTTCAATTAGCCTGGCGTTTATTTAGGCGGGTGTTTATCTAGGCGGGTGTACGTTAAAGGTATTGCGATATTAATATACAGACTAGCAGGAATACCCGACGTTGGGCATTTTGCGTTTGGGTACAGCTGATATACTTTTTATATTTCATATTTTCACTCCCATTCATCTTAAAACACTGCAACGTTCTGTTTTTTTTTTCTTAGACAAAAAACAAATTATAAAGTTTCATTTGAAAGTTTGGAAAATATGTCTCTCTGGATGTAATACAGAGGTTTTATACAAACTTGAAATGGGTTGGGTTTGCAACGAATCGAAAGTGTTTTTTTTTTTTTACTCTTTCTGTTACATAGTACGTGTGAGCACGTGTAAAGCATCAGAAGCAGCGAAGCATGGTCAGCATGCAAAGAGATTGGCAGTAATAGCAGAAGTAGAATGAAAAAACGAGCATATGCAAATTAGAAAGTACGATCGAGAAAGAAAGAAAGAAAGAAAGAAAGGAAAGAAAAAGGAGTAAAAATGCAACACGTTCGAAGGGAGAAACAAAGTCGGCGTTGAGAAGAACGTGGAATCTCAGACGAGACATGGCCGGCATATGACCGGTGTGAAAACAGAGAAAGCAAGTGGGAGTCGGAAAGTATTAACGTATGAAATGCATACGAGAAACGGTTGGCTACGGCTGGCGTGCTTGTGGAAATAAGAGAACACCACGTGTATACCACTATCAGCCGGTCACTGAGGTGTGACCGACAGACGTGTTATAGTAAATGTCTTAAAGCGGTCTCATGAAGATGGGCCAGTCATTAGGGTCTGTGTAGTAAGAAGAAAATCATACCTGAGATGTTGGATCTGGGTGTGGCTCCTTTCTTTTCTCAAGATGATCTCTTCACCCTGGTGGCATTCTGGTTGGAATCTTAATCTCTTTGTCCTCAGGGCCGCCTTTTGACTTAAGACATTTATGATGGCATTCATGGCAGACACAAGAAAAACGACACGCGACACAATTGTAATATACATAAGGTATAACTAACTATTATATTTTACATTAGAGATACAATATATATTACAAAAAATCAATTTAAAAGTGGGCAATAGGCTTTTCAAAGCTAACTAACCTACTCTAACTAGTGTTGAGGGAGGGGGTGGCCCCCTCCTTTACGGAGAGACGGAATATGATGGTCGTGCAGGAAAGAGACAGAAAGATAGCAAGGGAATTATGGGAAGGGATTTCTTTGTATCTCTACGCTCATGGACAAATTACCACCCGTCCATGCTGCAGAGTGTGTTAGAAAACAGTGGCACAAAGAAATAGTGCCACACGTGCTCAGGTTGGCTGGTTATTTTGTTTTACGGCATATCAACCCTTTTCAGGTTATTTAATGCCGAATCTGGTGATTTTGAGGAACGATTTTTTAATATAGTATATTTGTATTTAAAGTCGTATTCTATTTAACCCATAGTTGGGACCCTAACATGTACTACCACTCCGGGTCAGAGTGGACCTGGGAGCAATGACAATTAATGGGTGGCTTCACACTCCCTAAGGCCTGCAAGCTGGGGCCTCGCCATCGGATATAGTTTAAGGTCATATCCAGGACCCACGTGCTCAGGGAAGGATCAAAGTGCGTCGGCGAAGAGAATGGACTATGAAAATGAGAATGTGCCGGCTGTGACTGGCAGGCAATCGGAGGACGGAGAAACGCCAACCAGGCTAAAATAAACATGCAACCACAGGTGATTTTTTTTTTAAAGTGGTGTCGAAAATAACAATAATAAAAATAAAAATAACTCTTGTTCACAGAGAAATAATGCCGAGTCGGATATTTTATTTATTTGCTTTGGTTGTTTGGCCATTTGCAACAATGCCATTTACATTCAGTCCCTTTTTCAAACATGAGAAAAACATATTGCGACCATTATATTCTGAATTTTCAACATGATTCCCCGTAGTATGGAAATCTATTAAAATTAACGTTTAGTACAGTTTTTGAAAACAGACATGTTTGTACAATGTGTAAAACTCGACGTGCAAAGAAAATGCTTTATTTATAAAGATCCTTATGATAATTTACATTTCAGCCGTATGACCCTTTTCAAACACGGAAAAATATACACTGTAATCATTATATTTTGAATTTTCGACATGCTACCCCGCAGTGTGGAAATCCATTAAAATTAATATTTTGGTAACAATACAGTTTTTGAAAGAGACATTTTTGTGCAATGTGCAGAACTCGGTGTGCAAAGAAAATGCTTGTAAGTATACTATCCTTTCGATAACTTAGTGCTATAATAGTTTTTTTTTCTTTTAAATGAAAATTAAGTCGTATTGTTTTGACTCCTCGAACGACTGTTCTCATCTTGAGTGTAATTTTCACAACGTTTTAGTCAATGTAACCTCCGACCATCTTCAGGTGTATCTTGTTGAACTCAGGATTGTGTCTGTTGAACTCAGGGATGTTTCTGTGGTATTTGAAAAAAAACTATTGCAAGGTTATCGGAGGGTTAAAGGTTCCATTATTCAGTGTGGACGCTCGAAAAAATACAATTGCGAATATATAATATCGAATTGCTTAAGAGTTCTATGCAGTCATTGCTTATAGAACAAGAGCATGCCCCCCTCTGTGAAGTAAATAAAGGGGTTCGTTCGAAATTCCCTCCAAATTTCCGAGTTCGACAGAAACATTCAAAGTTCGACAAAATTCAACTGAAGAACGTCGACCGAAACCTTTGTAAAAATAACACTCAGAGATGAGAGCAGTAGTCCGATAAATCCAAATAATGCCAATAACCAATCTTCATCTCAAAAATTCAGAAACATCAGAAGAGTAAGTTATTTGAAAAAAAAAAAGAAGCTCCATTTTGCTTTTAAAAGTTTACGCGGTTGAAATGAGTATGGCAAAGATGACCGTGATCATGCAATTGTTCTGCAGGTTCAAAGATAATCTTTTTTTTTTAATTTCACCCACAAAAAGTCACATTGCCACTTTGATATAGGGGCTACAATCAGGGACATAAGCTACAGAGGTACTATGTTGGGAGTTGGGCCGCAATATATCGATTCACGTTACACTTGAACTTCTGCATGTCAGTACAGCTAGGGAAGCAGGAACTCGTAAGGTAATTCCAAAGTCCAGCGGTTCTGGTGAAAAAAAACTACTGGAGTAGAACGCTCTCTTACATCTAGGGATCTCAACTGTGAAGTGGTGGGATTTAACTGCTTGTCGAGTTTGTCGAGGGTGTTCACGTCGTAGAGGGTACGTGCTTACAGTTCGTCAGAGCATTCAACATTAAAATATTTGTAGAACAGGCAGAGGGATGCTACATTTGATAGATGTGACAGAGGCTAAAGCTTAGATGACAGTTCAGGACCTATTAGGTTTGTGACTCTCTTTTGAACCCTGTATAGGAGTGAGAGACTAGTAGCAGATGCACCAGCCCAAATATGACAACAATATTCCATACATGTGCGAATGGTGGCCTTATAGAGGTACAGGATACTTTCGGGTGTTAGTAGTTTTCTAGCACGGTAGAGAGAACCTACCTTTTTCGTAGGGTCCTGGCAATGCTCTGAATGTAATTTTTTCCTGTGAACGTTATGCCGAGGAATTTAAAAGATGTACTTTCAGATAAAGATTCTTTCGTCATTGCTATTGGTGGCAGAGAAGGTTGCTTGTAGTTATTGAAGGAAACAAGTTTAGTCTTCGCAGCATTGAATGTGACCATCCATGTTTGTCCCTATTCCACTACAGATTGGAGGTCATCCTCACGTGTTTCTGCCATTTCTGCTTGTAAGACACATTCGAGCGCTAAAGTATTTGCCGCGTGTTGGACATCTGGTGGATGATTATGTATCAGAGGTGTTCGCTGCTCTGTCTTTTCTAATATCACGTTTTCTCTTGCGTGCGGTTTCAGTAATTGTAGTCCCTTTGTGAATTGTTGCACGCCAGGAACATCTGTCTCGGGTTAGTTTGAAATAATATATCGCCGGTTAAATACCAATTATCGATTATATTTACTTCAGTCAAAGTCCAGTTTACCAACGTTCAACAACTGACTTTGGTGTGTTGACCGGCAGTTTCGAAGTCAATTTCCTGTCGATTATATTATAATATGCACACACTCAAGCATATCTATCTATCTATCTATATATATATATATATGTATATATAACTATCTATCTATCTATCTATCCATATCTCCTCCCCTTCCCTCTCTCTCACTATCTCTCTATCTCTCTCTCTCTCTCTCTCTATATATATATATATATATATATATATATATATATATATATATATATATGCACTAGATGGACACCCTGCGTTGTCCCGTCGTAAAATATGCTTAACATGATATTATTATTTATGCAGATGGCGAACGTATTATTCTAAAATACAATCCCGTATTGATAATTGTATATTAGGAGGAATAGTTTGCCCGATGGACGAATTCGCAAAAAAATAAATAAAGAAAATAAATAAAGAAAGAAAGAAAAATAATAATGATAATGTCGTTCATCAAATTTCGTCTGTGTTTGCTTACAATATCACGTCACCTGATATTTGGGCTTGACGATGAATACCTTGGAAATGTCACCTCTATTTCATGTTTAGTTTTCAAATATGCAAATGAAAAAATGATTTCCGCGATTTACTTTTTTTCCTTTTCGCTCCTTCGGAAGTTTACGAATCGAAAGCGCTTATGAGAGCAACAACTATGGAACTTTTATTAATATTTTTTTAATTTGATACTGTTGCGGGGGAATCACCCTCCAAATGGACTGTTCTATCCATTATATAAACCATAGACCTTTTCATCCCAACTGTGGATTAAACACCAAACCGACACTCGCCTGCTCGGTGACGTTTAATACTCTTTTCAGTTGTAACCTTTTTACGTTGTTGTTCCAGTAATACTTTGTTTAAACTCTATCCCGTTGTTCTGTTTACCTTATGGCTTATTGCAAGCAATAAACTGGCGACATTGGATTCGGACAACGTACTCACGTTTAAAAACAGCGTTCGAAAAAACTAAACACTGGCGACATTGGCTTAAAGGAGCATACTAAAACCGAAACCAGTAACGACATTGAAAAAAAAACACTTGCGTTGAAATATTATTCTAAAAATACTAACAACGTCGGACTCAAATGTTATCAAGCCTAAGGAAGTGTCTAACATAACACTTGCAACTGAAAGGTTCGCGGTAACTAAAAAAGAACGCAGATCATTACGGAAAAAAGAATTGAAAAGAAAAAAGTTCGTCAGGACTTTCAAAAATAGTGCTGTACTTTTGCAAAAAAGAAAAAGGTTCGTCGCGACTTAGAAAAGTACATTTTTATACTCTTGTAGTTTTCACTGCAAAATTCGGGCGTTGTTTTTTTCTCTGGAGAAAAAGATATACTTGATTTTTTTTTCTTTAGACAATGCCATTTTTATATATTTATGTTTTTTATGTTCGTTTTATTGTCTGGAGGAAGAAGTAAGAAAGAATAAAACGGTTTTGTAAAATTCAGCGAACGTTTTGAAATTGCATTATATCCGCATTATATGGTAAAATGTGAAATTGAAAGTAGCGTTGGAACATTTGACCAAGTTGCATATCGATACCGCAGAGCGTCAGTCAGAATCCGAAAAACACTGGACCGAGCGTCAATTAGAAGTTCAAAACCAGTTAGCCGAAGAATCGAGGAACAGCAAAAGGAATTGCAAAAACAGTTAGCGGAATGTCAAATACGAACCGGGGTTCATCAAAAGGAAGTTCAAAAACAGTTAGCCAAACGTCAATTACGAACAGAGGAATTGCTTACAGAAATCGTAAAGAATAATGCGAACGTGCAAAGAAATTCAGCATTTTCTCAGAATATAATATGGACCGCGATAGACAATTTTAAATACGAGGAAGAGGAAATATCATTCGCAGGGTATTTTCGGCGTTATGAATATTTTTTTAAATATTGACTGCAGCAACTGGTCTGATCAAAAGAAAAACAGACTTCTGCTACAAAAATTGGAAACGGCTGAGCATGATAAATTCATGGATTACATTTTCTCGGAAAACAGCAGATTTATCATTCAATGAGACGGTAAATTTGTTAACAGAACTTTTTTCACCGGAGAAAAATATACACTTGATTTTTTTTTCTTTAGACAATGAACTTTTTATATATTTATGTTTTTTTTCTGTTCGTTTTATTGTCTGGAGGAAGAAGTAAGAAAGAATAAAATATACACTTGATTTTTTTTTCTTTAGACAATGAACTTTTTATATATTTATGTTTTTTTTCTGTTCGTTTTATTGTCTGGAGGAAGAAGTAAGAAAGAATAAAACCGTTTTGTAAAATCCAGTAAACGTTTTGAAATGCTGGCAAAGCGAAATGAACGAATTGAAAGTAGGATTGGAACAACTGACCAAGTTGCATATTGACGCCTCAAACACTGGACTGAACGTCAAATACGATTCGAGGAAAGGAATTGCAAAAACAGTTAGCGGAATGTCAAATACGTACCAAGGAACAGCAAAAGGAAGATCAAAAACAGTTAGCCGAACGGCAATTACGAACAGAGGAATTGCTTACAGAAATTGTTAAGAATAATGCGAACGCGGAAAGCAATTCAGCATTTTCTCAGAAAACAATATAGAGCGCGATAGACAATTTTAAATATGAGGAAGAGGAAAAATCATTCGAAGAGTATTTTCGGCGTTATGAAGATGTTTTTTAATGTTAACTGTAGCAACTGGTCTAGTCAAAAGAAAACTACGAAAATTGGAAACGACTGAGCATGATAAATTCGTGGATTACATCTTTCCTCGGAAAACTGCAGATTTATCATTCAATGAGACGGTAAATTTGTTAACAGAACTTTTTTCGCTGAAAACATCTCTTTTCCATAAGCGTTGGGGATGTTTGAATGTGGTAAAGACGATAATGACGATTTTGCAACCTACGCAGTTGAAGTGAACAAACACTGTGATGACTTTAAGTTGTCTGAGCTAAGAGCAGACAGTTTTAAATGTCTTGTGTTTACGCGAGGGTTAATCTCGGGAAAAGATGCGAAAATCAGGCGCAGAGTCCTTAAAAAATTAGAAAATGAACCGAACTTAACACTTTAAAAATTGACTGAGGATTGTCAAAAAGTAGAAATTATAAAAAAGATGCAAGAAATATCGAAGCAGGCATCGCGAATATAAAAAAAAGTAACTAAGAAAAAACCGTCGAAATGGCACACAGACACTAACCACCGAAACACACACAAACAGCGCTTGTTTCAGATGTGGTGGAATACGTTGCGTAAGGGGTTGCCCATTTTTAACATTCATTAGTAAGATCGATCATAAAAATTCGCACTGTACGAAAACTCAGAACAGAAGCCGTGTACGTCAAACCAGGACTAAGGACGTAGTAGATGACAATCTATGCAAATATGTAACGGTTAACATTTTCGGCAAGGCTATTAAATTCCAATTAGACAGTGGATCGGATCTTTCAATAATGAATCTAAAACGTGGGAAATATTACGAAAGCCGACTATGTAAAAAAACTAACAGAACGGCGACGGCCGTTAATGGTAGGAAAATTCATTTTGAATATGAATTAATTACAAACGTCACTTTACGGGGGAAAACAAAAAAACTAAGATTTTATGTGCTTTAGATATAGGTTCCTCGGACATGGATCTAACTAAATAGCTTGATTTGAGCTGAAAACAATAAAGTGTAGGGGGTCATATGCGGTATCAAAGTTTAAAAAAATTGACCGCTGCGGTTTCTACAAATCACTCAGATAATTTCTGGTCTAAACATTTGAAATTTTACATAAAACATATATATATATATACATAATATATATATATATATATATATATATATATATATATATATATATATATATGTATTCAGAGATTATGCAAACTTTTAATTCGGTTTTGGTCGAAAATGTGAGCTACCAATATAGAAATGTATGTATGTATGTATGTTGGCATGTCTGCCTAAAAAAATTCGACAGAGGCGGCGATTTTCAAAAGATTAGAATTGCTTTGAAGCTCGGCCTTTCAGACGACAAATATCAAAAAAATTGGCTAAAAACAAATTTCTTCACCTTCAACTGGGAACTTTCCTCCAGAGGGTCGCTTTTTTCGCCGATATTGTTGAAACTCATTCTCTCTTTTCGATTGTCTTGTCTTAATTTAAACCTGCGTCACTTCTGGTTTGGCAGTGGTCGTAACAGCAAAGACCTCACGTTTTACCCCGTTCTTTTTCCTCCTCTGCGGTACGGGTTCGACCCTTTTTTTTTTTTTTTTGCTCAATATACACCTCCGAACACCCGGGCAACGCCGGGCTACTGGGCTAGTATAATAAACATAGTAATACTAGAAAGAAAAATATAAATGACAAGTGAGAGATTATTTTATATATATATATATATATATATCAATTTATATATATATATATATATATATATATATATATATATATATATATATATATATATAATCAATTTTGAATGTTTTCCCTTCCGCGTCAGAAGAATAAAAACTCATTAACTTAAAGAGTAAATAAAAAATATGATTAGAATTACATAAATCCGAAAAGAAGTAGGAATGTGTTTATAATATTTACGGAATTTTTATTTTAATATATTAATCATTAACACCATAACAATATCTATATTTCTATCTATAATAAAAAGGGCAAAAATACGTTAAAATGTATGTATGTATATATGTATGTATCTATATATGTTTGTATGTCTGCCTAAAACTTTCGACAGGGACGTAAGATTTTCACGAGATCGGTAGCATTTTGAAGCTCGACTCTTCGGACGATAAATACTAAAGAATTGGCTAAAAGTATTACTTGTTTCGCCCTCAATTAGGCATTTTTCTCCAGGGTGGGGTCGCGTTTTTCGCCGATATTTTCGGAAGTAATCGCCTATTTTCGATTGTCTAGCCTTAATTTAAACTACGTTACTTCCGGTGTGACGATGGGCGAAACAGCAAACACGTTACGTCTTTTCTCACGTTCGTTTCCTCTTAAGCGGAACGAGTTAGAGCCTGCCTTCCTACTACTACTTGTTTATTATTTATTTATTTATTATTATTATTATTATTATTATTATTTATTTCATTTTTTTATTTATTTATTTTTATTTTTTATTTTGCTTAGCAGACACCTCCAAACACCGGGTCAACGGCAATATAAACTCAAATCGCTTTGCTTGCTTGGGCGTTTAACCCGTCAATCCGGGTTTTGACTTCCGTTTGTTTTTATTTATCTGTATATTAATTGATAGGGGGTTAATTCATGGACCATTGATTATTATGAGCGTTTTACTTTAATTATTGAAATGTTTAAGGATAAGCATTCCATATGTTTATATTTTATTTTTTTTATATTTGATTATTATATATCTGGATGGATTTATAATATAGATAATTTTTCTTTTATTTCTTCTATGTTCTCTGTCCCTTCTTTTAATATCTTTTCGGAGGTTGTAAGTGAAATATTTACTCTTACGTTATAATCAGTGTACTCGTATATAAATATCTATATTGGTTTACAGAAAAACTAGAACAAGCATTCTGTCGAATGTGGCGGGAAAAATGTTTGATTAAAGAATTGTTAAACGTTTTTAATATTAATGGACTGAATTTCCCAAGAAACAGTGAATTATTTAAATAGTGCACATCTAATGAACGAGGTCGTCTATTGTTAATTTATATCTTGTCAAATAACACGATATACGCCAGCACTTTCTTCTAATTCAATAGACCTTTACTTGGCAAGGTGAACTTTAATACGGAAGCGCCCCCGGAGAGTCTTGTCTTCGGCGATGACTCAGTGCTAGTTAAAATGTTATGCTCTTGGCTTTCGTCATTTTGGACTTAAGAGAAAATGTCGTTCGGTTCATTCGGAACCCAGGTGCACATAAAATGCAGGAAGTGAAGAAAAATCGAAGGAATGAAAAAGATTAGTTATATTATTTATTCATTGTCATAATGTTTGTTGTTTTCTAGCTTTAAAGTCAAACCTTGCCTCATAAACATCTAGGAATAAGTCGGGCTTAGAACAAAACATTTAAACCGGAAACGCCATTGTTTTCTACATAAAATCGATTACCGAACCGCGAAGCGCCGATACAAACTTTCTAATAAAAGGTAAAGCGTTCTCTTCAGGGTTACTACTTCTGGGATTTTTAACCGAAATATGTTTATTTATTTTTTAAAAATAGAATCACAGCTTCAAGCTTAAAGTCTTGTCAGGATAAGCGAAGTGAGTGTCGTATAGTTAAGGAAAAGACATGCAAGAAATTGGAAAGATTTTTATTATTTAAGTCGACGATTAAAAAAGAACTTGTTTAGATTGGACTTGAAAACCACAAATTGGTAAGCAGTTGGAAGAAGCCCAGAACAGTTCACCAGGCGTGCACGTATAACAAAGAAGCGTTGTTTATGAAATTTGCGTTTATTTATTTACTTTTTTTTGCACAAGTAGACAGTACGTGGAATCGTTGACAGTGGTTGCATCTAGACAAGTGTTCGGTGTGAATATTTTTTTTCAGAGAAAACTATAAATTGAAGCTCAGTCGAGCACTTATTCAAATGTGTAGTAGAATGGTGATGATAAAAACATTAAAACTAGAATAATTTTAATTCATAAAACGTTCCTATAGAATATATTTTCTTACGAAAATAAGGATTTATACTAGCGGGACGTATGGAAATTCCACAGTGAACTGATCTATATGTAATATATTGATGTTAGCATTCTGTAGATATTCAGCGTAAATAGAGACGCTCTTATATTATTGTAGCTTTTTTGTTAAAACTGTAAAAGTATGTATCCAAGAAAAAGAGAGGTCCGGCGTAACCAGGTCGTAAAATACGCTTAAATATGATATTCTAATTCTTGCAGATTTCATATGTAATATTATAGAGTTAATGTTCTATCGATTTAAGACATTATAAGGTTGCGATTTTAAAGATTATATATATATATATATATATATATATTCTTTGAAGTTTTTAACCTTTAAAACTATACATTTTTTTATCATTCGTTAGAAACCCATCTAGTCAGTAAGTTATTTAATCACCTGCAATCACTGCATCAACTCGCTCTCAAATTTACTATAATACCAATAATTTATTTTTCAAGGGATCATCAGTTGTTTACTACGAAACACTGTTTCGGGGATTTAAAAACAAAATAGTATATTACATCATGGCTCCCCAGCAGTGTTGATCAAACAGCACCAACCTTAATCTTAGGAAGAAGACATTACAAACATTTAATCCAATTTCCTATTCTTAATTTCAATTACTAACCTTTTCATACTATAAAAATGAATTTCTTAACTGTGTGATTCATCAATTTCCACATTTAAATGGATATATTTTTTAATTTATCATTCTTGTGTTTATAAGATTACGGATTTATCGATTTAACTACTTATCACCCCCACTATGATCAGTATTTAGTATATTTACATTCTTATTTATTTAAAATTAGATATATAAAGGTTAAAAATATTTTTACATATATACATTTTTTTATTTTTTTAATTATAATTTTATTATATGTAATTATACATACATTTTATACATTGCTAATAATTTTGGATTTCCTTTATTAATATAGTCTGGTTAATTTAAACGATTCACACACACACACATCCACACACACACACACACACACATATATATATATATATATATATATATATATATATATATAGTAAGTTATAAAATGTATATGGCAATTAAGCTACACTGAATATTCCGCGAATTCTGTGGTTGTTTGTCGTTTTTAAAACGACAAACAACCACAGAATTCGTGCATAAGCCTGAAGAGTCCTAGAGTGGATGAAACGCGGAATATTCAGTGTAGCTTAATCGCCATATACATTTTATAACTTACTAACTAGCTCTACCTACGTATTGAACACTTTTGAAGTAAATACTTTAAGTTTACGCATAAATCTATACTTTAGTATATTAATTTATGTGAGTAAATTAAGTAGTTAAATATATATATATATGTATATATATATATATATATATATATATATATATATATATATAGTTCTTCTAGCTATAATCGAAAACGAAACCCAAACTTACGAGGAATTATTGGTAAAATTATTTATTAAAAGATGACTTAAGTGTCATCAGTTATGATCTAAACCGAAACCAACATTATGAAGAATTCTTTATAAAATTATTTATAAAAAAATTGACTTGAGTACCCTCAGCTATAATCGAAGCCGAAAGCTTATGAAGAATTCTTAGTTAAATTATTTATGACAAGAAATGGAAGCATATAATAATTAAACGATAGGGTTGTAAGCCTGATACAGAAAATAACACACACGCTATCGTATTAATATATAGATTAAACATTGAAAAAAACGTTACAAAACTGTTTAGTCTCGAGAAATGAGTATAGATATTGTTATATTAGTTAAGCGAGTATTGTTACACTTCGCAGATACTTCGATCTGAGAATACTAACTTATAGAGACAGAAATGTCAAACGCCTCTTATATGACTCTTCTGTGTTATATTAGTAAAGCGGGTCTTGCTACAGTTTCCAGTAATCATTCGTTCAGTCGCCGCCCTTAACGGGTGTTGTAGGCGAAGCTGATGTTCCTGACGTGAGGCACACATTCCTTTTGACGCCTGTCCTATATGTTTCGATAAGTTGCTACTTATGGCTAAACCAGCCAATCATAATTTAGCAAGGAGGAAAGACGCGGATGTACTCATGTTCATTACCTCACCTGTCGTGAGCTAAATTTTCACGTGAAATTTTAGCTTTATTAATTTCTCTGCTTAGGGTGTGAACCTAATGTATTCCATTTTTCTTACGTCTTTTCTTACTCTATCCTCCTCGACGTAGTGACGTTCGACAGGCTGTTATTTCTGAACTTCAGTTCGCAGATACCTCCATCTGAGAATACTAACTTATAGAGACAGGCATGTCAAACGCCTCTTATATGACTCTTCTGTGTTTTCCTGACGATTCTAGTATGGTTAGTGTAACAAGATCTCCCGATCAGGTCAGCAACTGACTTCTGGCCTTGCTTGAACTGTTGGTCGTGATCGTCTAGTCTCAGCTTCGTGTTGATTTCTGCTGAAAAGGAAATATAAAGCTTCGCATGCGCACGGGAAAAGAAAGAAGACAGAGTCAGGTTTTCTAACTACGAAAAAGTTAATTTCATAAAAGTTACAGGTGTTTACATATGTACATCGTCAGTTCACCAAAAACATCTTATTTTTTATTCTCTGGATCGCGATCAGGATGGGTGGATGGAGTGGCTAGCGTCCTCCCAGAGCGTGTCTTTCTCTTTAGATTTGGCTTCAGCCTGTCTCTTTCGACCCGGGTGTACATACTTATACTAAGATGACGGGGTGGTTCTGGCGATCTGCTGAACCAATCAGGACCAAACAGGTTTTCTGGGGTTATCCCCATATCAATTTGTGTGTGTGAATTTCAGCAATCCATCCGCAGTTTCGAAAATATGGGACCACAAATGAGATCCTTTCACACGACCCTAAGGGGTCAGATCCTGTCAATTTTCTCTACTCAGAAACCCAGAACGTCTGAGACGGAGTTCTTCAGGCCAGACAGTCACCGTTCTTTATTCTGACATTTCCTGCTATTGTCTTCAACAATAAAATATAGCTGTTTCTGTCACTGTGTCAAACAAAAAAATATCTGTCTATATTTTTATCAATCACAATAACTCGTCCCTTTTTATAGGTAACCTGCCGCTATCCGGGTTTCAATCAACGTTTAACAGAAAATCTCAGCATATTTACCCGGTCTTACTCAGAGTTTTAGGGCATTTTAAATTTCCAAATAGGGAGCAGTATAGTTCCTCAAGACGGTTACGTAATATAGGTATCAATCTATTTTGACGTCTTTTGTACGGAAATTGCTTTCCATCTGTGTCATATACCAGCTGTCCAATTATTTAGCAAGCTCTTCATTCTTCCAGCTCTAAAGTTAAAAAAAAAACATTGTCACCTAGTTTATAGATTTTCGTCATCTGTTTTTCATTTATTAGTAGTTTTCTCTATGGATTAGGCAACAATCTATAAAACACAAAGCCGGGTGGCTGAACAGGCAAGGTGCAGCAGTTGAATCCTATAGGCGTCGGCTCTCAATTTAAATGCTTCTGCGATGTCAAAATAAATCTATTATTTTATTTCAAAAATGCCTTTGTTTGCTATTTTATGAAGCGTTTAATTTCCAGAAACCGAGAAGCGGTCCCTACCATTTGATGCCGAGGATGGATGCTGCCGGTAATGGATGCTGACGATTACAGCGGATTCCATGTCGACTACTTGATGAAAGGATATGTTTCTATCGTTTGACCGTCTCTAACACCTGAGTAACTGGTTGCCGTTCCCAGGACGCAACAATAGTTTTATGAAACGCCCACATGACAAACCAAGTATCTATCCCAGGTAAACGATCAGATTAAACGTCGGATAACTGTTGATTTTATTACGAGAGAAGCCCTACATTACACATAATCATATTAAGTAACGTTACGCATACCTATTTTAAGGAAAATCCAAATATTATCATTTAGAACCCACTTAAGAAGATACAAACCATGCCACAAACAAAGAATAAATCGACAATACACTCTAGTTCAAGGTATTTCTACGTTATAAACTTATGGATTTCACTATAGTTGAGTGCAGCTTTCTGTTACAGACAAGTTTAACCGTATGAAGTTGGAAATAATTTATGTGCAAAAATGAAGGAAATAATTTGGACAACGTTACAAATCTTTTACTTTTTTCATATTTTTCGCGCCTGCATGTTATCTATACGTCTCGTTTAAACGTGTCAACAAAGTGTTATGACTGCCCATTCGATTGTGGATAGTGACAATGATTTGCAGTATTTCGTACATTATCTATCAATGTAGTTGATTCTATTATACATTACTAAAGTTTCCGATCGTTTTTGTTTTACTGTTTTTTTTTTACATAGGAGTCACCACTTATCAAGGACCGGAGGCCACTCGGGGATAAGGGTTAATGAGTGTACAGTGGTAAGGGACACAGTGTCGTAATAATCGCTAGTAGTGGAATGTTGGTAAATTAGATTACTTAAAGGGACGGCCGATAAAGAACTTGTTTATATTGGACTTGAAGACGATCAAATAGTTATATACTGGGAAGTAGAAAAAAAGAGTTTCACAGGTGTGTAGTTCTAAGAACGAAACTTTGTTCATGGAATCCACGTTTATGTGTAGACATAAATAAAGAGTGGGTGTAAAGTATTGGTAGTGGTTTCAGAACGATCAATGTTTCTCGTGAAGGTTTGACGAAAGAGAACCATAGATTGCAGCTCAAATCTTCCGTATCTTCAGCTCCTCGCGAAAGATTGTATGTACAGACTCCAAACTGACATCAAACATCCGTCTTATTGTCTCTATAAACACACAGCGATCCTTATCCATTAAATTATTTATCTAGGCAATGATCTCTGCTGTTCTTACTTCCATACTCCTCACACACCTTTCATTAACCCTCACAGACTCTATGCCGTCCTTAAATCCCTTATGCTACTCAAAAACTGATGCTCGATTAATGTAAGATAGTCCAAACGCAATTTGAAGCATTCCGTACGTTTCTTTGGCAGTTTAAAGTTAAAAACAGAATGTATTGCATATCCTTATTCTAAAGTGTGATCAGGTCCAAACTCACCAGTTGTGATAATCAGATTTAGTAGGGTGTATTCCAATTCCTACTTTAGCTGCTCATTTACAACTGAAATTATGAAAATTAGTCGGTCATTACATAAAATATATAGCAATTACATACCAAGTCTAAGATTCTACTACAAATAGAAATGACTGGAAACTTACTGAAGTTATCTCGTTTCTTAGCGCCGCAATTAATGTTTCTTAGATAATAAACTGGCGTTTTGACCTGTTCAAATAATGTAAAGTATATCTTAAATGATTTTCCCGTGAACTAGATTCCATTGTCGTTGACTAAGCTTTTCGGAATTCCAAATAGACGAAAATTTTCGTTAAGTACGTTTATCGTATTTGCTACTATCGGATATCTGCACTTAACAATTTCTGGCCATTTTTGAAACTGTCTACAATGACCAAGTAACACGATCCACTTGTATCCCATGAATAGACGTTATATATATATATATATATATATATATATATATATATATATATATATATATATATATATATTGTTGACAGAAAGTTGTTATTTGAGACAGATCATTGGTACCGTCGGTTTCAAGCCCGATAATAAGGCCCGTTTAAGGTATCCTTATCAAGCTCCCTTCAGCCAATATTCGTCCCGAATATTCGGGACGAATATTGGCTGAAGGGAGCTTGATAAGGATACCTTAAACGGGCCTTATTATCGGGCTTGAAACCGACAGTACCAACGATCTGTTTCAACTAACAACTTCCTGTACACAAAATATAAATATGCTCTTACAATTTGGATTTTCCTTTTAATTGAGCACTCTGCTGGAATTCTTTTTCCAAAAAAAAACTAATCATATATATATATATATATATATATATATATATATATATATATATATATATATATATATATATATATATATATGTATATATACACACGTAGTTTTTGTTGTTGATTTTTTAAACGATATTAAAATTAACGTCTCCGCCTCGTGTTTTTCTTATTTGAACGTATTATTTATTTATTTAGTTATTATTTTTCAAAACAGTACTTAACGGACACGCGTGTTTCGGAGCCCTACTCCTCTTCAACGTAGCTTGATTATTTTTTTTTTATGGTCGTGAAGACCTACTGTATTATATATGTATGTATATATATATATATATATATATATATATATATATATAATACACGTATTATTTATATATATAATACACAATGTTTTAACAACACGTTTCCACTCAAAATCATAGCTTCCTCCCTTTCATTTTGACTCTTATCATCTGAAGAAGCTGGTAGTTAATTTATCTGTCTGCAGAAACAATTGGAATATAATGAGTAAATATTTTAAGATTTTAATAAACACACACACACACACACACACTGGCACACTAAATATATATATATATATATGTATATATATATATATATATATATACAAATATATACATATTTATATATATAAATATATATCTCTCTATATATAAAACTTTCTCACAATTATTTCTCTCTCTCTCTCTCTCTCTCTACGTATATATATATATATATATATATATATATATATATATATATATATATATATATATATGTGTTGTTTACAGAAAGTTTAAGAGTAGATAAGTTATCGGTACTGCCGGTTTCAAACCCAATAATTTGGGACCGTTTCAGACTTCCATATTAATCTCTATTCAGCTAATACTCATATTGTATAGGTCGAAGAGATATATGAAACGGTTCCAAATTATTGGGTTTGAAACCGACGGTACCAATGGTTTATCTACTCTAAAACTTTCTGTAAACAAGATATAAATTATACGCTCTTATTTTCGAAGTTTCCTTATAATTGAGCACCCTGGTTGATTTCTTAAAAAAAAAAGAACTAACACATACACACACACACACACACACACACACACACACACACACACACATATATATATATATATATATATATATATATATATACATATATATATGTATATACATATAAAAGATAAAGTGTCTGTGTGTGTGTCCGTGTACATTTCCCTAAGAAATAACTCTGTCAAATTTTAGTCTACAGACTCGAAATTTGATATACAGGGTACTGAGATTTGGGAAAATCGATGTGATCGGTTTTTGGCAAGAAATTTGGGGATTAAGGGGTAAACGTTCAACGATTTGACCTTTGAGAACTCTACCAAACTCCTCCGATAATCTTTGGTCTACGCACTTGAAATTTTAGATATAGGTTCCTTTGAATGAATTTAACTTAATAACTTGATTTGAGCCCAAAACAATAAATTTTAAGGGGTCATAATAGGGGTCAAAGTTAAAAAAAAAATTGCGACTGCGGTCTCTTCCAAATAAATCAGACAATTTTTGGTCTAAATATTTGAAATTTTACATAAACGGTATTCAGAGATAGAGCAAGCTTTTTCATCAGTTTGGGTCGAAAAACTTTAGTTACCAATATAGAAATGTATGTATGTTTGTTTGCATGTCTGCCTTAAACTTCCAATTGAAGCGACAGATTTTAGCAAGATCAGTATCGTTGTAAAGTTCGACCTTTCATACGACAAATATCGAAAAATTGGCTAAAAACATTAATATCTTCCACTTCAACTGGGCACTTTTCTATAGGGGGGGTCACTTTTTTGCCTATATTTTTGACAGTTATCCTCTCCTTTAGATTATCTACCCTTAATTTTTAAAATGTCGCTTCCGGTTTGGCGGTGGTCGTAACAGCATAAACGTTAGGTTTTACCCCATTCTTTTTCTCCTTTACGGTACGTGTTCGAGCCTGCCTTCCTACTACCAAATTTTTTTTTGCTCAACATACACATCCAAACACCCGGGCAACGCCGGGCTGAAATGCTAGTATATATATATATATATATTTATATATATATATATATATATATATATATATATATTTCACTCCGAACCTTGTTGTAAAATACAAGGCGTCTTTCATAATTCTTCAGACTTTATTTGTACACGCATTTAAAATCTACGATTAATGATGAACACTTTTTATGATTTTAGGAGGTAAATGCCACGAGACTTATGGAATGATTTAGACTGCTTTTGAGTCATCTTGCATGAATCGAGCATCAGTTTTTTTGGTGGCATAAGCGATTCAAAGAAAGAAAGCGGATCTAAAATAATGAAAGATTTGGGATAAGCAAGGATGTCAGAACACCAGACTTGATTTGTTAAATACAGAATTTCATGGATAAGGATCTCCGTGTGTTGATAGAGACAACAAGGGCATTTTTTACATAGGGATCACCAATTATCAAGGCCCGGAAGCCACTCGGGGATAAGTGTTATTTTGTGTACAGAAATCAATGGGATAATATCGTAGTAATAGTTGGTATTGGATATTTGATAAAGTTTCTTACTTAAGGGGGCGATTAATCAGGAATTTATTTATATTGGACTTGAAGACATCAAAGTTGTAGTCAGGTGGGAACCACGTAAACGGAAGAGAGTTCTGCGGGCGTGCACTTCTCAGAATAAAGCTATGTTCATTGAATCTACGTTTTGATTTAAGTACAGATAAAGAGTGGGGGAAATTACTGACAGTGGTTTTAGCTAGACGGGTGTTTATCATGAACGGTTGGCGAGGGGGGCAGAGATTGCAGCTCAGTCGAGCACTTGCCATGGAAATAACGATAAAACAAAGACAGGCTGGCAACGTCTCTTTTGTGGGAGAGTGGATTCAGGGAAGAGAAGAGAGCACCCTCACTAAGACACCAAGTCTATTTTGTACTTTTTCAAGGCAGGATAGGCTGTTTTTTGAAACTCCAGCCCAAATGTGGCAGCAGTACTCCATCTTTAGACGTACTTTGCTTTTATAGAGATAGAGAATTGCATCAGTAGTTAGATATCTTCTGGAGCGGTAGAAGGAGCCTACCATTTTCTTAGCGGCCCGGGCAACAGACTTGATATACATGTTCCATTTCAGATCAGGAGTAAAGGTCAAACCCAGGAGCTTGTCAAAACATGAAACCTCCCCAATACGAGAGCCATCCATTACAATTGATGCTAGATGAGGAACAGAGCGTTGATGATGTAAAGTTAGGAGCTTGCTTTTAGATGCATTAAAAGTAACCAGCCATATCATCCCCCATTGAACCACGTGCTCAAGATTAGAGGAGAGGGAATCAGAGAGAGCTTTGTCATTTACGGCCTTTGATGGGTTGCCGTAGATGGTCGGTCTCTTACCTCTCTTCTAGCCCATACCTTGCTTTCTGTGACTTTTTTTTCCTAAGCTCAAAGAAAACATTAAAGGCGGTCGTTATAAGATAATTGGGCAGATTAAGAAATCCGTGACGACTTACAATAGGACTTCCATAGGATCTTTCAGAAATTATTGGAACGGTAAAACAAGTGTATTGCAGCCGGAGGATATTACTTCGAAAGGGACTAATATTCCAGATGTGTACTATAAATAAAAGTGTCAATACGTAAAAAAAAAAAAACGTCTGAAAACTCATTGTAAGCACCGCGTATTAAAGTTACGTTTATGCGAGAAAAACGTTTATGTGACTTCCTCTCATAGTTTTACAACTATTTATCTCGCAATATTAAACGATTCTGATGTTATGTCTTCTGTGTGAGCCCGTGGGGACGAGGCTTGACAATTTACGCATTTAATCAATCTGAGACGTAAGAGTATCTCAGACAGTATTGTGCTGTCAATCTTTCCACTGGCTTGAGGACCTGTTCTCTTAAAAGTTGATCGTTTCTTTTAAAATAGATCCGCCCCAAGTAAAACAAATCTTTAAGCTTCGGCGACCAACGTTCGTCTCAAATGAATAAAGGCAAACGCCAATTTCATTTCTCCCACTTGTTATTTCACGCGAATTTTTATTTACACAAGTGAAACGTATTTGCTTTTTATGTATACGACATCTCAATAGTTAACTTAGTTTCTCTGCAAAACCATATTTTATTTATTGACAGGGGAGTTGCCTAGTCCTTAAATATGATGAAATATTTTCAATCAATAGAGATTTCGTATTTATTATTATAGAGCCAATTCTCTATTGATTATCATAGTGTACCAAATACATCATCATCATCATCATCATCATCATCATCATCATCATCATCATCATCATCATCATCATCATCATCATCATCGGCGGTCACTCGTGTCCAAGTAAGACTGTCCTCCGTTGTGGCTTCTGTGGGTCCTCAGGTGAGCATAGAGCCCAATCCTAGACCCAATTTTTCTTGTGCAATTTGAGCAGATAAAGGTAGTAGTTGTGGGGTGGGGTGAGGTTGTGTGCATCCGGTTGATAATCTGTCCTTTCTGTGCTTGCGCCTATCCCCAGCGGCTTGATTTAGGTCACTGCTATAAAGCGCAGCACCTTCGTGTGTAGCGCTCCTCCATGCCAAGCTGCTCCCAGCCACGTCCTCCCATGTCTCAAGGTTCATGTGAAACCGCTTTAAATTTACTTTGATGTTGTCCTTATACCTCATCTTTTGGCCAACCTTGGCACGCTTTCCCTCAACAAGCTGAGAGTAGAAAATCTGTTTTTGGAGGCGGAGATCCGGCATTCGGACAACATGACCAGTCCATCTGAGCTGGCGTTGAGCAACAGTAGCGGTGATAGTAGGAATGTCAGCCTCACTCAGGACGCTGGTGTTGGTGCGTCGGTCCTTCCAACTAATTCTGAGGATTTTTCAGAGGCATCTTTAGTGGTACGTCTCCAGGGTTTTTACGTGCCTCCCGTGTGTTGTCCAGGTCTCCAAATATATAATAGTGATACGAAAAGTGTTGTGAAAACGCCCAATAATTAACATAGGTGGGTAAGTGAGATATATAAAGGTATCAATCACCAATACTGAGTGAGTTCTGCAACGACCGCCAAATAGGCAAGACGCCTATGTTGCCTCCAGTAAGACATGCAACACGCTACCGGCCGGAATATCTCCAACTGGAGTATATCTGAAGACATGTAAATATCTATATAACTTTTCTGCCTAATATATTATTGTTATACCTTTACTTTCCGTGTTCTTGCTAATTGTTTCTCGTTGCAATTACAACAAAGTCTGTATGCATATAAAAAAACTTTAAAACGGAACTTAGTTGAACGTATAAATGTATATTTGTGAATGCTTAGAAAGTACCTGTTTAGTCGATTTATGTTAGCTAAGTAAAAAATTCATCAGCAATTTTCCCGGCTACAAACCAAAGAGAAATAATTTCACTGATCCGCATTTACTACATATTAACTGTCAAGTGTGTGAACGAAACATGACAGGATAATTGGGTAGAGACTGTTGCACACAGAGGTTAGCGTATCTTCTTATATAGCTATAAAATAAGCTGAATGTCTATATGTGGTATGTGTGTGTGTCTGGTTACGAATAGGCTCCTATATGGGTGACTATTTAAAAAAAAAAACAGATTACCTATAATGATAGAAGATATATCGAGACACGGGAACGGGTATGTTTGATCTGGCAGAACAGTGGTTCATTAAAATTGTGGGGTCTGCGTTCGCGCCTGGTCCACAAAGTATGGAATAAAAAAATTAAAAATTAAAAAAACCTTTGCAAGTGTTTTTGATATAGATGTACATAAGAATACTTTGATAAGTATGTTTTAACTTAAATACGGATGGTATAATATAATTGTTGGGTCTGCTGTTTTTTCCATTCACCGAGCGTTCTTTTTTTAATATCAGTTGGCATATTGTATAAAATGGCGCCCAAAGTTGTTGTTCAGCCATATTCCACTGAAGCGCTTTTTATCGGTGTATCCGATGATCATCAAGAGCGATTGTTGTTGTTATTGTTTTCTTTTCCTTTTTTCTTTGAGGCTTGGTGTATTTATAGTTTTTTTAACAAACAAGGAACTAAAAAAATAACGGATATAATAAGAGAATCGAAGTCTAAAAAAATTTAATTTGCCCTTTACCATTCTGCACCCACCTTTATAACCAATAAAAAAAAAACTATAAATGCACCAAGCTTAAAAAAAAAAAATAAAACGGTAGCAATAACAATCATTCTGATAACAGCCCGATACACCGCTTGAAATCGTTTGAGAAGAATATGGCGGAACAGCAACTTTTGGGCATATTATATACAACATGCTCGGCAATGGAAAAGATATCCCGAAAAATCGGGGGAAAAAATAACATTGTCGTGTTAAATCAGACGTGTTTGAATATATATGATAGAACACATGTATATGTACGTATTTAATAATTTTATAGTAAATAATATACGACATAATCACGTTGACACCGGTTCTAGCCAGATCACCGACGTTAAGCAACGTAGAGCCTGGCTAATACCAGATGGGTGACCATTTGGGAATTCTAGGCGCTGTATGTGCTCTCCGCTTATCTCGGCATTGTTTCCAGTCGTCTTGTACCTCAACTTGCCACTGGTATGCAAAAATATTGACTCAGGAGAGGCGTGGTTGTGATTGCGCAACTCTTGCCACACAAAATTCACGCGCAGCCACCCTTACAGTGGGTATCCATAGTCTGTCAAGACTGAACGAAACCACATAGTAAATAATGATGTCAGCCCCTTTAAGAAACTCGTTTCTTATCGTTGAGTACTTCATTTGAATAAAGTCGGCCACTTTAGCTCTTATGTGCAGATCATCATATAATGATTAGATCACTCTGACTGATGTTAAAAATATATAATTAAATAAATGTTTAAAATTCAATAGAATTTCTCGCAGTTAGCGGAAGCCAAATAGATATGGCCCTTGCTAATAAAGCCAGAGATGGCTTCTGTCGCCGGGTTCGAATCTATCGACTGGTGTTAATCGTGACATCATGCACTGAAGATTCCCGAAAGTATGAAACACTGGTGTCTGTATGTATTTAATTATTATAGTAAAAATAATTATATATATATATATATATATATATATATATATATATATATATAATTATTATAGTAAAAATATAATTATGACAGCCCCTTTAATAAATTCATTTCTTATCGTTGAGCACTTTCAGTTGAATTAAAGTCGGTCAATTTAGCTCTTTTTCATAGTTCGTCGTATAACGATTAGATCACTCTCTGACTGACGTAATGAACATCTAAAATTAAGATGTTTAAAATTCAACGTTATTTCACGCTGTTAATGGTAGCCGAATGTATACGGTCTCCGCTAATCGAGCCAGAGATGTCTCGTGTTGCGGGGTTCGAATCGTTCGGGTGGTTTTAATCGTGGCACCCTGCACTGAAAAATCCCGAAAGGATGAAACACTAGTGTCTGTAGGTATTTAATTATTATAGTAAAAAATAATTATATATATATATATATATATATATATATATATATATATGAACAAATGATAAATAAATAAATAATAATAATAATATATATATATATATATATATATATATATATATATATATATATATATAAAAGGAACATGTGTATGTATGTGTATGAATCTGTTTCCTACGGACGATAGAACGGCTGGGGAAATCTAATACAAATGTAATTTATGTTTCTGGTAGCGTTCTTAGATAGGTGAACTATCTGAATGTCTTCACTAAGTGTCGATATTCGATAATCAAAATTGATAATCGATAATCGACAGTAAAAATAATCTGATACAAAAGGAACAGACGATCTTCACCAAAGTTATAAAGCCTAATACCATAATTACATTGGAGAAGTTGTTTACCACACGAGCAGAACAGTCCGAGATATATAATCAATGGTATGCTCTTTATATGACAAGGGCGCGTTCAAAATGAATTTCTTTGTTTAGAGTATGGACGTTTTCGTTTTAAACTTAACTTTTAGCCATTATTATCGCACAGCCAGTAAGACTCGGCACATCAAATCAGTAAGCTCTTTAATATAACGCAGGCGTCTCCGAAAGAAGTTTTCTTTGTTTAGTGAACACATTAATCATGAAGTTTTCCTTGTGAATTTCCACCCTATATCAATATGACAATATTTTATAAAACCAACAGTAGATTCTCTAGAATGCAATGTCTTTTCTATTACTAAATCATTTCTCTCTGATAGGTTCATAAGAATAGTGGTTGATAGACAGAAACCCACAGTATTAATGATGGAGTCCCTCAGGGGTCCATCCTTAGTCCAGCTATCTTCCCGATCTACATGAACACGTATATCAAATCTGTTGCCAAGGCCGCTGGAAAAATGGTGGGATCTTTCTATCGATCCAGTAGATATCTCACTGCTGATGCTATTCTCTACCTATATAAGAGCCAGGTACGTCCAAGGATGGAATACTGTTGCCACATCTGGGCAGGAGCTGCTAGAAAGGACTTGTCCTGCCTTGATAGAGTTCAAAATAGACTTCGTAGCCTCGTAGGAGATGTCCTTTTCTCCTCCTTGCAACCTCTATCTCACAGAAGAGATGTTGCGAGTTTGTCTCTGATGTATCGTAATTTTCATGGAAAGTGTTCAACTGAGCTTCAATCTTTGGTCCCCCCTCGCCAAACTTTCACAAGAAACACTCGTCTAGCTGTAAACACTATCAATAATTTCCCCCACTCTTTATCTGTGCCTAAACCTAAACGTAGATTCCATGAACAAAGCTTCTTTCTTAGAACTGCACGCGTGTGGAATTGTCTTCCGTTTTCCTGCTTTCCGGCTGACTACAATATGGTTGTGTTCAAGTCTAAAGTAAATAAGTTCTTGATGAGCCGTTCCATATAAGTTATTAAATTTACCAAATTTTCATTACTAATGATTACTATATTGACCAATTTCTACTGTACACTCTTTAACCCTTATCCTTGAGTGGCCTCTGGGCCTTGATAATGTGGTGATGCCTTTGTAAAAAAAAAAAAAAAAAAAAAACATAAATGATCTTCCAAATCACATTCTTACATCAGTCGTAGACATTTATTATGACGACACTACCACCTATAGCAGTACATCAAAGGCCGTAAACGACCAAGTTCTATCAGATTCTCTCCTCTCTGATCTTGAGCATGTGTCATAATAAGGAAACAGTGGCTGGTTACGTTTAATGCATCTAAAACCAATCTTCTATCTTTACATCATCAACGTTCTGATCCCCATCTGGCATCAAGTTAAATGAATGGCTCTCGTTTTGGGGAGGATCTATGTTTTGACAAGCTTCTGATCCAAAATGAAACACGTACATCAAATCTGTTGCCAAGGTCGCTGAAAAAATCGTAGAATCCTTCTATCAATCCAGTAGATATCTACCTGCTGATGCAATTCTCTACCTGCAATTCTGCCAGATACGCCCAAGGATGGAGTATTGCTGTCATCTCTGGGCAATAGCTGGTAGGAAGGACTTATCCTTCCTAGACAGATTTCAGAATAGATTTTGTAGCCTTATGGGAGTTGCCTATTTCTCTTCCCTGCAACCTCTTTCTTACAGAAGAGACGTTGCGAGACTGTTTCTGTTTTATTATTTTAATATCAAATTCTTGTTTGAGCTGCAATCTATAGTACCTATTTACTATGCCTCCCGACGGGACAGAGTTAGCCACCAGCGTCGTTTTTTAACGTGGAGAAAAGGTACAAAAATAACAATTGTCTCAATCGTGAAGGATTTCTACTCCGCTGAAAGAGAACAAGAAATGGAAGTGCAGCATCTGAAGAACATATACTACACTTTGATCTTGAATCTATAGTGACCCTCGCCATACATTCACAAGAAAGACTCGTCTGGGTGCAAACATTATCATTAATTTCCCCCACACTTTATCTGTGCCTTAACCTAAACGTAGATTCTATTAACAAAGCTTATTTCTTAGAACTGCACACCCGTAGAAGTCTCTTCCGTTCACCTGCGTTTCAGCTAACTACGCTATGCCTGTCTTCAAGTCTAATGTAAACAAGTTCTTGATGAGCTGTTTCCCTTAAGTAATCCAATTTACCAAATTTACGCATCTAACTATTACTACATTGTCATTAAGAGCATTTTACACTTTAAACCTTTATCCTCGAGTTGTCTCTATGCCTTGATAAGTGGTGATTCATTTGTAAAAAAAGACTACAATCTATTGTTGACCATATCTAGAATGAGGCACATAAAGCTTCCTCTTGGTGCACCGCGATATACCCGTAACTAGAACATGTATTCAATAAATTTGATTGAAAAATAGGTGGTTTCACTGATTTCGATGACAATAAATATATGGGAGTGTGAAATAATCGCTGACAACAATTCAATCTAGCGCAATGTCGAGCCTGTCTGCTAGTTTGCATATATAAAGTTAAAGCATTTCTTAGCTGTCATTTTTTCGCCTGGAGATATTAAGCAAATATTTAATCTATACTCTAAGTTTTCTAACACACTTCAGGCAATAATTTTTTTCGCCTACTCGTTTTCTCGGTGTTTGGAGAAACACTTTTGACCCAAAACTTCTCAGAAAATGTTACCGTATTGCCCCCCTTTCTCTCTCTCTCTCTCTTTCTTTCTTTCTTTCTTTCTTTCTCTCTCTCTCTCTCTCGCTCGATATGTCCGCCTATCTCTCTGTCTGTCTGTATGTATGTCTCTCTCCCTTCCTCTCTCTCTCTCTCTCTCTATATATATATATATATATACAGAGAGAGAGAGGGTATATATATATATATATATATTTATATACTTAATTTACTCACATAAAATTCATATACGAAAGTATAGATTTATATGTAAACTTTAAGTATTTACTTCAAAAGTGCTCAGTCTTAGGTAGAGCTAGTTAGTAAGTTATAAAATATATATGGCGATAAAGCTACACTGAATATTCCGCGTTTCATCAACTCTAGGACTCTTCAGGCATAAGCGTTTCATCCAATCTAGGACTCTTCAGGCTTCAGTGTAGCTTAATCGCCATATAGATTTTATAACTTACTATATATATATATATATATATATATATATATATATATATATATATATATATACATATATATATATATATGTAGAGAGAAAGAGAGAGAGAGAGGATAAAGAATAAAGAAAAGGATCATGTATGGTATAATCATGTCACATCGGTTCTCGCTGCATCACCGAAATTAAGCAACGATGAACCTGGTCGCTACTAAATGGGTGACCATTTGGGACTTCCATGTGCTGTATGTGTTCTCCGCTGATATCGGCATTGTTTCTAGTCGTCCTGGACTTCTTGCCACTGGACTAAAATAGTGCCGACTAAGGAGAGATTTTGTTGGAGATTGCGCTAACAGTGCCCCACAATTACACGCGCAGCTCCCCTTACAGTGTATCCTTTGTCTTTCGAAATGATACATATATATATATATATATGTATGTATGTATGTATATATATATATGTGTGTGTGTGTATGTATGTATGTATGTATATATATATATATATATATATATATATATATATATATTTGTGTGTGTATATGTGTAATGGGGTGGAGAGGGCTCCCGTAAGCCGTGGTGAAGGCAACCTTTCTAGGAGAAGCACATCTCTGATTTAAAAAACCATAAAGCGGAAGACCATTACCCGCATTAAGCTGGTCTGCAGTTTAATTTGTTGCTGGCTATCTTGCTCTTGCTTTTTGCTGGATCTCAACATTTTGAACCGAGAGAGAGAGACTTAGCTGTCGTACAAAGCTAAGATTCTGTAACATCATCTGTGTATAGATACTCCCTCAGGCATTTGGGCTCATGGATTTTAAATGTCTGATGGAGTGGCACTCGTCTGACAAGACGTTGCAATCATATATATATATATATATATATATATATATAATTTAAAGTTGGATAGAACAGTTGTCTAAAGAGCACCCTGCAACCTCTCTCCCACAGAAGAGACGTTGAGAGCCTATCCTTGTTTTATCGTTATTTCCATGGCAGGTGCTCGTCTGAACTCCAATCTCTGGTTCCCCCCTCGCCAATCTTTCACGAAAAACACCCGTCTAGCTGAATCCACTGTGAAAAATTTCCCCCACTCTATATCTGTGCCTTAATCAAAACGCGGATTCCATGAACAAAGCTTCTTTCTTAGAACTGCACGCCTGTGGAACTCTGTTCCGTCTGCCTGTTTCCCTCCGGACTACAATTTGGATGTCTTCAAGTCCAATGTTAACAAATTCCTAATGAACCGCCCCCTTAATTAAACACTTCATCAAATCTCCACACTAACATAATGTACTTGCAATAACCCTTATCCCTGAGTGGCTTCCGGGCCTTGATAAGTGGTGATCACTGTGTAAAAAAAGAAAGATTGTATTTTAATGTGATAGTGAAATTACTAATTTAATTAAAATACAAGAAAAGAACAGTGCTCGTTGTTATGCAGATATATAATAAGCTCGATAGGCAAATATCCTAGAGCCTCTTTCATATTTAGTAATGTGATTGATAATTTAAAATTCAAATTAGAATTAAAAATTAAAAATCTGTTTCATAAGAAGGAACAACAACAAAGTCAATAATTTGTACGATCGTTTCGAAAACGGTGTTTTTATTGTGATAGAAATTAAACGACGGATAATAATTTTGACAGTTTGTTTTTAAAACAAAGTCTCCTCATCAGCAAAAGTATTGGGTTTTTTTTTATATATGTAAAAGACACCATAAATAAACCTAGCAATTTTTAAGTAAGGCAGATATACCTTTTAATTGTTCGCCTTTTGAATACCGTAATTATCGTCAAAGCATTCATTTGGATGTTGATTGTAGCTTATAAATGCACGAATAGAAAATCGTAAAAAATTATTATTTTTATTTTTTATTCGGAGGAAATTGTTTTTCGCTTATTCTTTATTTATAGTAACCTTTTTTATTTGTTAGAGAAAAACAATTTGCTTGCATCCCCACGAGGGCAGAGTTAGTCAGACACGGGCCAATTTTCCATGTGAGCAAAATATATCATCCAATACATTATCCGCTCCTTTTTTATGTTTATAAAATTTAATCGATGTTGCTCAGGATTAATTATAATAATTATACCATAGCAAGTGTGTTTAATTGCCGGCGAAACAGATCTTCTTTATAATTTATTTAATATCTTAAATTAAAAATGATCAATTTTTACGACGTGACCAAACGTCATTTAAGGCCATAAAAGATGAGGACCTATTTTTGGGGTCTAATACGTTTAAACAGTCTTTATGAATAATATGTCAGAAGAAATTTTGTAAAAAAAGAAAATTAACATTTAAGCGTGGTTGATCACTTTTTATAAAAATTTAACGTAAAATGGGCACCTATTTTTGGCCACAAAGCGTTAAACGAGACATGTTATCTCTAGCATTTTTTACAAGTTCCGCAATCTAAGGGGGGCAGAATCATTACAAATACAATTATTTTTGGGGTCTTTTTTTTGGTAAGGGCCAGGAATTACATAGGAAACATAAAATAATGATGAATTTACTTAATTTTTTGTGAGACCATTCTTTACTTTCACCTAATAATATTATAAACAGAATGAAACCTAAAAATATGACAAATTCAATTTTTTGGGGGAGGTGGGAGGATTACATTAGAAATATAAAATGAGAAAAATTTAATTTAATTGTTTTTTGGAATTCATTTTTGGTAGATCACACGGGCATTACTATTTTTATTGAAACAAAATTTGTAATGATTTATTTTTAATTATTTTTGGGGGGCGGGGGTTCTTTCAAGTGCTCGATATCCGAATAATAGTTTCTTATGTTTGTAGCCGTTCTGCCAAAATAGCTGGTGGAGAAGATATAACGTACTTCCTTTTGGGGCGATTGCATTTACATGTTTTCATCCGTTCTTTTATGTTTGTTGTTTTTTTTTGTCATAAGATCATAATTTGGCAATTATCAAAGGATCCCAACATAGAAAAAATGGGATAAACACTCATCAATAACAAACTATTACCAAGGGGAATTAAAGATATAGTAAGGGTTAGGGTAAGTGTCGTGGTATCCACCTCACAGAAAACAATGAACACTTTTCCTTGCTATAAAGAATCGGCGAGCACCTCTACCTGCGTTTAAATGTGGAAATTGATGAATCGCACAGGTAAGAAATTCATTTTTATACTATGAAAAGGTTAGTAATTGCAATTAAGAATAGGAAATTGGATCAAATGTTTGTAACATGTCTTCTTACAAAGATTAAGGGTGGTGGTGTTTGATCAACACTGCTGGGGAGCCATGATGTAATATACTTTTTTGTTTTTAAATCCCCGAAACAGTGTTTCATGGTAAACAACTGATGATCCCTTGAAAAATAAAAAAAATGGTATTATAGTAAATTCAGGAGCGAGTTGATGCAGTGATTGCAGGTGATTAAATGACTTACTGACTAGATGGTTTTTAACGAATGAGAAAAAGTAATTTTTTGTATAGTTTTAAAGGTTAAAAAATAAAAAGACTATATATATATTATTATTATTATTATTATTATTATTATTATTATTAATTTTTAGACTGTTATCCTCATCTTCTAGTTGCTGTTTCAGGACGTTTCGAGCAATTATTCCTCTGGCTTTCGTCAGGTGAACATCTACAAGATAGGCATATCGAATCCTCCAACTACATCGACAGCAATTACTATCTTCAATATTTGTTATCATCTCACCATGGTTTGATCAACTAATGCTCATCACTAAAATAAACCCCAATTATCTCCCTTTCATTCTTGTATTCTGTCATTTTCACTTGTTACTCTTTTTTTGTGACAGCAGTGAATTAGTAGCAACACTAGTCGCTGAAGCAATTAAGTTGCTATGAAAGCTATTCATAAAAAAATTCAAATAAGTGTAGAATATTTATATTATGTTTTCTTACGATTTTGAACACCAGTAAATAAACTATAACTTTTGTTTTACTGATCGAAAATTGGCATTTTAATTTTCATAATACAGCTTAGAACGTGATCTATAAACTGTAATAACTGTTTGAAATTTGGTCGAAAAATGAGTGAGCGGTGAAGCCTTAAAGAATACAGGCCTTTACGAAAAGATACACCTAAAGAAGGTCGGAGTTTCCATCGGCTTAAGCGTTGTGAAAATCATACTTAAGACGAGAATAATATTCTGCAGAATCCAAAATGATACAAACAGCTAACCCACATCCTATAACTTTAGACATATAGAGCTACATATATTTTAGTGTTATTTCACAGTGCATCTCTCTCGAGACAAAAAGTCACAGCCGAGCGGGAGGCAGATTGAATGCTTGACTTTTTTTGCACCTTCTTTTCTGGGGTCTTAGCCAATAAAAATAGCCGCTAAGTAATCAAAATTTAAAAAACTGTAATCCTCAAGTGTAAGTCGACTAAACGTGTTATTTGTATGCATGCACAAATATATAGATTCATACGTTAAAATCGGTTAAATTTTAACAGCTATTTAATGTGCATGCGTGTCTGAACCCTACTTTTTTATACGAAGTTCGTTCCAAATATTAAACCTTCTATTTTATACCCCAAAAGGTTGAACAGCTACTAAAACGGGAGTGGTACTAATCCCTTCGCAGCCTTTAGATCAGAAAAATAGGAGCCATTACTTTTGGACCACACGTCTTATATATAAAACCAATGATAACAAACCAATGTTTGTTTTTTTATTTATTTTTTTAATTATTAAGGTAAAGCGGTCAGCGGTTCGGCACCTTTCGGCGTTTTCCGTAAACATCCGAATATTTCGACGATAGCACGAACCTTATACAGCATAATAACCACAAATCTTGATTTAAAGTTAATAAATCTGAAACGTTGAAATCTTCGAAAGGTTTAGTTTTAAATGGATTTCCTTGTATAAGTTGTCCAAAAAGTATCTGTAGGGGTTTGAACTTTTATATATTCTTTAATTCAAGAGATGTCTTTGTGTAATTTCAACAACATCTTACTACGACGTTGAGAACTTCTGGAAAATGAAATTTACAAAAAAAAAAAATCTTTCTTTTTAATGTTGCCCATTTTCAGCTGCGCATATTTGTGCTTTTTCCACAACATTATTCATGACAGATTGCAGAATCTCTGGATTACGATCAAACTCCCTTATTTCATGCCTGATGTTGTGCTTTAATTCTTGCAGGGTTTGGAGTTTTGGTAACATAGACTTTTTCTTTAAGATATTCCCACAAGAAAAATTCGTTGCTAGTCAAGTCTGGGGAACGCAGTGGCCATTTGATATTGCCAACTTAAAATCCAAGCACGAAGTTTAAAATGGTCAATATTTAAAAGACATATTTTTTATTAAAAAGAGTGTTTGAATTTTGCATTTTAGAAAAAAACTGTCTTATTGCCTTAGTATGATTGTGTTTAAATTACAGAAAGATATCAAGTAAAATAAAGAATCTATATAAGTTTAAAATCTTTCAGTGACTTTTTGGACATACTGTGTATGTAGTGTTCTATGTTACCTCTAATTTTCCATTCATTTTGTATGATTTACGAATTCCCGCGTAAAAAGATCAGCACACACTCACCTGCGCTCCGTACGTAAAGACATTAATTATTCATGACGGACATCGTGGTATCAGTAAGGCTCCCTGAAGCTTCCACAACCCAAAGCTCTGCTTAATATTGACTTCCTTTGGAATCGCAACATAAAAAAACCCGTTAGAGTCATTGAAATATTTGCATGAAACGAACGCAGTTAGAAGCAATATTTCTCGCGGGACAGCCTATTTTTGATTATCGCTATTAGTTATAAGAAGACCGATAATCTGATTAGAATAACAGATAACACACTACGTTTGGACTTCGGCCCAAGATCAAAGTGTACTGTTTTTACACGCTAATAAAAAAATGTTTTTAAAATTCGGTGCTAAGTAGGACGTCTCTAAATACGAAAGGGTGAATGCGGTATTATGGTGGAAGAAGATACCTGCTAAGAGAAACTGTTGCTCAGTTCTAGAGTGACAAGGATAGTCAACAACTCCCATATTCTCCCTTTTAACCTTGTGTCTAAGTTTTTTTCATGCTTATGTTTTCCTGAATAAAAGATTGAATATCTCAAAGTGTAGTATCTGTTCCGGCAACACCACATATAAGACCATTGCTCTTGTGGCAATCAGTTATTGATCAACGTAGGGGAAACCCTTCATACCAATTGTCACTATTCAGTCCCCCTACTCCCCGGGGAGCTGGTACCCCTTTTCCCCAATCTCTCCACATTAAAAAAAACGGCTTGTGGCCATATTGCTCAGTGGGGAAGCAAATAAATACACACTACTTTTGGCCTTCGCGCTAAGATCAACGTGTAGTATCTGTTCCGGCATATACTGCAGTCAAAAATGATATGTGTGGGCAACCCCTCATATCAGACCATTAGCCAATTTAAAGGAAACCCTTCATACCAATAGTCACTATCAAGTTACGCCTCGGGGGAACTGGTCCCCCTCCCCTCATTCTCCACGTTCAAAAACGGCATTATGCCGATTTTGTTCAGTGAGGAAGAAAATAACTACAAACAAATAACACTGCTTTTGGCCTTCGGACCAAAATCAAATTGTAGAATCTGTTCCGATGCAACTCTAAAGGTCATTTGTCTCAGTTAATGGAGGGGAGGTCTTCTATACTAAGAATATTATTATTATTATTATTATTATTATTATTATTATTGGTCCCTACCAGAGTGCCCCTTTTTTTCCTTTTTTTTGGGGGGGTTCAACCCCACATTAAAAACGACCTTGTGTCACATTTTGCTTTTGCACGGAAGCAAATGAATACAAATAACACACTACTTAACATCATGTGCTTCAGATTTCTCGACTGAGCATGCAAAGCTAAGGTGAACACGATTAAATAAATAGAGAACATAGCTTAGACTGTTGAAAAAAAACAAACTCAGCTCCTTCTACGTGTAACCTTGTCCGGGAACTAACACATTGGTTCTTTAGTCGCAAAGCAAACATAGAATAAGAAATAACATCAATTCGCCCTTTTCCCTTTGTACAGTCGTAATAGAGTTTACAAATTCCTTATTCAGCGAAGTTTACAAAGTATGCCATTTTTATTATTATTCTCATCAAAGGACATCAGGAAATCAGCAAATTATATGTGTAGCAATGCTAGAATTTGTTAGTTAGGGCATTAAGTGAAACCGCAATTTATTGTAGCCTTAACTAGCAAATTATAGCATTGCTACAAATATAATTTGCTGATTTCTTTATGTAGTCTGATGAGAAGAATAACAAGAATAGCATTCTTTGAAAGTCCACGAAATAAAGACTTTGTGAATTGTTTTTTTGGAGTATTCAGTCGAACAATAAATTTTGATTGTAAAGTTCAAGTTACAGTTTTAATTTTTCTTACTCTTATAATAAGCTCTACTCTCTATTGCGTATTGAGCTTTTTTAATTCGATTGGGATTAAATTGTCTATATATAAATAATGTTATTTATATTAGTTTGAAGTTTACCATTGCGTATATCAGGTAAACACTACATCCCTTTTATTTTTATTAATGTATATATATATATATATATACATATATATATACATGTATATATATATATGTTATATATATATATATACATACATATATATAGACATCTGTATGGATATATGTATATATATACATATATACGAATATATATATATCAATATATATTTATATATTTATAAATATATATATATATATAAATATATATATATACATGTATACATATACATATATGTATATATATATATATATATATATATATATATATATATAGCACGAAACAATATTTAAATAAACATTTAAATAATAAAATCATAATTATAAATAATGCGTCCCAAAATGTGGGTCGACTAGAATACAAATGAAGAGCAGGCAACTTTTCTCTTTAAAAGACCTTGATGAGTAAAAAGAAAGAAGAAAAAATATCACAGAATCGCTTATAAAATAAATAAATCAACAATATATATATATATATATATATATATATATATATATATATATATATATACAGATTATGTAGCAAGACTTTGTGGGCACCTTGTACATTATGCACCCAGACTTCGTGGACACCCTGTATATATATATATATATATATATATATATATATATATATATATATAATTACAATAAGTTTTCCAAGTTAATCAAAATGGTAAACTTAAAACATATTATAAATATTAAAGAGTTAATATTTACAAGTGAAGTAATCTCAACCAGATCTAAAAGCTCAATAAAATCGAAAAAAAATAGAGCTTATAATATGAACGAATGATTAATAAAACATGTTAAAAGACATCTTGAAAAAGAGTTAAAAACATATTTAATTTTAAAAAAGGAAGCACAAGATAAGTGGATAGTCCTTAATCCGCGGAGTTTCGAAGAAATACTCTCCTTCTCATCAGAGAGCAGGAATTAGCAAAATGCAGGATCGGATTTTGCATATAAAAGTATTTAATGAAACTACAAGTAAGTCACAGATCTTACTTGGTTAAAAAAAAGGGTGAGGTAAGGGGAATAGGAGGTAAAAGAAAAATGATCAAAACATTTCACATGAATGGATAGTCCGGTGAAGGGTAAAAATCCAAGAATATTATAAGCTCTATTTCCTTTTCGGTTTTATTGAGCTTTTACATCTGGTTGAGATTACTTTACTTGTAAATATTAACTCTTTAATATTTGTATAATATAATAGAGAGAAAGATTGGAGAGGTCTTAGAGAAGTAAAAAATCCAAGAATTGTAAAATCCAAAACGGTAAAATTTAAAACTTCCCATCCAATGGGCAAATTCCAAATGGTCCAAAATGATCCAAGAGAGAGAGAGAGAGAGAGAGAGAGAGAGAGAGAGGGAGAGAGAGAGATTGGCGTAATTTAGAAACATATCTTTATATTACATCCAGGCAATCTCCTAGTTGCATTTGCACAAAAGCAAATCAAAAGCAAATCTATTGTTATCAGCGAAACGAAATCCTTCGTCACAACACACGCCAGCAGACTGTATTCACACATTGCCAATAGATTGTATATTCAATTCATTCGTTATTCTCGAGTTCAACAATGCGAGTTGACGTAAACAGCGAACCCAAAATTGCATTTCAGCATGCGTAGTCGATTTGTTCAATCAAAAGATTGTGTTTGGCAGAGACAAACTTACGCTGTGTGCTCGGCAGAACGGGTTCAGATACAGCCAAGGGAATTATATAACTTTCGTTTACCTTGTATTTTATTATTATTAATAGCAGGTCCACCGGTGTTGGCCGGTTGTTAAATGCACATAAATATATTTTCATGGGTTTGTATTACTGTACACATAGATTCGAAAAAGTTGTCAAAAAACAAATATAGAACAAATAAATGTTATCAAAGGCAAGATAAGTTACTTTTCTACCTAACTGGATATAATTCACGTGTTTTTATTCAGTGTAACATGTTTATTCAGCTCGAAAAACATGCAATGTTTACCGATGTATTGGAAAATTCAAAATGGCAGCCGACTGTCTCTTGGAGAGGGTACGTTTGGGAAAAGGTATTATAAATAATAAACTAGACAAAATACTGTTAGAAATTCGCTCAATATATGTTACCGTGACATAAGTTGACATGTATTCGGTTGTTTTCTAACAGTATGTTGTCTAGTTTATTATTTATAATACCTTTTCCCAAACGTACCCTCTCCGAGAGACAGTCGGCTGCCATTTTGAATTTTCCAATACATCGGTAAACATTGCATGTTTTTCGAGCTGAATAAACATGTTACACTGAATAAAAACACATGAATTATATCCAGTTAGGTAGAAAAGTAACTTATCTTGCCTTTGATAACATTTATTTGTTCTATATTTGTTTTTTGACAACTTTTTCGAATCTATGTGTACAGTAATACAAACCCATTTTCATTCATACAGAAACGTAGACATGCACGCGCGTATTATGTTTTTTTTTAAACGGTTCACTTCTTGTAATAATAAAAATACTCGAGCAGAGATCGAAATAAAAACTTTGAGTCTGGTACGATAAAACTTGGGCCAGGTTGATACGATCTTTAGAAAGTGTTTTCAAACGTACTTATTCTTAACATAACTAATCTGTTTTGTGAATCATTCGTGAAACAGTTGACAAACAGATAAAACACAGATTTTAGCTCTGTTGATCGTGCTTCTATACACACACACACACACACACACACACACACACACACATGTCTATATATAAATAATGTTATTTATATTAGTTTGAAGTTTACCATTGCGTATATCAGGTAAACACTACATCCCTTTTATTTTTATTAATGTATATATATATATATATATACATATATATATACATGTATATATATATATATATGTTATATATATACATACATATATATAGACATCTGTATGGATATATGTATATATATACATATATACGAATATATATATCAATATATATTTATATATTTATAAATATATATATAGTGTGTGTGTGTGTGTGTGTATGTGTGTGTGTGTGTGTGTGTGTGATTCAGAATACTGAATTTTTAATCTGGTATAAGAAAACAAAGTTTAACCGGATTACTATAATCAAAGATTTGTCGATATTCAATCAAATTAAAGAAAAACTGTGGAAATATGTATATATCGGATTGTTACCAGCTTCCTTGGGTTTATTACAATACGTGTTGGATCTTTTTACCTGTCGAATATCTAGAATTTCCATTACAGGATTTAGCATACACTTTCGATTTGAAGTTCAATGCCCTTTTTTTTTTGCTGTATCAATATCCAATTTCCCTTATTCTATGTAGTAAAAATGATTTAAAAATTTTAAAAGTCATTTAATTTAATTTTCTATGTTTATTACCTTTAGCAAATTAGGTGCAAACCTTTTTATAATATTTGCTAATATTTTTCTCCGAGGAGATGTATAAACACCAAAAACTCATGGGTTAAGGACATATATTTTACTATACTGTATTCTTTGTCTTGCATACAATAAACTTCTATATTTGAAATTTAACTTTTGCAAATCACAAATTTTAAATTCCTAAATTATGATATATATATATATATATATATATATATATATATATATATATATATATATATATATTTAAAAGAGTGTAGCCAGTAGCCATCAACAATTGTTGATGGCTACACTCTTTTAAATATACATTTTTTTCTCTCGTTGGAACTACACAACCATCACTTTAAATATATATATATATATATATATATATATATATATATATATATATATATATATATATATATATATTTAAAAGAGTGCAGCCAGTAGGCATCAACAATTGTTGATGGCTACACTCTTTTAAATATACATTTTTTTCTCTCGTTGGAACTACACAACCATCACTTTAAATATATATATATATATATATATATATATATATATATATATATATATATATATATATATATATATATATATATATATAGGCAGCAAGTCATAATCAAAACGCGGTGAATTATATACGACACTGGTTTCTTTCTCTTTTTCTGTTGATTTTCTCGATCTGTTGAGTTATTTTGATTTTAGTCGTCTGTAAGGGAGGCTAATGAAAAGGTGTGGTAATTTCAAATATTATTTTATTTATTTTGAGTTACAAATACATATATCAATTGTATATATATATATATACATATATATATATATATATATATATTTATATGTTGGTATCAATGTTAAAATCCATTTTGTTTATGTTGCGCCTTTTTAATTTATATTTATTCTAGTGATTAAAATAAAGTGAAAGTGTCTGTCTGTGTGTGTATCTGTGAGTCTGTGTGTGTACATTTCCCGACGGAATAACTCTGTCAATTTTTAGTCTACAGACTCGAAATTTTATATACAGGGTACTGGAATTTGGAAAATACTATGTAATTGGTTTTACGCCAGAAATTTGTCTGTTAAGAGGTGACAGTTCAACGATTTTACCTTTGAGAACTCTACCAAACTCCTCCAACAATTTGGGATCTATACACTTGAAATTTTAAATATAGGTTCCTTGGACATGGATCTAATTAATAACTTTATTTGAGCCCAAAACAATAGATGTTAAGTTTTGGGGAGTTTTTTTTTTGTTCAGCATACACCTCCAACCACCTGAGCAACGCCAGACACCCATGCGATTATATCTATAAAAGTGAAAGTGTATGTGTGTGTGTGTGCGTGTGCATTTTTCTACAAAATAACTTTGGCAAGTTCGGTCTACAGTTTCGAGATTTGACATAAGGTATATTGAGATTTGGGAAGATCTTTTTAATCCGTTTTCGGACAGAAATTTGGCTGCCAACATGTCACCGTTCAACGATGTTGCATGTCAGTACAATCGAGGAAACAGGGACCCAGATATGAATTCCAAAGTCTAGCAGTTCTGAGAAAGAAACAATTAGTGTAGAAACGGTTCCGGCATCTGGGGATCTCTACTGTGTAGGGTGGGACTTTGCTGCTTATAGGTTTGTCGGAGGTAATTACGCAAGGAGGTACAAGGGAAAGTAGATTTTTAAAATTCTCATATAAAATAAATCAGTATAAAATACGATAAACGAGCAAAAAAAAATTTTTAATATTTTTTGGCCAATATAAAATCTAATCTAAAAAACAATTTTTTTATCTTTATCTACAGGGTGGCCGAAAAGTCCCAGGACACTCTATTTTTAATATTTTAATGCTAAAGCATGCGATTATTGCAGCTTTTGTTAGTGTATCAAGGAATTCTCTAAAAAAAATGGCACAAAGAATCTGGAGGCGAATGGAATTGTGCAAGAACAACGAGGGCCAACATACTGATCCCCAAGACCAATACATTACTCTAGTTGTTTTCTGCTTTATTTCTAATAAAGTTCTCTTTTTTTTGTTGAATATATATGTTTTCTGTGTGTTTCATTAAAAAAATACTTTGTTTTATTAAAAATACATGTATAGTGTCCTGGGACTTTTCGGCCACCCTGTATATGAATTCGCTCTCTATAATTTGATTTCCTCGTTTAACAAGCTTATAAATGACTTGCATATAATATACTATGAGTTCTTATATAAAATATGAACCTACCATATGTTCTCCTTTTGTGGTATTAATTTTAGCTCATCTAAATGATTTTTAGCACTCAAACTAAGCGATAATCTGAGGGAGTCAGGTCAGGAGAATATGTAGGATTAGGGATAGTTTGGTCAGTAGTAAGTCAGGAACTCTTGATTAAAGTATGTCATTTTTAGGTTCATATTGACAAGGATATTCCATAAAAATATTAATAGTGCTTTAATAATATCATTCTAATATAATTTTGAAAATAATTTATTTTTTACCAATTAAAAATTGTAACATGACTCTTATTCTTGAACCGTGTTCATTACAGTTCAGACCTCGCGGACCCACACGCTGTCCGGCACCACCACAAAGAAACAATTTAATAAAAAGAAAAGAAAATTCCACTTGTCTTTTATTTCTGTTTAATATATATATATATATATATATATATATATATATATATATATATATATATGTATATATATATATATATATTCAAACAAGGTAGTGTTTAAATATATAGTTAAGTGTCATCTTTAATCATATAGAATTGCCTTAAAGTTTCATCGTTCACTCATTTTAAAACCAAATTTCAAACAATTATTACAGTTTTTAGATCCACTTTCTCGGCTATATAGTGAAAAAACAATAATTCTCTTTCAGTAAAACAAAAGTTATGATGAATTTACTGCTGTTCAAAATCGTAAAAACACACAAAGAGGAAAGTTGCGTTTATTGTGACTGGTTTCCTTAGCAACCACGTCGCTTCAGCGACTACTTATGCCACCAATTCACCGCTCTCGCGAGAAGAGATGTAACAAGTGAAACAGAGAAAATGAAAGAATGAAAGGGAGATAATTGGAGGAATTTTATTGAAAGCAGACGAGTGCCGTACATTGTTAGAACATATGTGTATGTTATATTCGTGAGACAAGAAAATATAACTGAAATTAATCTAAGAACAAGTTTATTTACTGAAAGCCCTGAAAACCCATGAAATGTTAAAATAAGGCAAAGGTAATCCAACCGATACGATGACTTGCAAAAATAGCTCGCAAAAATCGACCACTCCTTGTAGGAAACTGTCCAATTTAGGATGAAAGAATTAATGTTTTGGCCAATTTTTCGATATTTGTCGTCCGAAGGGCCGCGCTTCAAAATGAAACTGAGCTTGTGAAAATCCATTGCCTCTTCTTCGATATTTGCAGTATGAGACGTCGAGTTCAAAAGGATACGGATCATGCGGAAATCTGTCGCTTCTGTGGAAAGTTTCAGGCAGAGATACAAAAATACATACATATACATACATACCTGCATAAATTTAAACATACAGGTGAGATTTATATTATAGACTACCCTGGGTGCCCGGTTTTGCCCGGGTGTTTGAAGGTGTGTGTTAAACAAAAACAAAAGTAGTGTGCAGGCAGCCTCGAACCCGTACTGCAGAGGAGAAAAAGAACCTGAAAACATACGGCTTCATTGCTGTTGCGTTCATCGCAAAACTGGAATGGCGACGGTTTAAATTAAGGCTAGTCAATCGAAGAGAGTGGATGACTTTCGAAAATATTTGACAAAAAATTGACTTGCCCTGTAAAAAACTGTCCAGTTGGGGGTGAAGGAATTAATGTTTTTAGCCATATTTTCGATATTTGTCGTCCGAAGGGTTGAGCTTTAAAATGATAACAATCGCGTGAAAATCGGTCGCATCTGTCGAAATTTCTACGCATACATGCATACAAGCATACATTTAAACAGACTGGTGGGATTGATATTATAGATGATATTCCATTGAAGCTGTTGGTATCCAAGTTATGTAGATATTTTTTATTTATTTTTGAAATACAACTTTATAATTAAGAATCGATTAAAAATTAACTTTATAATAATAAATACGAAATCTGCATATATTAAAATATTATAATCAGGAGCATTTTACGACAAGGCTTAGCAAGGCGTCTCTGCTGGCTTAGATATATATTTTTGAAGTTTAAAACGGAGCTAAAATAATATCAGGACGTCTCCATTTCCGCTGAACATCCAGAGAATGGCAACATCAATATATTACATATTAGCAGGATCCGTTAAGCGGTGTTGCCCAGTAAAAGCATATCCCTTCGTTCGTAAAAAATCAAACTACGGCTGTTGTTGGTGGCCAACCCCTAACATTATTTCGTTTAGAACAGTTTTCGGAATAGACACTCCCACCCTCATATTAAGAATGCCTTTCGGAATAGATACCTCTAACCTATCCATGGTAAGAAAGACTTTCGGAATACACACATCGTTTTGTGACGGGGTTGTCAAAGTATGTGCCCGAAATTTAACATCGATATTCGTTGTCAGCATGCTCATCTGAAAAGAATATAACCCCCACACCACAAAAAATGGTGTGCTGGCAATGTCAGACAGAGAAAAATAGATTTGTTCAGCGCAGGTGTGTATAAAACTGGCGGTATAATGCATGCCTTTACGTCTCAAAACCTGCTGTAATGTTATGACCATTTAGGCTGTGTTCCTAGTGTAGTATCTGTTAAGCAGGGTCTTAGCGTAGTATCTGCAAGCCGGGTCAAGGGTCAAAACATTATTATTATTGTTATTATATTCTTGTTAATTGATTTGAGCGACGAATGGTCGGTGGATCAGTTATTATGATTAGAAGAATAAACAATTAAATTGCGAAAGAAATGATTGACGTGTGAATCGCAAAAAGAATGTGAAAATAGAAAATATATGTTAACATTATTTTGGGGTTTTGAATAAACAAATAACTTGTTGTGTATTAGATTGGTATGAGACACGTAATTAGGTGACGTAAGAGAACACGTAATGTAGTTAGTTTTGGAGAGATTCAGAGAGTTGAGGATTGACCACCAGAGCAGACAGACGTCTAGACAAGGGTGGACAGACGGCTAGGAGCGGGCTGTATGAACGGAAAATGTAGACTAACTGCAGATCCTGTGAAAAACAATTGAGACAACTAATAAATTTATAATACAAAAATATAAAGAGTTGTTTTAATGGTTTCACAAATAAGAACAGTTGTCTCAATTATATGGCGCTGATCGCTTCATGGTTCGTCACAGAGCAGCAGAAAGTTAAAAGAACTCTTCAAGAAAAAAGGTATGAAGCATATATTCTTATTATTCTTCTTACATATGAACTGTAAAAATATCCCGATACAACAAGACTCGGTTTACACGTCAATATCATGTCCCCTGGCTAAACAACATACATACGATTTATACGTTTATTATGTCTGTTAAAAGAACAATATCTTGCATCCACTAGATAACACATGACACGTTTTAAAATATCATCTGCTCAAATATAAACCAATATACAATACTACTTGTCTCCATCAAAGTTTATAAAAGATTGTCTTTTTCAGCATAGTCGAAAACCTACAAAAGTTGTCATTTTAAAAGAAATTGAGGAGGCGGAGCAAAGGTTAAAATTTACACAAAAAAGTTACTGTCTGAGCAGTGTCGATAACGAGCCCTGAAAAGAAAATTGACCAAAAAACAAATATACAAAAATTAAGTGTTTCCGTAGGCAATCTAATTTAGAGTAAATTTAGAATTTAGCGGCGTAATTTATTTAACAGACACAAAAATTATAAAAAGTATTTATTTTTATAAGAAAACCCTTTATTACAGCTCACGGCTGCAATAAATGACAACATTTCATGGTCATAATTTTTCATAATTTTGATTAAACTATATGCACGACATTCTAGGCCGCCGTGTTTGGCTTTTCTAAGGTTTGACAGATTGGTCCTTTTAAAGCTAAATTTGGTCTTTTATGGTTTTTCATAAAATAAAGTTTAAATTAGTAACGTAAAATTGCCAAATTTGGCAAAAAAACGGCTAATCTCTCAAGCAGTAGAAAGGCCAAATTTTTAAAGCAATGCGGCGGCCTTGAATGTCGTAAGTTTGGTCAGTAAAAAAATGATAAAAAGAAAAATAAACTGAAAGTTTTCTGCATCTATTTTAGCCGTGGAGTCTAATAATGTGTTTTATATATATAAAAAAAAACAGTTTTATAATTTGTTTCTTAGTCAACAAACGAAAACAAAACAAAGAAATAGCATCGAAAGCGGTTGACACGATAGGTAACATGAATGAAGCCTAGGTAATCGGAGGCAAATATAAAAGTAAATGAAACCGTCCACAGTGATAGTAAATGTTAATTATATATTGAAAATTAATAACGGTACCCGTGCGTTCGAAAAAATTGATTCTGGAATAATAAAATTAGCCAGTCTCAACCAATCAGATGAGGCGGATTTTTGAAAAGAGATTTTATTATATTTTGAATTGAGTAATGGAGAGATTGTGTTATGTGTATATAACTAATAACCAGTTACGATTGGTGCAATATAAATACGTAGGAAAATGTAGCATAGGTCCCAGTTTCAACTAGTAGCGGTGAAGGATTAAATAATTATGGAGAAAAATAAGGAGGTGTTTCAATTGTGATGACGTTGCTTCTAGGATGCAATGTAGCATTTTATTATAACGACTTAATGTATATATAATGGTGTTTTAAAGTTACGTAGTTGCTAATAGCCTAGCTTTATTGAATTAGAGTGTGGCATCTGTTATTGCAAACCTACGATACTTTGGTCCAGAGGAGAATTTCTGCAGTCAAAATCTTATATAGGAGACGGAAGCACCCGCATTGGAATTTCCACAGGTCCTGCTTGTTATTATTATTATTATTATTATTATTATTATTATTATTATTATTATTATTATTATTGTTGTTGTTATTATTATTATTATTATTATTATTATTATTATTCATTTATTTATTTATTTATTAAATTTATTCTTTTTTCATATTTCTTTGGGTTTTCGGTCAACCTCGTTTTCACCATCATTAAAACTAATCCCATATTCCACTCTCCAATTGACTTGCTAACATCTTGCCAAGGAAGACATTTTCCCTGTTGTTCGTCTCAAATCTAAAGTAATAATCATTGCGCATGCGCTTTTCTTAAAAATTTCTGCATCTCATTGCCAGCGAATCAACAGCCGATGCCATCCATTCCGCTTGGAGGTTTTCAATTCACAATGCTTCGCGAATTACATTAAGAACCCTTATCGAAACAGAAGTTTCCGTTCAAATGATGCTTAAAAGCTTTGCCGAAATCCCGGATGTTTTCATGTGTGCGCCAGTCTGTGCACAAGCGCCCGAATAACGGGGATGAAAAGGGCGGGAAAACAAACGGGAGTGACACACGAAGGAACAACGCCGTGAAATGATACGATATGGGAACAATTTGAACGGAAACTAATCAGCTATTTAAGCTGGGATGAATCGAAGGCAGGCGAACAGGGCCATGTTTACTTAGCTGTTAAAATGAAACAAGGCTTTTTTTCTATCGCTTTGCATTTTTTCTTTGTGTTGTGCCTATCCCTTCGTTACTGCTTTCGACTTCACTGCCATTGTTTTGGTTTATCATCTTTTTTTGTTGTTTTTTTTCCTTCAATTTCGTTTGTTTATTATTTTTATTTATTTTTTTTTCCATTTTTACTCTAATAAACTTTTTCTATTATTTTCTTTCTTCCGTTATTTTCTTTTTTTTCTTTTTCCATTTTGTTTTTTTTTTCTTTTTACTCTTTTAATTTATTCTTTATATTTATTTATCCTTTTCTTTCCTTTTCTCTGCTTCTTATTTTACTTTCCCTTCACGTACTTTGTATACTCCAGGTTTACTTTCTTGATGGTTTTTTTTTCTGTATTTTTACCTAGTTTTAATTATTTTCTTCATCATGTATTTTATTTTTATTTTTTTCATTTTTTTTTTAAATTCTAATTAATGCTTTGTTTCAGGGTCCTCTTTAATTTTTTTTATTTCTGCCCTTTTCTTCGACTTCTTCTATTTAATCATCATCATCATCATCATCATCATCATCATCATCATCAGCAGCAGCAGCAGCAGCAGCAGCAACAGCAACAGCAGCAGCATCGAAAACACGGTTGTCATTATCATCATAATCATCACCATTATCGTTAGCATCTCATCGTCATTTTCGCATCTGTATTTTAATCATAACAATCTTCATCAGCATCATCACTGTCACCACCATAATCAAAATCATTATAGTTATCACCATCATCATAACAATTATCATCATCGTCATCACCGCCGACGTTATCATCGCCATTGATTGTTATGTTTTTTGTCTTTATTATTGTTATTATTATTATTATTATTGTTATTGT
>NC_136503.1:95857092-96034592 GCF_053919585.1 Euprymna scolopes | reverse complement strand
CGCTTAAATATGATATTTTAATTTCTCCAGATTTCGTGCATATTAATATAGAGTTGTGATTTCCAAAGTAAAAAAAAAATGTATTTCGGTACTCTCAGCTTGAACCCAAACCGCAACTGTAGCATTCAAAGCTGGTGGTGTTAGCACGTATATAAAGCGGTTTAAAATTTAAACTTAAAATTAAACTAAAATGAACGTACACAATTTGTAACGATTTTTAAAAACATTAACCCATTTTTTACCCCTTAAAAACAATTTCAACTGACTAAAGTTTGTTGGTTGTCTTTGTTTTACGGCATATCAACCCTTTTCAGGTTATTTAATGCCGAATCCAGTGATTTTGAAGAACAATTTTTTAATAGAATATATTTGTTTTTTTCAAGTCGGTTTCTATTTAACCCATGGTTGGGACCCTAAGAGGTACTACCGCTCGGGTCAGAGTGGACCTGGGAGCAATGGCAATTAAAGAGTGGTTCCACACTCCTTAAAGCCCCCAAGATGGGGCCTCACAATCGGATATGGTTTAAGCTCATATCTAGGACCTTAACTGACTAAAGATCCATAAAAGAACGGCCCGTAAAAAAATCAAATCATTTGATACAGCTAGGGTTACTCTGCGAGTTTACGTTTCGGGGGAGATAGAGTTTGAAAATATGGAGACAGATAGATAGGCTTATGGACGGACCGTCAGACATTTCAACAAACAGATAGACAGACAGGCAGACATATAGCTGTTTATAAAATGCTGGCGTTCTTTATTCATTCTACAAATAACGGACACGAGAAATCAATTGGCTGCAGTTATTCTGCCTCCTGTAATAAGGAAGGGGAGAAAACCCTTGCTGATCGATAGAGAAAACTTTGTGAATGTAAGTAAAATTGAAATAAAGTATTGGTGCACTGGTATACTTTAACTAGCGACGTAAAAGAAATGAGATTTGTACGGTTAAGTTAACAATTGTTTTGAACCTTTTTCGCCATCGGAAGCGGATTTATGTTGTTATGAAGGTAATCGGATTTCGCTGACGAGTAAAGGGTCACGTGGTTCAACCGATTTTCTCTTCTATCCGAAGTTTTTATAACTAGTCACCAGCGAAATACGTAAGAACCCGAAGTCTTCGTTAAATAAGGTAAATAGTTTGTTAATTCCAACATAAATAATTTGATATTACGTCTATGCCAAATGACGTCAACATTGTAAAGTGTAGTATCTGTTGTGATGGGTCCCTGAGTTCATTTATTCTCGCTCAACTGAGAAGTTCTTCGAAACTCAGACAACTTTTATTCGGATTCCAATCCAGTTTGCTATTTATTCGAGAGCTGGATTTAATCTTCGCTATAAACCGATTTTATAAATCTTGTCTTTTTCTTTCTTGACCTTCGAACAAAGATTAAAAACAAACCACATTATAAAATTTTATGTTTACAAATTTATTTAATTGCTTCTAAAAATTAAAAAAAAATTAAAAATAAAAAGATAAGAGAAAAAATATAGAAATCATAGTATAAAGCACACACACACACACGCGCACACACATACATACACACACGTACACACACATACACACACACACATACACACACACGCACACACACGCGCACACGCACGCACACACACACGCACACACACACGCACACACACATACAGCGCGCACACACACGCACACACATACACACGCACGCACACACATGCACACACACATACACACACACGCACACACACACGCGCACACACATACTCTCACACACACACGCGCGCACACACACACACGCACACACACATACACACGCACGCACACACACACACGCACACACACACACACGCACACATACACAATATGATTTGGGAATCTTAAGTAGCTGTTCTTGATGTATTGTAATCAAAACAATAAACGTTAAGGGGTAACAATTGGGTTAAAACTTTAAAAAAAAATGTACCTCTGGATTTCTACTAAATTACTAATTTTACATAAAGTGTATTTCAGAAATAGAGAAAGCTGTTTAATCAGCTTTGGGCCGAGAATTTGGCTGCCAAGGGGTCAAAGTTCAAAAGATTTGACCTTTACAGTCTCTAGCAAACTATTGGGCAAATTTTGGTCCAAACATTTGAAATAAAACGTAAATGGCATTCAGAAATGCAGCAAGCTTTTTAATCAGTTTTTGGCGAAAATGTGGCTGTCAAGAGGTCAAAGTTGAACATTTTACACACACACACACACACACACACACACACATATATATATATATATATATATATATATATATATATATTATGCACTGAAAGTTATGAACAGTACATAGGGCCCGAACAAAGCCTGGCCGAGTATATGCTAGTATCTATACATTTATGAAAGTGAAATTGTCTCTCTGTGTGTTTGTGTGTGTACATTTCTCTACTAGACCACTGTGTCATTTTTTAGGCTACAGACTCGAGATTTGCCATAAAGGGTACTGGAGTGCGGGAACATCTTTTAAATCGGCGTTAACCCAGCCGATTGTCCGTCGAAGAGTCAAAGTTCAACGATTTGACCTTTGAAAACTCTTCTGCCTATTTTCGGTCTACACACTTAAAATTATAGATGCAGGGTTCTATGACATGAATCAAATATGTCACTTTAATTTGGGCCTAAAACAATAAATGTAAAAGGGTCAAAATTAGGGTAAAAAACAAATTTAAATGACATCTGCGGTCTCTACCAAATTACTCAGCCAATTTTTTATCTAAACATTTGAAATTTTACATGAAGTGTTTTCAGACATGGAGCAAGGTTTTTAATCGGGTTTATGCCGAAAATGTAGTGGTTGAGGGATCAATGTTAAAAAAAAAACACGAATAAACCTAGAACCCAATCCTCCAACGTACACCCTTACTACCAGCTCTCCTTCACCCACATCAGGGGTATACGTATTACAGGAGACGAAACCGGGTATAGTCTTTCTAAGTGAAACTGGCATAGGGCCAACAACTTCCCTAGACGAATTCATAATTAAAGGATACTCTAACTTAACATCTAAATCTGACCCAAAGATCGTCATTAGCATGGAATATATGTCTACATCAAAGATGGCTTTCCATGTGGTAGGGATATCCCCAGAGAATACCCTAATTTATCTTATATGTGCTTCCGGGTTAGACGAGCTTACAGCACTGCATCTATATTTGCCCTCTATCGCCCTTACAACAGAGGGGTTACTATCTTTAAGAGCATATCTGAGAAAAATGACCACATCCTGTCTGCTCATCCTTCGGCTAACATTCACATTTGTGGTGACTTCAATGTTCATAATGTGGAATGGCTGACCCACTCAAATAAAAACGATGACAAGGGGAGGTTCTGTCATGATTTTGCCACTGCCTATGACCTCACTCAGATTATTCACGAACCCACCCGTGTGCCCGATACTACCGGTCAATATGCAAGCATTCTAGACCTTTTCCTCGCAACTTCCCCTGAGCTATGTCCATGTTCCGTTCTATCTCCTCTGGGATCCTCCGACAACTCTGTTGTAGCAGTTACTGTATATCGATACTCTCTGGCTGACTGGGATAGCTTCCGTACATTCATAGCTGACCTACCTCTGCATTCCATGTTTAAAAAGGATGTGTCCTCTAGAGTATAAGACCTGACCGAATGGTTAATTGTAGGTATAGACCGATTCATACCATCTAAAAATTCCAACAAAAACCTAACAGCTAACCATGATTCTTCCCTTGAATGTGCTGCTGCCATCGCGCACAGAAATCACCTTTTCCATAGCTACCAACGTTATAGATGTACTGAGACTAAAGCTGCTTTCAGGACGTCCAGCAACTACTATAAAAGAGTAATAAGAAATGCAAGAGAGCTATATCTCAGTCCGTTTAATCCAAAGTAGCTGATCAGCAGCTTGGTTCCCACCAGTTTTGGCAAATAACAAACAGGATCTTGAACAGAAGCGTACGTTCTATCCCAAATATCATCAATGGGCCTGAGGTCATCTCGTCAGCATCAGACAAGGCCAAACTATTTGCAAAGAACTTTGCATCTAATTCTACCCTATACAACAAATGGCATCAACCCCCGTAGTTACTCCTATAATAGACAACATGCTAAGCAACATACAAATATCTGTGCGTGATGTCGCCAAGCTAATCAAGAACCTTTATTCCAGTAAAGCAACTAGCCCTGACGGCATGCCAGTTATAGTGCTGAAAACGCTCCAACCAGAACTTGCCCCCATACTTACAAAACTGTTTAAGCGTTGCATTAAGAAGTGCTGTCCAACACCCTGGAAAACCTTATCAGTATGTCATGTATTTAAGAATTCAGCTGAGAAATCATCTCCCTCTCAGTACAAACCAATAAGTCTCCTGTGTATCATGAGTAAGTTGTTGGAATCCATATTAAATAGAGAAGTAGTCAACCACCTCAACAGAAACAACCTTCTTAGTTACATACAATATGGTTTCCGCTCTGCAAGATCTACAGCAGATGTGCTAACGGTTATATCTCATATGATTAGTGAATCTCTTGACAAGCGCAATTGCTCTTTACATATCAAAGTCCTTCGATAAGGTATGGCATAAAGGCCTACTTCAAAAGATTTCCAGCTACGGTATAACGGGAAATGTTTTCTCTATCATTAAATCATTTCTCTCTGATAGGCTCATAAGAGATAGGCTCATAAGAGTAGTGGTTGATGGACTAAAAGCAGAGACCTGCAGTATTAATGCTGGAGTCCCTCAGGGGTCAATCATGGGCCCAACTCTCTTCCTGATCTACATAAATGATCTCCCTAAACACATACTTAAATCATTCGTTGACATCTATGCTGATTACACGACCATCTACGGCAACACATCAAAGGCTGTAAATGACGAAGTTCTCTCTTATTTTCTCTCCTCTGAACGTGGTTCAGTGGTGGAAGACGTGGCTGGTTACCTTTAATGCATCTAAAACTAAACTCCTATCTTTATATCATCAACGCCCTGATCCCCATCTGCCATCAATTGAAATGGATGGCTCTCGTCTTGGGGAGGCTCCATGTTTTTACAAGCTTCTGGGTTTGACCTTAACTTCTGATCTGAAATGGAACAAGTACATCAGGTCTGTTGCCAAGGACGCTGGGAAAATGGTGGGATCCTTCTACCGCTCCAGAAGATATCTCACTACTTATGAAATTCTCTATCTGTATAAAGTGTTTTTAGCGAAGATTTTTCTGCCAAGAGGTCACAGTTGAAAAGACTTGACTGTTGCAGACACCACCAAATTCTTCAGCCTTTTTTTGTCTCTACACTTGAAATTTTATATGTAGGTTATCTAAGAATTAGTCAAATATTTAAGCGTATTTTACGGTCGGGCAATTACTGGAGGCCCTACTAAATGTATATATATATATATGCATATCTATATCTCTATATATATATATCTATATCTATATCTATATCTATATATATATATATATATATATATATATATATATATGCACTTCAAGTTGTGAATAGTACGTAGGGTCCGAGAAAATATATATACTAGTAGGGCCTCCAGTCATTGCCCGACCGAAAAATACGCTTAAATAGGATTTTTTTTATTAAAGCAGATGTCGCAGTAATTGTTATATATTGGACTCAATATATAATAATGATTTAAAAAGTAAAAAAAAAAATGACTCGTGCACCACCATCGAGGATTAAAATAAAAACGTTTACCTTACGATTTATTTTTTCTTCTGTCGGTAATGACTAAGCTATAAAGACATGTTTCTACAGGGTTTAAGATTAGACATCAACCACTAGTTTCTTTTTATGCATGCATATTCGTAATACCGGCATCCGGCCATCATCTGACAAATTTAATAAATTTTTTTTTTTTTACTCTTTAGTACCGATTTTCCCTGGATAAAACCCAAGTGTAAAGTTTCGCATGGGTTCAAATACCTGTATTTGAAGTTTTATGTTTGTAGAATGAAGTCTCTTGGAGGTGTTGCGCCAGAAAAAAAAATTTTTTTAACAAACATATATATAATTTTTCAACAAAAATTTATACGTATACGTAAATCTATAATATAAATCTCAATGCCTGTGTGTGTGTGTGTGTGTGTGTGTGTGTGTGTGTGTGTGTCTGGTAACGAATAGGTTCCTATATGGTTGACTATTATAGAAAACTGATCACATATAATGATAGAAGATGTATCGAGACACAGGAATGTGTATGTTTGATCTGACATAATGATGATTCATTAAAATTGTGGTTAATACAAGAGTACTTAATACAGAAGTAGAGCAAGTTACATTTTCAATTGGTCTTTAGACAAGCAGTAATTTGTTGATGAAGAGGTCTCTAGTTACTAAACACTAGAAGACCGAAACATGCTCATGACTGTGTTGCTTGTGTAAAGACATATTTAATTTTAATATATACATACATGTACATATATATATATATATATATATATATATATATATTTATATATATATGTACGCGAATAGGTTCCTATATGGTTGATTATTATAGAAAACTGATCACATATAATGATAGAAGATATATCGAGACACAGGACTGGGTATGTTTGATCTGACATAATGATGATTCATTAAAATTGTGGGGTCTACGTACGCGCTTGGTTCACAAAGTATGGAAATAAAAAAAATTAAAAAGTAAAAAAGAAAACGTTTACAAGGATCTTTGATATAGATGGACATGAGAATACATAGATAATTATGTTTTAACTTAAATAGGGATGGTATAATAAAATTTTGGGGTCTGCGGTCGCGCCTGGCCTCCATAGAATGGAAATTGGCACACACTTTAATAAAGACTTTTTCATATATATCTGCGTAAGTATATTTTGATAATTATGTTTCAGTTTGAAGAAATATGGTATGATAAAATTATGTGGTGTTCGTTCGCGCCTGACCTCCATAGAATGGAAATATGTCACAAAGTTTAACAAGGCTTTTTAATATAGATCCACAGACTATTGTGATAAGTGTTTCAGTGTGAACAGGTATGGTATAATAAATTATGCGGTTTATCTATTTTATTTTTATTTTAATCATATTTAGCTTTGGTGTTGATACCACCAAATTCGAAGCTATCTCTTTACAACCCTTCCTTTTCATAACCTATCATACGTTAATAAATCAGAGTCGAGGAGTACCTTTCCTAGTATATATATATATATATATATATATATATATATATATATAGTGAAAGAGTTTTGTTCTTACTATAACTTTTAACGCAAATATCGCGCAAGTATAAATCATGTACACTATCTGCATATAATTACACATAATAGTAAACTATAGGTGAATATACAATAAAATAAAATAAAAAATGAAAAAAACTAATAGGGAATTTATTAAAATGAATGTTTTAAAAATACGCTAATGATCTTTTGCAGATGAATGTATTTCTACGACCTATTTATAACAAAATTGAATTTTAAATATAAATATCAATACACAAAAATCCAAATTCATGCACACACACACATACAAACACACACAAACACACACATATATATATATATATATATATATATATATAATTGTTTAATAGTAAAAAAAATAAAAAAACATTGATACCATCGGTTTCAAGGCCAACATAAAGGGGACCAGTTAATGGTAAAACGTAAATAATGTTAGGATCTCGTCAGCCATATTGTTACTGTCTGAGAATAAAATTTCAGGCTCGCAATTTTTTTTATAATGATGTTCATTTTATTTAACTATAGCTTATTCCTATCTCTGTATATTTTATTTTATTCTAATATAAATTTGCTAATTTTTAAATTCTTTATTAAATGCATTTTAATAAATATGTACTGTTCTATTTTTGCATGGTTTCCGGTCTGCCTTCTGTTAATTTTCGCTGGTGCAAGAGAGATTATTACTTCATCTTATTAACTTTCCTTCTTTGTTCCAGTTAAGGGGAGATAATTCATGTTTCAGTTGGTCCAAGGGAGGTAATTAATCTATCTTATTTATTTTTTAACCTTTTTAATCATTTTTATTTTAAATAGTTGAGGGAGGTATGCAGGCTCTTTGATTTCCAAGATTTTCATACATGTGTATCTTATTCTTTAAGGCAGCCATAATTTTCATACTTTATTTTTATACTTAATATTTGCACTTTAATTTATGAGCTAAGTTGACTGCATCTAGAGTTGCTCGACTAATATATATATATATATATATGTATATGTACACACATATATATATATATATATATATATATATATATATATATATATATATATATATATATATATTAGTCCAGAAACTCTTTAAAACTTTTAAGCTAAATAAAAGGAAACCAAAAATACGCAAGCCATTCGTTGGAAAACTCGCTTGTTTTTATGTCAATTAATCTTTTGCAATCAATGCTTTTGTTTGCTTCCAAGAACATTAGTTACGGATCGTCAGTTTGTCTAGGATTTAAGTAGGTATCTATAGACACGCAAACACACACATACACACACACATGTACGCACGCACATATACAGAAAAAACGATATGTCAACAGACTTCGAGCCAACGAATAGGATCTATATTCCGAATTTCAAGATGTTGTACATCTAACTGTTAGTTTTCTTACGTGCGTGGTAAAACCGTCTATTCTTATATCTCCTTACAATTACGAGGGGCATGCCACTTCCCATAGCAGTAGAGCAACGAAACTTGGCACAGTTATTAGTCTTTATCAAGATACGAAACCACCCAGAGTTATGCATTTCGTCAATCGTGTGATGCAGCTCTGGAGACCGTTTTTGTAGAACACTCCAGGTTGGTCCTCCAACCACGACGGGACTTCAGAAATCAAAGCTGCATCATCTGGGAAAGGCTTTCCTTTCAAAAACAATTTAATGGCTGGAAAAAGGTGAAAGTCAGATGGTGCAAGGTCAGGTGAGTAGGGAGGATATGGATAAGCTTTCATAACCACACCACCATGCTTCTGATCTGCAACATGCGAGTTGTGGACCGGAGGGTACCTTTGCTGATCTTACCCGCCTCATGATAACTTCACTTAATTTCCTAAAAAGTGAAGCATAAGAGGCTCCTGTAATTGTGGTACCCTTTACCAGGAAATCTCTCATCACTACTCCTTCGTGGTCTCAGAAGACTGTGAACATGGCCTTGCCAGCGGAGGGCTGCACTCTTGCCTTCTTTGGAGGTGGTAAGTCCAAGTGCTTCCACTGCATTGACTGGGCTTTGGTCTCTGGATCATAGTGATGGACCCATCTACTTGGCACATCTCTAAATTCATACTCGAGCACTCGACATGTTCTTGCTTCTGGAATGGTGTGAGCAACCAGGGAATCCATCTGGCAGACACCTTATGTATATGCAAATGATCATGAATGATAGTTTCCACAGACCGTGTACTTATCTTGATATCTTGGTCTATTTGATGAATAGTAATGCGCCGATCTTCCAAAAGAGCAGCCTTAACTTGACGGACAGATGCCTCATCAATGGAAGAAGAGGGGCGACCAGATCTGGAAACTGTATCTACAGACTTTGAATTCACGATGCCAACGTTATACGAGGTCAGATGATTGGGCATAATCACCATAAGTTTCTTTCATTTCATCAAAAGTCTCCTGTGGTGTGCGTCCTTTCAAATACAAAAACCAGATCACTGCTCGACATTCAACACGCTCCATTTCACACTTGACTCAGTTCAAACACCTGTAAAACAGAAACCACAATTAGTTCAGAGCTGCAATTTGCCACATAACCCGTGGAAATACATATCATTGCACATGCAAAATTTTAACTAGATCAGACAGCGAGAAGTGGGTCAAGGGCATTACTTATTGCACCCCTTTCGTAATCTTTCTTCTTATAATAATATATTGAACTTCATTTGTTTTCTTATACGAATTTTTGAATTATTTAATGGAGTTTTGTCTTTTGGATGAACTCGAAATATCTTCCAGTAACGGGATGCCTTTGGATTTTAACGTCTTTAGATCTTCCACTCTTAAAACGAACATTAATTCACTTTTTTTTATTTCTCCTTCATGCTCCCTCTGTTTTACTGGTTTCTTTGTTTTATTTGTTTGCTTTTGATATTTAAATTTATCTAGTTCGCTCTATATCTCACTTGCAGTTTCATTAAATACTTTATGAGAAAAATCTGATTTCGCATTTTGCTAATTCCTACCCTCTGATATGAAGAAAACAGCACGGTTTAATGGCAATTTACTTTGTGTTTTGTTTTTGAAAAATAAATATGCTTAAACTCTTACTAAAGTGTTTTTTAACATATTTTATTAACACTTTGTTCACCCCCCCACACACATATATATATGGTCATTCACATACAATACTGTTTCTGTGTACCACCGCTCATCAGTGTAGCTAGATTAACAACTACCTCATGTCAAGATCGAAACCCGTACGCCCAAACGACAGTCGGGGGTTCTAACCGTTGCGCTATACAGCTATGCAGGCAGTGAAGTATGTATATATATATATATATATATATATATATATATATATATATATATATATATATATATATATATATATATATATATATATATATATATATATATATATATATATATATATATATATATATATATATATATATATATATATATATATATATATATATATATATATATATATATATATATATATATATATATATATATATATATATATATATATATATATATATATATATATATATACACACATATATATATATATATATATATATTACTTCAGAAGTGCTCAATACGTAGGTAGAAATAGTAATTAAGTTATGAAATATATATGGCGATGAGGCTACATTGAATATTCCGTGTTTCATCCACTCTAGGACTCTTCAGGCAGGATAAGCCTGAAGAGTCCTAGAGTGGATGAAACGTGGAATATTCAGTGTAGCGTAATCGCCATATATATTTCATAACTTACTGTATATATATATATATATATATATATATATATATATATATATATATATATATATATACTCGCAGGTATATAAGCACTAGAGCATAATCTACAAATGTTTTCATCGAAAAAATTATTTTACCGTGCTTTTTGGCTTAAAATTTACTGTAAATTGCTTCTATCAGCACAAAAAAAACTTGAATAATATTGCAGGACATTTCGTAACTTGAATAATATTACAGGTCATTTCGTAACAGATTCAAGCTGAATATAAGAAAACATTAATCATATAAATCACAAACAAACATAAAATATAGAAAGATAGAAAAAAGGAAACTAACGCATCAAAATATATAAGCACTCCATATAATTCCATATTGTAATTTCCAATTTTTATAAATGTTATACCGGCCTTCCGTGAACAGATGAATTTACACCTATTAGCACTATAAATAGCGCTAATAATTCCAACACCGGTGAGAGAGATGCGACTGCACTTTAACTGCTAGCCGAGTGCCCAACAAATATACACGCTTTCCTATCTTTGTACATTATTGTTAATACACTTGTTCCTTAACCGAACCTCGATTTGATTGATGTTATATATATATATATATATATATATATATATATATATATTTTGTTTTTACAAGGTCCTCACCACTTATCAAGGCCCGGAATCAACTCAGAGATAAGGGTTATTGTAAGTATAGTACGTTAGTGTGGATATTTAAAGTGTCTACTTAATGGGGCGGTTCATCAGGAATTTGTTTACGTTGGACTTGAAGACATCCAAGTTGTAGTCAGGAGGGAAGTAGGCAGACTGAACAGAGTTCCACAGGCGCGCAGTTCTAAGAAAGAAGCTTTGTTCATGGAATCTACGTTTTGATTTTGGCACAGATAAAGGGTGGGGAAAGTTTTTGACTCTGGATTCAGCTAGACGGGTGTTGTTTTGTGAAAGATTGGCGAGGGGGGACGAGAGATTGGAGTTCAGACGAGCACCTACCATGGAAATAGCGATAAAACAAAGATCGGCTTGCAACGTCTCTTCTATTTTGTACTCTGTCAAAGCAGGGGAGGCTATTTTTAGCAGGTCCTGCCCAGATATGGCAGCAGTATTCCATCCTTGGACGTACTTGGCTTTTATATAGATAGAGAATTGCATCAGTAGTGAGATATCTTCTGGGGCGGTAGAAGGATCCCACCATCTTTCCAGCTTGTCAAAACACGCTTTCCTATCTGTGTACATTATTGTTAATATACTTGTTTCTTAACCGAACCTCGACTTAATTGTCCTCATTATTACTATCGTTCCACCACACAATAATAAGTATGTTTGTAGAAACGGCTCAAAGCAAGTGCATAGTTTTGCCGGTGATAAACTTTATCATATATTATGTTTGTATAAAAGATGTAGAATTTCCGCTTCATTCTATCTCACACTATATATGAAATAAAATATTTTTTCTTTTCATTATAATCAGTCTCACACTCATCTACATTAAATTTAAATAAATGGCTCCCGTCTTAAGTAAGGTCGATATCTTGACAAGCTTCTTGGATAGCCCTTCTCTCCTGATCCGAAATGGAACATCAAATCTGTGGCCAAGATCGCTGGAAAAACCGTTGAACCAATTTACTGCTTCAGTACGTACTTCTTGTATGTTTTTCTTGAACGTTCAAGTGGTGCCTTTTCTCACTACCATTTACAGGAAGCTGACATTTCCTGGCCTGTATGTGAACTAGTCTGTTTTTGTACCTAAATCGCGTAAAATCGGTTTAATTTATACGTTAGAACATAGAGCCCTCATGATTTGTTCATCTGTTAAATTGGACGCCAAACTGAATACGATCAGGGACATTTTCCTTAGAATTGACCCTGAAGACTTTATTAAAGACTAGCGGGGGTACCCGGCGTTGTCCGAATGTTTGTTTCCGGGACGGGGGGGTGAGTTTTAAAAATGTTATGGTAGGTAAGTAGGAAGGATCAAACCCGGAGTCATGAGTAAAAGTAGGAAAATAAAGTGTGAAAAAAAAAAAAAAAAAAAAACATCTGCAACAGTTCGGTCATCAAGAAAAGTCCATTCCGGTTGTTTAGGAAAAAAAAAACGACTACGGTAGGTCGGCGCGAACGTGAAAATATAATGTGAATTGTCCAGCACGCTAACCACTACGCCACAGAGCACTGCAGCTTAGTTTAGTGATTTTAAATAACTTTACACGAAAGAACTACGAAGCCAAACCGGTGTTCTCTTCTCAACTGTTCCTTGTGAACGATCCCCAAACGGTGTTAATTGGTGGCAGGGGGAGGAGGAATTTATTAAAGAGAAAATATTTTCCCTACTTCCATTGATCTTAACCGATTTTGGCCGTGACTTCTCAGCAGAAAAAGTATAGAAATCTAAGATTATCGAGGAATTTGAGAAATAATAAGCCTATAACACACCTCAGATATTGTTCTTCCGTTTGTGCATATTATATTTGCATGAAATATCTTGATTTTTAATCCTATTAAGGTAAAAATCCGACGAGAAAAAATGAGTTCATTTTATTTATATAGAGATTATATAAATAAAGAGATTTTACGCTTTAAAATGCCTCGTTTAATTAAAATTGCCCTGGATAGGGGATAAAGTTAAAAAAAAATAAGTAAACAGATTGTTAGAAGTATTAATAATTAGCATTTCAGCCCGGTGTTGTCCGGGTGTTTGGATGTGTCTGTTCAGCAAAAAAAAAGTGGTAGTAGGAAGGCAGTCTCGAACCCGTACCGCGAAGGAGGAAAAGAACGGGGGGAGGGGAAACTGACGTCTTTGCTGTTACGACTACCGCCAAACCGGAAGTGACTTATGTTTACATTAAGGCTAGACAATCGAAAGGAGGCGATGATTTTCAAAAATATCGGCGAAAAAGCGAATCCCCCTGTAGAAAAGTGCCCAGTCTAGCGTGAAGAAATCAATGTCTTTAACCAATCTTTCGATATTTGTTGTCTCAAAGGTCAGACTTCAAAACGATACTGATCTTAGTTAAAAGCTGTCGCCTCTGTGGAAAGTTTTAGGCAGACATGCAAACATACATACATACATACATACATTCATATATTGGTAACTAAAAATCTTCGACCCAAACCGATTAAAAAGTTTGCCCTGTCTCTGAATACCATTTATGTAAAAATTCAAATGTTTAGACCAGAAATTGTCTGAGTAATTTGGTAGAGACTTCAGAGGTATTTTTTTTTACTTTGACCCCTTATTATGGCCCCTTCAAATTTATTGTTTTGGGCTCATATCAATTTATTAAGTTAGATCCATGTCCAAGGAATCTATATCTAAAATTTAAAGTTTTTAGACTCAAAATTGTCTGAGGAGTTTGGTAGAGTTCTCAAAAGTCAAATCGTTGAACTTTGACCCTTTAACAGGCAAATTTCTGGCCAAAAACCGATCACAAAAAATTTTTCAAATCTCAGTAACTTGTATATCAAATATCGAGCCTGTAGACTGAAAATTGGCAGAGTTATTGCGGAGTAAATGTACATAGACACACGCACACAGACACACACAGACACGTTCACTTTTATATATATAGTAGATTGTTTTTACTCTGCTTTCTTGTGTTAGGTATATCTTACAAGATCTGCTTTTACTTCTTTGTCTTACATCCAAAATGGTAACATTATTTTTCAATTTAAATACCAGTGTGATACTGGTTATGTCGGGCGGACTTCCTTGCATTTGCAGACTCGTATAAACCATCACATTCCATCCAAGATTAGAGAGGGTAGAGCGGGATCTGTGAGTCTCTCGTCCTCTACAGTTTTGGACTCTGCTATTGGCTAACATTTGGTTGAGAATCCATGTTGTGCCAATCAGTATAAAATAGAGTGGTTTTGAGATACTTAATAGAACGGATTCTAAAAATTATTTGAAAATTTTAAAATCTGTCTCTATCACAATTCGTAAACCTTCTTTGTGTCGGCAGAAGGAATTGTTTCAAGCGTGAAATCTCTTCGGAGAATTTTGACTACCTCCCTTCTTCCACCCACCTTCGCGGAGCTATTTTAATCGCTTTTAACGGGCTTTATTTAATTAAATTATTGGTTTTAATCGTCCGTTTTTCGGCACCTTTAATTTAAAAAAGATCCCGCATTGCTCTGTTTTTCGTCATTAATATTATTTCATTGCTATGGATTCATCCTAATGAGATGATGATCGAAAGGGCTCTTGAGAGATTTCCGCGTATTTTTAAATATAATTATGATTGCTTGTTAAGAATACGTTGCTAGTCCCTAAAGTCATAATCAGCTCCGATATACGAATGAATATCGCATAGTTATATATATATATCTATTCAAGGAATGTGAAAGCAAACATGCACTACTAATAATAATTTAATGATGGACACGTTGGAGCAACGATTGTGAAATATCTTATTCCATGTAGTTTTATTAATTTTCTCGTTATAGACATGACTCCCAGAAATTATGGAACGAGTTGTTAGCCGAATAATCTGCAGGAAGCGAAGTATATATATATATATATATATATATATATATATATATATATATATATATATATATATATAAATTTATAAAATATATCTGTCGATTAAGCTACACTGCATATTCGGCGTTTCATCCACTATAGGATTCGTCAGGCTTATGCGCGAATTCTGTGGTTGTTTCTCGTTTTTATATATGTTGAAGATTTTAGTTAGCCAATCAGCTTTCTAGTATCCACCGCCCCCTTCCTATCAGCCAATGGGCATGCATTTTATCTAACAAAGGATCTGTTTTAGAACAAGGTTAGTGGGTTACGGCAGACGATTTTCCTCGTTTCTGCTCTTTTTTATATAAATATACATATGTGGACACACACACACACACATATATATATATGTGATCGTTTATGTATATTCATGTTTATTTAATTTATTTAATTGTTTGTTTTCTATTGTTTTTGCTAGTTTTAAAGCTAATTTGTATCGCTATCCTAGAGTAAGTTTTATTTTGTGAACACAGTTGTTTGCTATTTCTCGTCTACAGTTTAATAGGTTGTGGGGTTCTTTAAAGTACAGGATAGCAAATTTTTCATGAAGGCATAATTTACATATATATATATATTAAGGGGATTAGGTCAAGAGTCTAAAGAGCAGAGTTTATTTTAATGTATTAGTAATGCATTGATACAATAAAAAACAGTGCTTGTTGTAATGTACCTATATAATAAGCTCGATAGGCATAGATATGATAGAGCTATTTTATATTGAGTAAAATGATTGATAATTTATAATTAAAATTAAAAATTAGAAATCAAAAATCGGTTTAACAAGGAAGAACAAACAGAATGAATATATTGTACGATCGTTTCGGAAACGATGTTTTTATTGAGACAGACAATACGTCTTGGACAATCATTTTATCATTTGATTTTTTAAAACAAAGTCTCCTCATCAGCAAAAAAAGTAGGTGGGGGGGCGTAAAGTTACCAAAAATAAAACTAATATTTTTTAAGAAAGGCAGATATATCTGGAAAATATCTAAAATATAAAGAAAAACAGTTACCTACTTAATCAACAAGTAAACTAAACTAAAATAAAATCGGTTGGAAAAGTAAGGTTAAAAGAAAGTTAGTCTGAAGAATCGTAAATATTAACGCATTTAGAGACATAAATTGTAAGATGATCCAAATAATGAAAATAGAAATATCCAATTTCGTCATTTTTTGTTATGTAACTACTAGCATTTTAGCCCGGCGTTGCCCGGTGTTTGGAGGTGTATGTTGAGCAAAAAAAAAAAAGCGGTCAATTTCTTTTAAAATTTGGCCCCTATCATGTCCCTTTAACATTTATTGATTTGGGCTCAAATAAAGATAATAAGTTAGATACATTTCCAAGAGACGTATACCTAAAATGTCAAGTGTTTAGACCCAAAATTGGCGGAGAAGAGTTATCAAGGATCAAATGGTTTGACTTTGGACCCTTAATAGTCGAATTTCTGGCCGAAACAGATTACAAAGGTTTTTCCCAAATCTCAGTACACTGTATATCAAATTTGGAGTCTGTAGACTGGAGTTATTGCGTAGGGAAATGTACACAGACACACAGACACACAGACATATTCATTTTTAGAGATATACTAGCATGGGCGCCCGGCGTTGCCCGGGTGTTTGGATGTATATGTTGAGCAAAAAAAAAAAGTTGTTCTAGGGAGGCAGGCTTGAACCCGTACCGCAAAGGAGGAAAAGAACGTTTATGCTGTTACGACCACCGCCAAACCAGATGCGACATTTTTTACAGTTTAAACTAGCAATCTAAAGGAGAGGATAACTTTTTAAAATATCGGCGAAAAAAGTGCCCCCCTGTAGAAAAAGGCCTAGTTGAAGGGAAAGATATTAATGTTTTTAGCTAATTTTTCGATATTTGTCGTATAAATGGTCGACATTTAAAACGATACTGATCTTGGTAAAATTCGTCGCCTCTATTGAAAGTTTAAGGCAGACATAAAAACAGATATACATACATACATTTATATATTGGTAACTAAAAATTTTCGAGCCAAACTGATGAAAAAGCTTGCCCTATCTCTGAATACCCTTTGTGTAAAATTTCAAATATTTAGACCAGAAATTGTCTGAGTAATTTGGAAGAGACCGTAGTGGTCATTTTGTTTTAACTTTGACCCCTATTATGACCCCTAAAATGTGTTGTTTTGGGCTGAAATCTAGTTAAAAAGTAAGATCCATGTCCAAGGAACATATATCAAAAATTTCAAGTGCGTAGACCCAAACTTGTAAGAGTAGTTTGGTAGAGTTCTCAAAGGTCAAATCGTTGTAATTTGACCCCCTTAATTCCCTAATTTCTAGCCAAAAACCGATCACGTAGATTTTCCCAAATCTCATTACCCTGTATATCAAATTTCGAGTCTGTAGACTAAAAATTGAAAGAGTTATTCCGTATGGAAATGTACACAGACACACAGACACTTTCACTTTTATATATATATATATATATATATATATATATATATATATATATATATATATAGATGGATAGATAGATAGATAGATAGATGAGAAAAAGTATAAAAAATGAATAGGCAATGTATAAAAGTTTATAACTTTTCTTTATTCGTTTTCTACTTTAAGATTATTTTCTGAACAAGAAGCTATTTCTGATCATGGTCTAAACATAGAAAAAAATTGATAAACATTTAAATTGAAAAGCGCTGAAGAACACATTGGATAGCATGTTTATATATGAAGAAAAAATATGAGAAAATGAAAATCATTGTACGTAAGACAATCGTTGACATAAATTTAAAAAAAAACGCCATAAATAATGTTGTAATTATTCATAGGCTTTTTTATTTATATTGTTTTTAGATAGTTCTCGGTCTTTTATTTACTTATTATTTTTTAAACTCAGTAATCCACGTATATGCATATTTCAGGGCCTTACTATATATATATATATATATATATATATATATATATATATATATATATATATATATATATACGCTTGTGTGTATACTGTGTATATATACGCTTGTGTGTATACTGTGTATATATATATATATATATATATATTAATATAAAATGGGTTAATAAATTCCAACGAAAGAAAGATGTATATTTAAATAAGGGAGTAGTCACCAACAATGTGTATTTTTTAACATTATTTTATTATTCCGTGTCTTGGTTTTCCATTGAGAATTATGTTTGGATCATTGCAATAATTTTTTTAAGTACGTTTCAGACGGTCTGATGCGCCCTCGTCAGAAATTATGTATATATATATATATATATATATATATATATATATATATATATATATATATATTTAAATTGTAATTCAATGAATTTCAAAAGACTATTAATATTATTAATAATACTCCTGCCACAGAACTTCTGATAAATATAATGTTTTCACTTTGACTTTCCATGTCTCACTGACTTTAGCAAATAGGGTGCATACCTTTATAACTATTTGCTAATATTTTCACTCCTCTGATGAGATGGTAGACATCGAAACCCTATAGGTTAAGGAGATAAACTTCCTAAAACATTCTTTGTCTTGCTTAGAATAATAAAAATTCTTTGATATGAAACTCAACCACTTCATTTCATTTCAATGAGAGTTTTTTGAAATTCATTGAATTACAATTTAATTTATTTGCTCTATCTTGAATATCGAGCAATTCTCGTTTAGATGGGATAACTTATAGAATATTACTGCCAGTAATATTTTGTAAACCTACAATCTCACGTTTACATAACCACTGATTGTTAAATAAAAAACTACTCCGAAGTATATATATATATATATATATATATATATATATATATATATATATATATATATATATATATATAAAGCTGAACGTCTCTGTGTGTGTCTTGTCATGAATAGGCTTCTACATGGTTGACTATTATAGAAAACTGATCACATATAATGATAGAAGATGCATCGAGACACAGGAATGGGTATGTTTCATTTGACATAATGATGATTCATTAAAATTTTGGGGTCTGCGTTCACACCTGGTCCAAAAAGTATGGAAATAAAGAATTAAAAAGGATTTTTACAAGGATTTTTGATATGGATGTACGTAATAATTGTATAAGTATGTTTTAAATTAAATAGGGATGGTATAATAAAATCGTGTGGTCTGCGTTCACGCCTGGCCTCAATAGAATGGAAATAGGTACAAACTTTAATAAAGACTTTTCATGTCTATCTGCGTAAGTATACTTTGATAATTATGATTCAGCTTGAAGAAATATAGTATAATGAAATTATGGGGTGTTCGTTCGCGCCTGGCCTCCATAGAATGGAAATATGTCACAAAGTTTAACAAGGTTTTTTTAATATAGATCCACAGAATATTTTGATAAGTGTTTCAGTGTGAACAGGTATGGTATAATAAATTATAGGGTTTATCTATTTTTTTTAACATTCATCATATTTTGCTTTGGTTTTGATACCCCCAAATTTGAAGCTACCTGTTTACAACCCTTCCTTTTCATAACGTATCATACTTTCATAAATCCGAGTCCATTTTCTGTAGGTTGTTTTTGAACCCAGTCAACGACAGGTACTTTTGCTAGTATATATATATATATATATATATATATATATATATATATATATATATATATAAAGAAATAAAAATTACTAAAGTTTACCAAGGTAATCAAAATGGTAACCTTAAAATATATTATGAATGTTAAAGAGTTAATATTTACAAGTAAAGTAATCTCAAGGCGAGTATTTCTTCGAAACTCCGCGGATTAAGGACTATCTTGTGCTTCCTTTTTAAAATTAAATATGTTTTTAACTCTTTTTCAAGATGTTTTTTAACATGTTTTATTAATCATTTGTTCATATATATATATATATATATATATATATATATATATATATATATATATATATATATATATATATATATGAATGTTTTATAATTTTAGAGGGAATTAGAATTGTATATGAAATCTTACAAAAGTATAATATTTCTTTTTGGAAGTCACTCCACCCAAGGCATGAAGCCATTTGATATAAGAAGCTAAACAAAATATAACTTTCTGGTTAAAAACTAGCAAACAATAAATGCTATATGGATAAATTCTAATCTATAAAAACGGCAATTCTTCCTCCTTTGTCAAAAACATCGTTCATGGAATGTGAGGACTAAAGGACAAAATAAGGAAACGAAATTTACAAAACTGTCAAAAGTAAACGCAAGGTTCACTTTCTACTCTTTATAAATATTGTTACATTTGAATCTTATTATAATGGAGGTTTGTTGTCTGTAACTGAAACGTTTACATTTTATATAGATACTTGCCTGCATTCCGGCGTTGCTCGGGTGTTTAAAGGTGTGTGTTCAGCAAAAAAAGTCTAAAGAGCAAAGTTTATTTTTATGTATTTATACATGCATTATTACTTTTAAAGTAAAACAGTGCCCATTGAACTGTAGATATATAATAAGCTCAATAGGTATATGTATTCCAGAGCTATATTAATATTGAATAAAATGATTCATAATTGTGACTTAAAATCAGTTTGATGAAGAAAAACAAACAAGATCAACTCAAACAGGAAGCAAAGAAAGAAAAATATCTGTCTTACTCACAACAAAAAAATACTTTGACCAAATAATTGTTTCAGTCAGTTGCGAAACGATCGTACTCTCGAATTGATCTTGTCCTTATGAAACTGATTTTAATTTACATGTATGAAACACGTTACTAAATATTTATTTGTATATGTATATATATATATTATTATTATTATTATTATTATTATTATTATTATTATTACTTTTGAATTTTATTTGACAGTACATAGTTACATGGTCAAATAATTTTTTTTTTTAATAGTTTGCTGTTTTGATTGAGCACTATCTAACAACCTTGTGGTTTTCAAAAGAGTAAAAATATATTTAATCTGAAAAGGAAACACTTGATAAGTGGCCGAAATCCATAGTATAATTCACAAATATGTACAAGGGAAAAAGGGAAAAATTCCAATAATATTAATAAAAGAAAAATAAGATATGCTTTTCACACTACTGCCGAGAAATAAATAAAAAAAAGTATTTCATATATATATATATATATATATATATATATATATATATATATATATATATATGTATATATGTTTTTGTTTACATCTTGGAAACAGTTTAATGGTAAAGACATGGTAATTCATGAAAATGCTAATGAGAGGACTTTTTTAAAGAAATACTTTGACCAAATAATTGTTTAAGACATATTGTCTATTTCAGTCAAAGCATCGTTTGCGAAACGATCGTACTCTCGAATTGATCTTGTCCTTATGAAACTGATTTTAATTTACATGTATGAATCACGTTACTAAATATTTATTTGTATATGTATATATATATATATATTATTATTATTATTATTATTATTATTATTATTATTATTATTACTTTTGAATTTTATTTGACAGTACATAGTTACATGGTCAAATAATTTTTTTTTTAATAGTTTGCTGTTTTGATTGAGCACTATCTAACAACCTTGTGGTTTTCAAAAGAGTAAAAATATATTTAATCTGAAAAGGAAACACTTGATAAGTGGATAAAATTAAAAATTAAAAGTGTCAAAATTTTCTTTTATTTTCAGGAGAATCTACAATCACTACAAGAACATGTATTTGGAATTATCAGCAAGAACTTACCCAAAATTTTTAAATGAGTTACGCGAGTTCTTTATAAAACAAGACATTTGAACCCGCAAACAGATTGAAGCTAACTCGACATGTCCTATGTGGCGCCACATCAGTTATGTGATGGCTCAGTTTGACGGATTGATGGCTGGTTATCGCGCGGTAAAAACGAGGGTTAGTATTTAGTCATTTGATATTGGGGCTTAAAATTTGCACAATAAGTTTGAATAGGTACCTGGTAAGAAATGGATTGGTTAGGAAGTCGATTTCTAAATTTTGTCCAACATATTAAACTGAATATGATGAAGAAAAATAACCTGTTTCAGAATTTTTTTAAGATCAATATTGATTTGGAGATCTGCCCTTGTGAGGCAAAGCAAAATCTAATATAAATATATATACGAGCAAACAGTTAATAAAACATGTTAAAAAACACTTTGAAATGAGTTAAAAACATATTAAATTTGAAAAGGAAACACTTGATAAGTGGATAGTCCTTAATCCGCGGAGTTTCTAAGAAATACTTTCCTTCTCATCAGAGGGTAGGAATTAGCAAAATGCGGGATCGGATTTTACATACAAAAGTATTTGATGAAACAACAAGTAAGTCAAAGATCTTACTTGATAACAAAAAAGAGGGAATATGGTGAAGCAAAAGGTGATTACACGTGAATGGATAGTCTGGTGGAAGATAAATAATCCAATGACGGTAAAATCCAAAAATATAACTGCAAGACAGTTAATTGAATTTCGATTTGCACAAGTAAAATCCAAGGAAATCCCGAAATTGGAAGATGGTCCAAAATAATCCAAAGGCCGAAATCCATAGTATAATTCACAAATATGTACAAGGGAAAAGGGGAAAAATTCCAATAATATTAATAAAAGAAAAATAAGATATGCTTTTCACACTACTGCCGGGAAATAAATAAAAAAAATGTATTTCATATATATATATATATATATATATATATATATGTATATATGTTTTTGTTTACATCTTGGAAACAGTTTAATGGTAAAGACATGGTAATTCATGAAAAAAGTAGGTGTATACTTAATATAAAAAGAAGTTGATGCACATTATATAAATAGTTTTCAAACAAAAAAATATTAAACATTAAATATTTTATTATATCGTTTTAAAGATTAAAAAACTTCAAAGACTCTCTCTCCTTCTTTCTATCTCTCTCTCTCTCTCTCTCTATATATATATATATATATACACACATATATATATATATATATATATAAAATATATATATATATATATATATTGATATTAATGTGAAAGATATATATAATTATTTCCACATTCAAACAACGTCGAAGGTCGCAAGAAGCATGACAGCCGAAAGTCAAAGACTCGAGTGATTTGCCCGCTCTCTGCTTGGTATGTGTTAATAGACTTTCATGCGTGTGGCAGAGTACTCGCCTAGCATGCAAGAGGATCGGGTTTCGAGTTCCGAGTTCGGATACATTCAACAGATGAGCAAAAGTTAGGGCGCAACTCGAATCCAGGGCATCCGCTTTGTTAGGTGCGACGTTGTTTAACTGTAGAAATAATTATATATATATATATATATATATATATATATGTGTGTGTGTGTGTGTGTGTAGTTATATATATATATATATATATCAACACATATATGCATAGTATGTTTATTATTAAAACATTTTTGGTTACATATGTGCATGCATGTTTCAGTGCAATCCTACTTCAAAGATACCACCTCATCTAACCAAAAAAGCATTTCTTTTTTTTCATCTGATGAGATGGTCTCCTTGAATTTAGATTCTGCTGAAACATGTTACCAAAATATTTGTGATAAGTCATCTCCCTCCCAGTACAGACCAATAAGTCTCCTGTGTGTTATGAGTAAGTTGCTGGAATCCATATGAAATAGAGAAATAGTCAACTACGTCAGCAGGAACAACCTTCTTAGTGGCACACAATATGGTTTCCCCTCTGCAAGATCTACCGCAAATTTGCTAACGGTTATATCTCACAGGATTAGTGAATATCTTGACAAAGGCTTCCTTTCTAGGGCAATTGCTCTTGACATATCAAAGGCCTTCGACAAGGTATGGCATAAGGGCCTGCTTCACAAGATTTCCAGCTACGGTATAACTGGAAATGTTTTCTCAATCATTAAATCATTTCTCTCCGATAGGCTCATAAGAGTAGTGGTCGATAGACAAAAATCAGAGGCCTGCAGTATTAATGCTGGAGTCCCTCAAGGCTCAATCCTTGGTCCAACTCCCTTCCTGATCTACATCAATGATCTCCCTAAACACATATTTAAATCATTCGTTGACATCAATGCTGATGATACGACTATCAACAGCAACACATCAAAGGCTGTAAATGACAAAGTTCTCTCTTATTTTCTCTCCTCTGATCTCGAGCTCGTGGTTCAGAGGGGAAAGACGTGGCTGGTTACCTTTAATGCATCTAAAACAAAATATTATCCTACATCATCAACGCCCTGATTCTAAACTGGCATCAATTGAAATGAATGGCTCTCGTCTAGGAGAATCCCCATGTTTTGACAAGCTTCTGGGTTTGTCCTTTACTCCTGATCTGAAATGGAACACGTACATCAAGTCTGTGTCCAAGGTCGCTGAAAAGATGGTTGGATCCTTCTACGGCTCCAGAAGATATCTCACTCCTGATGCAATTCTCTATCTATATAAAAGCCAAGTACGTCCAAGGATGGAGTACTGCTGCCATATCTGGGCAGTACTTTCTAACAACAGTCTATCCTGTCTTGACAGAGTACAAAATAGACTTCGTGGCTTAGTGGGGCATGCCATTTTCACTTTCCTGCAACCTCTCCCCCACAGAAGAGACGTTGCGAGCCTATTCTTGTTTTATCGCTATTTTCATGGCAGGTGCTCGTCTGAACTCCAATCTGTGGTCCCCCTCCTCGCCAATCTTTTACGAAAAACACCCGTGTAGCTGAATCCACTGTGAAAAATTTTCCCCGCTATTTATCTGTGCCTAAATCAAACGTCGATTCCATGAACAAGCTGCACGCCTGTGGAACGATGTTCCGTCCGCCTGCTTCCCACCTGACTTCAACCTGGATGTCTTCCACTCCAACGTTAGCAAATTCCTAATTGACCGCCCCCTTAATTAAACACTTCATTAAATATTCACAGTAACGCACTGTACTTGCAATAACCCTTATCCCTGAGTGGCTTCCGGGACTTGATAAGTGGTGACTACCGTATATATATATATATATATATATATATATATATATATATATATATATATTTAAGACTGCCTGACAATCTTTAAAAAGAAATCGTTTTTTTTTTTAAGGATAGATTTAAAACTTCCGACTTAAGGTTAATAATACTAATATCTAAAGTGTTATGGAAACAAGAATGTATTTTAAAATTTTGCATTTTTATTAATTAGACATTTTACACATGATCACAATTATATTCCAATGTTTTTAGTTCAGTAAGAGATTAGCAATCACTGTGTAAAGGTGTTACCTTGCCTTAAGCAAGAAAACTAACCGAAGTTGAGCACTCTCGAATTCTTAGATTCCATAAGCAAGCGGGCGATAGCAGCGCAGTAAAATTGTTATTTGCAACTTTCTAAAGAAGACTGAGTATTATGGAAAAGCAAAATCATTTGGTAGGACCCCCAAAATTGGTCCTGCATTGAGTAGGAGAATCAGATAGGTTGTTATGAATGACAAACCACTTTCTTCTAATCAAATCAAGGCGGGTACAGATGCTGATTGCAGGCCAATAACCATCAGACGACACTTACAACAAAAAGGCATAGTAAATAAAAAGCGTAAACAAATGCCTCGATTGCTTCCATGTCACAATGTGGACCGCTGAAGATTTGGTCGTAAATACCAAACCTGGGACGTAGGGAAGTGGAAGAAAGTCCTGTTTTCTGATGAGAAAAAATTCAATTTAGATGGAACCTGATGGCTTCCAGCGATATTGCCATGACAAAAACACGCCCTTGAATTTTTTTCCACATATCATAGTCGTGGAGGGTCCGTAATGGTATTGATTGCCTTTTCTTACAGAGGCACGATGGAGCTCCAGGTGGTGCAAGGTCGTCAGTTTGTTATGTTAGCATGCTACAAAAAGCATCTTTGATGATGGAGGGTCATCGTTTGTGTGGGATGGATGGTTATTACAATACGACAATGCTGCAATCCAGACACCGCAAGACGAACCTTGAGCTTTCTACAAAAAAATGGAGTGCATCGTTTGGGGCATCCAATTGAAAATGTTTCGGAATGGATTAGGAGAGATGTTTATCGAAATGGCAAACAATATTCAACAAAAAATGAACATTGTGAAGCCATTTCAGAAACTGAAGCAGACTCCCCCGCAGCTTAATGGAAACCATTATTTCTAGCATGCTCCAAAGAATTTTGGAACTCATCAAAAACAGTGGAGGTAGAACTCATTATTAAGTTTGATTGTATAATTTTTTGTATACACTTTTTGTACAATTTAATAGAAATGTTATTTCTGTTCTTATTATTTGGATCATGTGTAAAAAGCATAATTTAATAAAAATGTACATTTTAAAAATAAATATTTTGAATATAGCTTTTTGTATCCATTACCTTTTAGATTGTAGTATTGGTAACCTTTAGTCGCAAGAATTTAAAATCTATCCTTAAACGAAGGTTTTTTTTAAAAAGATTTTTATGTGTTCTTAAATTTTGGATCAGAAATGTATATATATATATATATATATATATATATATATATATATATATATATATATATATACTAGCATGGGTGCTTGGCGTTGCCCGGGTGTTTTGAGGTGTATGCTGAGCAGAAAAAATGGTCAATTCTTTTAAACTTTGAGCCCTATTATTACCCCTTAAAATGTGTTGTTTAGGGCTCCAATCAAGTTATTAAGTTACATCTATGTCCACGGAATCTATCTGTAAAATTTCAAGTGTTTAGACCCAAAACTGTAGGAGGAGTTTGATTGAGTTCCCAAAGTCAAATCGTTGAACTTTGTCCCATTAATCGCAAAATTTCTACCAGAAAACCAATCACTTCGATTTTCCAAATCTCAGTACCCCGTATATAAAATTTCGAGTCTGTAGGGTTAAAATTGACTGATGAGTCAGTATTTATCAAAGCTAAATGTTGTTCAAGATAAGATTTAATGAAATGAATAGATTTTGTGTGTGGGTTGAAAATGATAAATACATTGAATAAAATTTGCTTCTTTATGGCAATGTGTCTGTTGGCATTGAAATTGAAAACGACTAAGTTTTAACTCAAAAGGGAAGCATTTCTATCGTAACGTGTTTCCCAGATGGAAAATTCTTGGAAAAAAACTCTGATTGTGAAAACTTTGATGTTAAAAGCCCAGAAATATGGATCTACTAGGATTGAACAGAACCATACCTCAGCCCGACAAAGCCATGAACAGGTGCTGTGACATCGATGCTTGCCGGTCTCGCCCGATCCGGGCTTGACGGGAAATCATGAGAATTCGAGTCAAATTATGCAATAGTACCCAAAATAGTGCGAGGGTTCAGGGGTTAATACCATGCAAACGGTAAATTTGCGACAGGTTTGAATATCAGATTCGTTGTAAGCGACCCCGAAAACCTCATAGAACCAAATTTTATTGGTCGGTATTCTGTTGTAGTTAAAGTAAACAGAAATACACTTTCACTTATATATATATATATATATATATATATATATATATATATATATATATATATATATATATATATAGTAGAAATGGTAATTAATAAAAAACTGAAGAAAGTGCTCAATACTGTTGTAGAGCAAATATACGTTTTATTTTTTTATTACCGTATGTTTCTGTTAAGTTACATTATTGTTTCAGCTACCCGGGGGCGGTTTTATTTTGCCGTCTGTAGCTTCCTCAGACTTTTACAGAAATGTTCGTTATGAAAAAGTGAAGGATGTCAGGGAAGGGGTGCGAGAAGAGATGAGAAAAGAGGAAGGGAACAAGAGGGAAAGGTGGGAGGGGGTGCTTGGTATGTCAGTAATGTTTTAGTTTTGGAGTTTAAGGACCTTTTGGGGAGTGTCTGGGAAGTTCATTTCTGGTGTTGCTGAAGGCATGGGGATAATTGGATGGGGAAGGCGAATATGTGGGGGTAGGAGGAGGTGAGTTACCTTAAAATTCGAGTCTTAATGTTAAAGTTTTTGGCGTCTCGTTGGTGAGATGATTTCTTGATAAGTATGTCTTGACCTGTTTGCTGCTTGCTTAGGTTCAGAAGTGGGGGGGCTATGATTCGGTTTATTTATTTGGTTTTTATTTGTTGGTAAGTGTTTGGAGAGGGTTAGCTAGCGGCCGCGCGCGCGAGCACACACACACACATATATATATTTATTTATATATATGAGAACAGTGGAAATAGTATTCCGAAAAAAATGTCAGAAAAATGAAAAGGAACAAACCGAGTTGTGTTTCGCAGCATTGATTTACTCATGTGTGTGTGTATACATATATCATTTATATATCAAAACATATTATATATATATATATATCAACATATATTAATTATATGTATCAAAATGTATCATATATATATATATGTATATATGTAAAACAGACTTAGAAGTACATATATATTTTTTTATTATTTTTTATTTTTTTATATATATATTTATTCAGTTGTATGGTAAAATGTCTTACTTGTATTCATGCGACGTATTCCATTATTAATTTCGCACACCATTTGAAAAGGGAAAATTTTTTCCGAAATTAATAATGGAATACGTCGCATGAATACAAGTAAGACATTTTACCATACAACTGAATAAATATATATATATATAAAAATAAATAATAATAATAATAAAAAATATATATATGTACTTATTGATTTGTAAATCGCCACTTGTTCTCGTCTCCTCTTACCAACAGCGACTATAATTCATTCCTCGTATTGTGACAGCTTTCTAAACCTCTTTTACATACCTATCCCACACAATGCTTCAAGCAAACTACATATCAATCATATATGTATATATACATATGTATATATACATACATATGTATATATGTATATATATACAAAAACATGTTTTATTCATCATGTGTTTATATACATACATATATATACATACATATATATATATATATATACATATATATATATATATACATAGATATGTATATATGTATATATATATACATATATATACATATGTATATATTCATATATATACATATATATACATACATAGGTATGTATATATACATAAATATATATACATACATATGTATATATTTATATATATATACATATATACATACATATGTATATATGCACATACATATGTATATGTATATATGTACATACATATGTATATGTATATATGTACATACATATGTATATGTATATATATATACATATATATGTATATGTATATATGTACATACATATGTATATGTATATATATACATATATATACATACATATGTACATATGTATATATATGCATATATACATACAAACATATGTATATATATACGCATACATATATATATATACATATGTATATATGTATATATATACATATATATACATACATATATATACATATATATACACACGTATATATATGTGTATATGTACATATGAAATATGTATCAAAACATTGCTGTTATCATAATATATTTTTGATTACAAAATGTCTATCAAATTTATGAAAAGTATTTTTCACAATTATTGACGGTGCATTCATTGTCCATTAATTTAGTAGTCGTTGGTAAACATACGATATTTCTTTTGACAGATGCATTGCGTATGTCTTTGCTCTGCAATAGATTCTTACAAATACAAATACGCGGTGCCTTTGATAAGTTTTCTGACTTTTTTTTGTACATACATTTTAAAGTGTCGAATACTTTTTAAAATTTAGTATTTTACTGCTATACATCTCATGAGATGGTTTATGAATCCTTTAGTTTCCTGTTGGAAGGACCTACTACAGCAGGAATTTGTATACACCCTACTATAGCCTGATTGTCATAGGTGTTGGAGTTTGAAAATGCAATATGGACGTGAGAGCATTATAGAAAGGCGATATTCGATAGAATGATATTTTAAACTTCGACAATATTCCAGAGAAACTTTTGGGATGCTTTAGAATTTTTTGGGACCATCTTGCATGAATCGAGTATCAGTTTTTTTTTTTCATGGCTTTAAGATCCCAGGATGATGAGACGAGTGAAAGCAGTAAGGAATTCGGAACACCAGAGTTAATTGGCCACATAAAACTTTAATGAATAAGATCGACTGTGCCTCTATAGAAACAATAAGTGCACAGTCAGAAAGGCACACAATTATTCGCGAGAACTGATACGCAAGATTTGCGTGAAGTTTGCCCCAAGGGTGTAATTAATAACACCATCTTTTTCACATATTATATTGATGCAAAAATAATGTCGTTTTCATCATATATATATATATATATATATATATATATATATATATATATATATATATATATATATATATATAACTCGTTCTTGGCCTTTTGGTCAAGATGAAAGTGTAGTATCTGTTCTGGCAGATACTGCACTTAAGATAATTTGTACCAGTCAATGGAGGGGAAACCCTCTATACTGGGACAATTATTATTTTTGGTAACCAGAGTGACCCCTTTTAGGGGAGCTGGTTTTTACCTCACATTAAAAACGGCCTTGTGCCTAATTTGCTCAGTGGGGGAGCAAATAAATACCATCTGTTCTTCAGATGCTGCACTTCCATTTCTTGTTCTCTTTCGGTGGAGGAGAAATCCTTCACGACTGAGACAATTTTTATTTTTGTACCATTTCTCCACGTTAAAAAACGACCCTGGTGTCTAACTCTGCCCCGTGGGGAGGCATAGTAAATAGGTATATATATATATATATATATATATATATATATATATATATATATATATATATAGCTTACAGAGCCCTCTCCATCAACCATGCCATTTGATCCATGACTGGAACTTAGTCATATATGCCGCAGCTTACAGGGCCTAAGCTCCTCTGGAGGCTTATGGCAGGGTTATCTCACCCTTAACCTTTGGTTAAATAACCTTGGCCCACAAGGCAGTGAAGGCCCAGTTATACGGCGTAGAACATTCGCCGTTCATCAGACCCCCGTTTGCGTGGCAGTGGTCACGACGTGCACGTGGGGTTGATTTATCTGGGAGAAGCACAGAAAGGCGCTAAGACATCTGTGTGCTTTTAACACACGTCTACACCAGACCTTGACTTTATATATATATATATATATATATATATATATATATATATATATATATATATATATATATAGTGTGTTGTGAATAAAATAAAAGCGTACAGCATGGATTCGCTTTTGAATATATGTATTAATGTGTGTGTGTGTGTGGCCGTGTCTGTGTATGTGTGTGGTGTATGTGTGTTGCATGTATGTGTGGGTGGATGTAGATTAAAAGGAACCGGTCAGTACTTAGTTGACCATCGCTAAGGTTCTTAACTTACAGACTTCAAGACAAGAAAACTAAATTCTCAAGTACCTTATGCCATAAAAACCAAAAGTTAGGTTAGATAGGGGAAAGGGAAATGAAAAAGATGTTTATTATCTTCAAAGACCTCACTCATCCTTTTACCGTTTTTTATGACTCCCACCCAGGTTGCATGTTAACTTGATAAACGAAATAGAAAAATGTATTTGGTGGAAATATCACTTTCGACGAGAATTCTTGGCCTGAAGACGTAATCCCCCAACGTGGGTTATTACAGAAACATGTATGCACATATGTAGCCATTAATGTTTGTATAAATAAAATAATTATACCTGCTCTGTTCACTTATTGAGCACTATTTTGGTAGACACATATTGTTTCATTGGATGTACTTCTAGGAAACTAAACTCTACTGGCTATATTTATATATATACATATATATAAATATATGTATATATATACACGTCCAACAACATTACTTTTGAAACTAACCTTATACTATTAAGCTAAGATGGGCATCAAGACAGTTCCTCGCCCTCCCTGTTCTCCACATCTTGACCCCTGTGACATTTGGTTACTTTATTTTTCGCGATGAGCCAATTGGAGGTATTAAAACTGTGACAAGAATCATTGAGATGCTAATACAAGAGGACTTATTATGGAAGCATCCAAAAATATACGGAACGATATATCAATGCATTGCAGTCGGAGGAGATGACGTCAAAGGGGACTAGAGTTTTATGTGTGTACTATCAGTAAAAATGCTTATACGAAAAATGCCTGGGAACTTATCGAAGGCACCTCGTATGTCTTGTTTGTAATGAACTAATATGAAAGAAAATATTTCTTATCGGAGAGGAAGGGCACAAGACAGATAAGCACGGACATTAAAATATAGATAAGTTTTTTCGCAATCTCTTTATCGTATGCAGGTGTCATAGAGAGGCGTAGAGTAAGCCGGTATGTATAATTGAAAGTTTCGTCACATTTCATTTAAAGGGAAAATGGGTTTTGTTAAGATAAACGTTTTAGCAGGGCATTACTGATTAGAGGGCCAGACCAAACCATCTATCTCTCTGTCTTTCTTTCTTTCTCTCTCTCTCTCCCATTCCCTTTCTTCCATTCTATCTCCCATATATATAGAGATAAATATATATATATATATATATATATATATATATATATATATACAGTGCGTTACTTGCTTTATTGCAGATCATATTTTATTTAATAACTTTCTTAATACTTAACATAATTAATTCAAATTTTGTACAGCCATTGAACACACTTTGACAGGTTAGTCTATAAAATTTTATCCAAATATTCATACTAGTTCAAAAGTTATACTAATTTTTGAAAAAGATGAAATTTTTACTGTTTCTCGCTTTATTGCAGGAGTTCTAAAAATGCCTAAAAATGGACGATTGACTGCACCAGAGATGAATAGGATAACCGAAGGTCTTGCAGAGGGACTTACAATTCTCCAGTTATCAGAAGAACTTGGTAGAGATAAGAGAACTGTGGCATCCTTTGTGGAGAAGCCAAAGATTTCACCACGTAAGGATAAGGGCAAAAGAAAGGTCATTTCTCCTCGTGACATGCGAAAAATAAGCAAAGAAGTCAATAAGGACCCGAATGACACCAGCAGGTCTATTTTTATAAAAGCTGGCGTTGCTGCAATGTCAAGAAAAACAAGATGTAGTATTTTAAACGAAATTGCAAGAAACGTAAAACCCATTTCAAAACCTCCTTTGAACCAAACCAACATGAAAAAACGCATAGTTTGGGCACAAAAATACATGAAAACAGACTTTCAACAAGTTTTATTCACGGATGAATCGAGAGCCACGCTGGATGGTCCAGATGGATAGGCTAAAGTTTGGAGTCCTAAGGGAGATCCTATGCCATATCGTATCAGGCGTCAACAAGGAGGGCGACGAGTAATGTTTTGGGCTGGAATCGTTAGAGATGAACTCTTAGGACCCTTCAGAGTGCCTGACGGCGTTAAACTTACCAGCCAAACATACATCCCGTTTTTGGAGGAGCATTTGTCACCTTGGCTGGACGACCTTCCACTTCTTCGTCGTAGACGCCTTACTTTTATGCACGATAACGCTCCATCTCACGCTGCAAAAGCTACCAAATCCTACCTTGAGTCTCTGTGGATCAAAGACGAAACTCGTGACCTGGCCGCCTTGTTCTCCTGACCTGAATCCAATAGAGAACTTTTGGTCAATTCTGAAAAGAGGGGTTTATGAAGGAGAACGGCAACTCACATCAAAAGATGCCCTTTGGAATAAAATTCTTGAAGTGTCTAGGACCATAACACCTTCTCAAATAAAAAACTAACCTCATCTGTTGATAATAGACTGTTTAAGGTGATTGCAAGGAAGGGAAATTATGTTGATAAATAATTCGTTTATCGTTAAAATGTCACGCTTTGTGGGTTGTATTTGATTTCTATATGGTTATATATCTGTTATTGTTACTAATTTGAATTAAATTAACAAATAAATTCATACTTTTATTACCTTTAAACTGTATTTTCAATACGTTGCAATAAAGCGAGAAACAGTAAAATTTTCATATTTTTCAAAAATTGTTATAACTTTTGAACTAGTAAGAATATTTCGATAAAATTTTATGGACTAACTTATCAATGTGTTTTCGATAGCTGTACAAAATTTCAGTTAATTACGTTTAGTAATAAACAAGTTATCAAGGAAAATGTGATATGCAATAAAGCAAGTAACGCACTATATATATATATATATATATATATATATATATATATATATTGTTTCAATATACTTATCCATTGACACGTGTTTCGTCGTCTACAAATCATCAGTATGGCCAACTCGGGCGATAATCGGAATTGGGACCCCTAGCGTTAGATACCTAAACCTCTACTCCTGGACTCTCTCGCGCGACTACTGAATGTGTCACGTTCTTATGTGTATGTTATTTATTTGTTTTTGTTTGCGATATTTTGACTTTATTTTTACCTAAATGCGAGCTGGGAATAATATTCCCTTTTACAAATATGGTAACCCCAAATGCGAAGCGGCATATCTATTGTTTAAAATACACACATACGCACAGACACACACAGACACACACACACACATACATACAAACACACATATGTGTATATATATACACACACACACACACATATATATATATAATAACGGTGCAGTATTCGTAACTGTTTGTTTTGTTGTTTGTTTGTTTGTTTCTTTGTTTGTTTGTCTGTTAAATATACGTTATATATGATGATGTTCCTATTGTTTGTTTGTAGAGAAATATATCATCATGTATGACGTCATTGCAGATGTTGTAATACATTATGACGTAATATACAACGTGTAGGAAACACCTTGTATAAACAGAGTGTGTGTATATATATATATATACATATATATATATATATATATATATATATATATATATATATATATATATATATATGTCTTAGACTACCTGTGACACGTTGGGTCAGTATGTTATATTAGCTATGGAATTAATGTATGGGCGTGAATCTTGTGACGTAAAGAAAATAGTTTTAATAACATAACAGAATCATTCCTATGAAAGTGTATTAAAATGAAAAAGAATATAGATAGATTTCTATGAGTCGTTCTGTTTATAATGTTTATTAAAAAAAAATTACAGCCATTGAATTATAAGTCGTTTGCCATACTTATAATTTATATTATGGTATATGTTCAGTGCACATCTACCTAGATGTGCACTGAACAGATACCATAATACTTAAAGTTAAATACAGGTACACAAGAAAATGAAGCATGCTTCATTTCCTTTAAGGGAATTAAAAAAAAATAATGTTGTATTTTTAAGTGTGTTTTTTTTATTCAAGAAGTTGTAACAAACGCTGGTTATGTGAAAATTTTCAATAGACATAGTGCTTTAAATTGTCCAACCGGTACTGAAACTATTGAAACTTACAATGAAATACAGTTTTTGTTGCTACCAATTCCTTTTTTGAAGTCTTGGTGTTGCTAATACAATATATATATATATATATATATATATATATATATATATATATATATATATATGTATATATATGGTAATCCACAAACAGTACTATTTCGCTGTATCACAGCTTATCAGTGCGGCTAGACAGGCAACTGTTTCAAGCCAGGATCGAAACCCGACCGCCCAAATTACAGTCAAGGCTTCTCACCATTACGCTATACGGCTGCTGCTGTGTGGGTAATGAATAAACGATGTTTTAATATCGTCCATATATATATATATTAATACATATATATATATATAACTACTTAATTTACTCACATAAAATTAATATACGAAAGTATGGATTCATGCGTAAACTTTAAGTATTTACTTCAAAAGTGCTCACGACGTAGGTAGAGCTAGTTAGTACTTCATAGAATTTATATGATGATTAAGCTACACTTAATATTCCGCGTTTCATCCACTCTAGGACTCTTCAGGTTTATGCGCGAATTCTGTGGTTGTTTGGCGTTTCTTTGCATAAAAAAAACGCCAAACAACCACAGAATTCGCGCATAAGACTTAAGAGTCCTAGAGTGGATGAAACGCGGAATATTCAGTGTAGCTTAATCGTCATATAAATTTTATAACTTACTATATATATATATATATATATATATATATATATATATATATATATATATATATTCTAAAAATGCTGGTTGCGTCCTAAGGGGGTTAAACGCGATCAAAATTGCCCAAAATAGTACTTTTTAGTACATAGAATATTTTTCAAGCATTAAATTCTGCTTAAAATTATCCAAAAGCAAGACCACATGAATATTCACCTGGAAATGAAATATTTGACCCTGAATAAATTTTGGTTTCGCCCCCAGGGGATAAAAAATGGTAAAAAAAGAAATTTGAATTTTTTTGTTTAAATCGGAATGATCAATTCTGATTTATTTGTTTCTAAAACATTCGCATCTCATCTCAAATGTTCAGAATAACGTACGTTTGGTTCAATATTGATGAAGGACCTTTTTAACAGTTTTGTTTTTAAATTACAATTTTTACTTGGCCATATTAAAATAACATTTTAAGAAACAAACATAATGAATTTGAGTCCTGCGTGATGATGAATTAGTTCACTTCTCGTGTTTTGTTTTTAGTTGTTCTGTAGTGTGTCCCCTGGTTTGCCTAGAATTATAACTCGAACTGTTAAATCGCATATTAGTTTTACTGTTTTGATTCTCAAGTCTATATTCGACACAGTTCGACACAGTTAATCAACAGATCAGCACATAATTATAGAGACTAGCGATACCTATGGAAATTACACAGCAGCATCTTTTATATGTAATATACTGCTGCTGGCCATTCTGTGGACGTTCAGCTTGGATAGAGACCCCGCGATATTATTGTAGCCCTTTTGTTAAAACTGTAAAAATATTTATCTAAGAATCTGGTTAAGGTATTGCCAGTATATATCTGGTTATTACGGTTTGTCTTTAGTATCCTCAATAGAGTCTGTGGAATAGTTCTATAGCTTGGACGTCCGGCGCGAACGGAAACCCTACTCTGATGCTGGTTAGTAGGAATAAGCGAATTTAACAGGAATAAAAAATGAAAACAATCCAATACACACAGTCATTTGCTTCGCCGCTTGTACAGTTTTTAAAAATAAGATACATACATAACGGCACAAATCCTCAACGTTCATGACGACGATGATAATGGTTGGTCCGATTACGAATACGGCATAATCACGTTGACACACCGGTTCCCGCAAGATCACCGAAGTTAAACGTTGAGCGTGGCCAGTACTAAATGGTTGACCATTAGGGACTTCTATGTGATGTATGTGCTCTCTGCTTATCTCGGCATTGTTTCCAGTCATCCTGATCTTCTCCTTGCCACTTGACCCAAACAGTGTCGAATAAGGAGAGGTGTGGTTAGGGATTGCACGACCCTTGCCTCACACTTACACGCGAAACTGCCCCTTCTATAATATCTTTAGATCAAACATTACTATACCACATTTAAATCAAACAGATACTACCCTTGGATTCTAACCAAAAGTCTAGGAATGTTTATTTTAGTTTCACGTATGGCCCAAAAGCGACATCATTTATTTTTATTGGTATGTTTTGTTTACATTGTGTTTTCGGTGATTGGGCGATCCTATTTGCTAAAAAGGGGGAGAAACTATGATTACATACAGCAAACATTAAATTAGCGTATCTATATACTAATTTAATGTTTGTAGCATGTTATCACCTTCTTTCCTCTCCCTGCATTTTAATAAATAGATCGATATTATTGTAACCCTTTTGTTAAAACTGTAAAAGTATTTATCTAAGTAATCCGGTTTATGTAGTGTCAGAATATATCTGGTTATTATGATTTATTTTTAATGTCCTTATAGGAGTCTGTCATATTTCCATCATATGGAAGTCCGGCGCGAACGTAAACCCCACGATACCATTATATTATCTTTAGAAAGAACGACGTTACACTTGGTTCTTAGCAAAAAAAAAAAAAAAAAAAAAAAAGGCCTATTTTAGTTTCCCGTACGACCGAAAAGCGATTTTAATTTATTATTTATTTATTTTTTACATTGCGTCCTCGATGATCGGGAGATCTTATTTATTAAAAATGAGGTTAGAACGTGATGATCTAGTATGACCATTAAATTTACGTGTCTATATACTAATTTAATCTTTGTAGTACGTTATCACCAGGGCTATAAAAACAGAATATTCTTTTCGTTGTTTTGACTCTCGAATATATATCCGACACAGTTAGACACAATTAATCAACTGAAAAACCACATCACTCTATATAAAAGCATATCAGATATCAACGGATACACACTCGAGAGTAAAAACAATGAAAAGAATATGTTGTTTTCCTAGCCCTAGTTATAACTTATAATGAAGAAAGAGTAGATATACAAACAATTCAGTTTTATATACTTTATCTCTGATACCCCCAAACATTTACACTACTTTGTTAAAAGAATCGGTCAAACTTCCAGAAAGCAGTGTTTTGCGTTGGCCGTGATTAGCCAATGCCTATTAAAAATGTTTATTTAATTACTTTGGGTGGGTGACCCTATTTTAAACTATAGAGTATGAGCTTAACTTTCACTGTTCGAACATTTCCATTGTCAAAGTGCTATTTCCATCTTTTTATTAACTGATGCCATTTTTACCAATGTCATTTTTACCAATGCCATTTTTACCGGTGCCATTTTTACCAGTGACATTTTTACCGATGCCATTTTTACTGATGCCATTTTTACCGGTGCCATTTTTACCGGTGCCATTTTTACCAATGCCATTTTTACCGGTGCCATTTTTATTGGTGCCATTTTTACCGATGCCGTTTTTACCGGTGCAATTTTTACCGATGCCATTTTTACCAGTGACATTTTTACTGATGCCATTTTTACCAATGCCATTTTTACCGGTGCTATTTTTACCAATGACATTTTTACCGGTGCCATTTTTATTGGTGCCATTTTTACCGATGCCGTTTTTACCGGTGCAATTTTTACCGATGCCATTTTTACAAGTGACATTTTTACCGATGCCATTTTAACCAATGCCATTTTTACCAGTGACATTTTAACCAGTGACATTTTTACCGATGCAATTTTTACCGGTGCCATTTTTACCAATGCCATTTTTACCGGTGCCATTTTTACCAGTGACATTTTTACCAGTGCCATTTTACCGATGCCATTTTTACCTGTGTTATTTTTACCGATGCCATTTTTACCAGTGTCATTTTTACCAGTGACATTTTTACCGATGCCATTTTAACCAATGCCATTTTTACCGATGCCATTTTTACTTATGCCATTTTCTACCGATGCCATTTTTACCGGTGCCATTTTTACCAATGCCATTTTTACCTGTGCTATTTTTACCGGTGCCATTTATACCAGTGACATTTTTACTAGTGCCATTTTTACCGATGCTTTTTTTACCGGTGCCAGTTTTACCAGTGCCATTTTTACCGATGCCATTTTTACCGGTGCCATGTTTACCGGTGCTATTACTTGAAATTGTAAACCCATTCTATACTCGCATCATGCTATTGAATCAAGTAGTTTTATGTGACAAAATTGCTTGAATGGATGTGTGCTTGAGATTGAAAAAAGAAAGAAAGAAAGAAGGAAAGAGGGGCGATACAGGAGGTAAAAAAAAAACAACATAAAATGGGTATCTGATAATTATGTGTTGCGGAAATTAATACCTGGGGTTTTTTTTTTTTTTTTTTGGTTTTTTTGTTTTTCACTGTTAAACGAAAGAATGCATTCATTTACAGATGGCCAATTTTGTTAGAAATGAATTCGGTAACTGCCATTTCTCTCTGGCAAAGATCATTTTCTTTGCAGTCCGTAATTAATTTTCATCCCAAGGCGGATTCCATTCGGTAAATCAACAATGTTTAAACGCTTGACGACGGCCATATGTCACCCTGCGATGGTGCTTAGATATTGTCTTCTCGTAAAATATTGGATCCCAGCCAATTGCGTTGTCAGCCGTCCATCGGTATGCTTGAAGCGATCAGCCTCGGTCATTGACCAAGAGATTTAACAAAGTAGCAACGTCTACGAGTGTAGAAATTACCAAAAAACGAGGAATTAACTCTTGACCAATAAAGAAGACATGTCAGAACCAAAATAAAGTAAATAATTACTGATTTTCTATATATATTTTCCAATGTGAAATTATATAGAGGCGTGGCACGGCAAGAGGAGAGACAACCCAGCAAATAAAAACCATTAGACAAGTTCTTTCCAAAACTGCAAAACAAGAGGAAGCTTGTCATAATACTATATATACAAGTGTAGTTTTTTTGTTGTTGTTGTTTTTTTTACACTGATCACCACTTATCAAGGCCCGAAAACCACTCAGGGATAAGGGTTATTGCAAGTACATTGCGTTAGCGTGGAGATTTGATGAAGTGTTTACTTAAGGGGGCGGTTCATTAGGAATATGTGTACGTTAGGCTTGAACACATCCAAGTTGTAGTCCGGTGGGAAGCAGGCAGACGGAACAGAGTTCCACAGGCGTGCAGTTCTAAGAAAAGAGCTTTGTTCATGGAATCAACGTTTTGATCTAGGCACAGATAAAGAGTGGGGGAAATTTTTTACAGTGGATTCGGCTAGACGGATGTTTTTCGTGAAAGATTGGCAAGGGGGGACCAGAGATTGGAGATCAGACGAGCACCTGCCATGGAAATAACGATAAAACAAGGATAGGCTCGCAACTTCTCTTCTGTGGGAGAAGTAAATTTTAGATTATTTTTTCCAGGGGTGTAAATATAGGTTCTTTTTTACTAATTTTCATATAATCTTAACCGGAGAATTGCATTATAATCTTCAAAAAGCGTGAAAATTTTCATTCAGTTTTGTCCCATAGAACCAAAGATATGAACATTTCAACATTCAATTTTATAACGAGTATAGACATATCATTATAACTACACACACACACATGTATATATATATATATATATATATATATATATATATATATATAAAGAGAGAGAAAAATAAATAGATAGATAGATAGAATGAAATAATGAAAAAAGAATTACAGTTAAGTTTGCCAAAATAATCCCAGATGGCAAAACTAAATTATATTATAAATATTGCAGAGTTAATATTCATAAAGTAATCTCAACCAGTAATAAAAGCTCGATAAAACCAATTAAGAAATAGAGCTATTTGTTACCAATAAGATCTACTTGTAGTTTCATTAAATACTTTTGCAAGCAAAATCCGACCCCGCATTTTGCTAAACCCTACTCGCTGAGAAGAAAGAATGTATTTCTTAGAAACTCTGCGGATTAAGGATTATTCACTTATTTTGCGCCTCCTTTTTTAAAATATAATATGTTTTTACTCTTATTCAAAATGTTTTTAACATGTTTTATTAACCGCTTGTTCTTATATATATATATATATATATATATATATATATATATATATATATATATATATATCTCGCTGATGATAATCCCCTGGAAAATGATACGCCAGGGGATTATCATCAGCGAGAGGACCCTCCATGTTGAAAATGCTGCAAAGAGAGCTAGGAGAAGAGCGAGTGTTCAGGCGGAACAGCCGGACGAAGCGGCAAATTGCACAACAACCTTCGTATGTCAAGGCTGTGGCAGACTATGCAAATCAAGAATTGACCTCTACAGTCACACAAAAGGATGCAAACAGGCAACATCTTAATACGGCGCTGATCCATAGTCGTTTCGACTGACGGATGCCACACACACACACACACACACACACACACACATATATATATATATATATATATATATATATATATATATATATATATATATATATATATATATATATATATATATATATATATTTCGGACGATGTCAAAACATCGTTAAATTCACTACTCGTTCAGCGGCCGCCAATAGCGTAATGGTTAGGAGCCTTGACTGCCATACAGACAGTCGGGTTTCAATCCTGGCTTGAGGTGGTTGCCTGTCTAGCCGCACTGATGAGCTGTGAAACAGCGAAACAGTACTGTATGTGGATGACTATATATATATATATATATTTACAAGGCGGTCACCTCTTATCAAGGCCCGGAAGGCGCTCAGGGATAAAGGTTATTACGCGTACAGTACGTTAGTGTTGAGATTTGAGAAAGTGTCTACCCAAGGGGGCGGTTAATCAGGTATTTGTTTATGTTGGACTTGAATACATCCAGGTTTTAGCCAAGTGGGAAACAGGCAGGCGGAACAGAGTTTCACAGGCGGGCACATCTAAGAAGGAAGCTTCGTTCATGGAATCTATGTGTTGGTTTTGGCACAGATAAAGAGTGGGGACATTTTTTTATAGTGTTTTCAGCGAGACGGGTGTTTTTCGTGAAAGATTGTCGAGGAGGGGGCCAGGGATTGGAGCTCAGACGAGCACCTGCCATGGAATAACGATAAAACAAAGAAGTGGCTTGTTACTTTTAATGCATCTAAAACCAAGTTTTTATCTTTACATCATCAACGCTCTGGTCCCTATCTGGGATCAATTGAAATGATTGGCTCTTGTCATGCTTAGTCTTTACTTCTGATCTTGAATGGAATTCAACTGGTATGGCTACAGTGGTTTACTCCTCTCCCCTCGCCTCCAAGGGGCTCTGACTCCAACTTATCAACTGACCAACTGACTGCCAACTGACTGCCCAACTCCCTGTCTCTCAGCTCTCTGCCTAACTAACTATTAGATCATATATTGAGAATCTCCCTTTGTCTATGACGTCAGAAGTGTGTTTTCAAACGTGACTAATTTCACGTGGCTTTTCGTATGTTTATCCAACACACTCTTGACAAACAAAAGAATCCTCAATTCTAATCTAACCTATTTTTAAACAATATAATTTAATTTGCATTGGCCATTCTTTTAGCTGACATTTTTAATATTCTGTTTGACTATAAAAATGGACAATCAACTCATTTTCCTCGATATAAACAATAGGGTCTGTATTACTGTACACATATATTCGAAAAAGTTGTCAAAAAACAAATATATAACAAATAAATGTTATCAAAGGCAAGATAAGTTACTTTTCTACCAAACTGGATATATTTTTCGTGTTTTTATTCAATGTAACATGTTTATTCAGCTCGAAAAGCTGACAGAGTTTATCGATGTATTGGAAAATTCAAAATGGCGGCCGACACTCTCTTTAACACGGTAAGTTCAGGAAAAGATGTTATAAATAATAAACTAGACAAACTGCTGTTAGAAATTCGCTCATCATATGTTACCGTGACATAAGTTGACATATATTCGGTGTTTTTTTAATAGTATTTTGTCTAGTTTATTATTTATAACACATTTTCCCAAACTTACCATGTTAAAGAGAGTGTTGGGCGCCATTTTAAATTTTCCAATACATCGGTAAACACTGCATGTTTTTCGAACTGAATAAACATGTTACATTGAATAAAAACACGGAAAATATATCCAGTTAGGTAGAAAAGTAACTTATCTTGCCTTTGATAACATTTATTTGTTATATATTTGTTTTTTGACAACTTTTTCGAATCTATGTGTACAGTAATACAAACCCAAACAATATTTAACTATTCTAATAGAATTTTCCAATAGACTTAATTTCAAACATTCCATTTCTCAACCTTGCTTACAAGGTCCGATTTTTGGCTTATCCTAATCTCATTTTCAATCATCCAGTATTCAGCGAGCCAAATGTAACAATTATATCTTAGGTTTCAAAAAAGTTAAAAACAATTTTCTAAAGGATCTGTCTTGTGTTACATTTGGTATAAATTCATTCCTGAATTAAAAGCTGTTAACGCTTCTGTATATAAATATATTTTGGGTAAATTCTTTGGTTTCGATTTCCTATGTCTGGTTTTTACAGAATATTTCTCATAAAATACGGTTAAATAAGGGAGAAAGCCATAAAAACGATGCATTCTTTATTGAAATCATTTGTCAGTCCGGTCGTTAATATTTCTATTTCATCTACAGGCAAGACACGAAGAAGACGGACAATTTTCCGACATTAAAATATGAATGTATTTTAAATAGATTTGAAATGCGTTTTATTAAAAGAATTTACTGACATCTTTTTATTATTTTTGTTTACACAATTCTAACATATTTTAATGCATCTTGAAAGAATTAGATCTATTTTTGTGTTATGTACAGCGTTATAAGTATTATCATTGCTGTAGACCTGTGGACATAATCGGAAATATTTCACCACACATGCAGTAAGGTTTCCGTTCTGCCAGATGTACAGCAGATCGGCTAACGGTTTTATCTTTTTTTTTACAAGGTGGTCACCACTTATCAAGGTCCGGAAGCCACTCGGGGATAAGAGTTTTTGTAAGTACAGTACGTTAGTGTGGAGATTTAATAAAGTGTCTACTTAAGCGGGCGGTTCATCGGGAATTTGTGTACGTTGGACTTGAAGACATGCAGGTTGTAGTCAGGTGGGAAGCAGGCAGACGGAACAGAGTTCCACAGGCGTACAGTTCTAAGAAAGAAGCTTTGTTCATGGAATCTACGTTTGGATTTTGGGCATAGATAAAGAGTGGGCACAGTTTTTGACAATGGATTCAGCTAGGCGGTTGTTTTTCTTAAAAGAGGGGGACCAGATATTGGAGCTCAGACGAGCACCTGTCATGGAAATAACGATAAAACAAAGATAGGCTTGCAACGTCTCCTCTGTGGGAGAAAGGTTGCAAGGAAGAGAAAAGGGCATCTCCCACGAAGCCATGATATCTATTTTGTAATCTGTCAAGGCAGGATAGGCTGGTTTTAGCAGCTCCTGCCTGGATATGGCAGCAGTATTTCATCCTTGGATCTACTCATAGGATTAGTTAATCTCTCGACAAAGGCTTTCTTTCCAGGGCAATTACTCTTGACATATAAAGGGCCTTCGAACAGGTATGACATAAGGGCCTACTTCACAAGATTTCCAGCTACGGTATAACTGAAAATGTTTTCTCAATCATTAAATCATTTCTTTCTGATAGGCTCATGGGAGTGGTGGTTGATGGGCAGAAATCAGAGGCCACAGTATAAATGCTGAGGTCTCTTAGGGGTCCATCCTGTGTCAAACTCTCTTCCTGATGTATATCAATGATTTCCCAAAACACATACCATTCGTTTATATCTATACTGAAGGCACGAACATCTATGGCAAGACATCAAAGGCCGTAAATGACAGTGTACTCTCTGATTCTCTCTCCTCTGATCTTGAGCGCGTGGTACAGTGGGCTGGGGGAGAGTTGGCTGGTTACTTTTAATGCATCTAAAACCAAGACCTATCTTTACACCATCAGCGCTCTGATCCCAATCTTGCATCAACTGAAATGGGGGGCTCTCGTCTAGGGGAGGCTCCATGTTTTGATAAGCTTCTGGGCTTGACCTTTACTCCTGATCTGAAATGGAACACGTACATTAAGTCAGTTGAAAAGGTTGCTGGTAAAATGGTAGGACCCTTCTACCGCTCCAGAAGATATTTCACTGCTGATGCAATTCTCTATCTATATAAAAGCCAAGTATGTCCAAGGATGGAGTACTGCTGCCACATCTGGCCAGGAGCTGCTAAAAACAGCCTATCCTGCCTTGACAGAGTACAAAATAGACTTCGTAGCTTAGTGGAGGATGCCCCTTTCTCTTCCCTGTCACCTGGGGAAGAGACGTTGCGAGCCTGTCTTTGTTTTATATTTACTTCCATGGCAAGTGGTCGTCTGAGCTCCAATCTCTGCCCCACCCCCTCGCCAATTTATCACGAGAAACCCCCCTCTAGCTGAAACCACAGTCAAAAACTTTCCCCACTCCTTATGCGAAAACCAAAACGTAGATTCCATGAACAAAGCTCCTTTCTTAGAAGTGCTCGCCTGTGGAACTCTGTTCCGTTTGTTCGTTTCTAACCTGACTGCAACTTGGATGTATTCAAGTCCAACATAAACAAATTCCTGATGAACCGCCCCTAAAGTAAGACACTTTATCAAATCTACAATACTAATGAATACTACGATACTATCCCATTGATTATCGTACACGCAATAACCTTTATCCTTGAGTGGTTTCAGGGCCCTGATAGTGGTGACTACCTTGTAAAAAAATAGGGGAAAATTCATAAAAATAATTATGAACCAATTCAAAGTGATTTGTGGTGAAAAAATCCTAAAATATTTAGAATGGTCCAGAAATGATGATCAATGCTTATAAAATTATTAGATGAAAACAGTTTCAAGAACTTTCAATATTTTAAAAAATATAATTTTTTTCATGTAAGTAATTTAATTTCCATTGGATAGTTTAAATGCTTCCAATGTTCCTTCAAATTTCGAACAGTCACGAAGTAACTGTTTTTTCAACTCTAATCAAAGTATTAAAATGGCTGACTTGTTTACGAAAATCCCGGTAATCTTCTATATAGTACTTCGATTGCAGAACTTCCTTTATGGACTAAAATACCGTAAGTTTACTACGCCACATACAAATGTATTGTGTCTACAGTATTAACCACTATCTTATGTAATTATAGAACAACATTTTATACACATTTATTCGTTCAACAAAATTTCAGATTAAATCTTAAGAGTGACATCATCAATATCGCAAAAACCTACACAGGAAATAGTTCCTACTTTCCTCTCTAATTACAAAGTCCCCCCACATCCCCATTCTACACCGCGTAAATTTACACACAAAGTACTTATATTGAGACCGCACCCTTCATAACTCATCCGTAAACTCAAAGACATAACACTCACTTTCCATTCGTCGACTAAAAAACAATAAATTCTCCCCAGACATGTTCCGGGGTTTCTAATTGGCTGATACATGCAATTCTCCTATTCCAGAACAAACCTAATCTCTGGATAAAACGAACACTTCGAAATCTATAAATGATTGTCTTCGCTTACCGGTAGAGAAGCGTCCATGCAAAATAAGAAGAAAACAGAGAATTGTTTCTATGATAAGATACGAAGAAGACGAACAAATTTCCAATATAAGAATATGAGTGTATTTTTATAATATCTTAAATACATTTGAAAAACGTTTTATTAAAATAATTTAAGACATCTTTGTTAGTATTTTTATTTACACAATTCAAACATATTTAAATGCATCTTTGATAAGCTAGAGAGATTCTTGTACTATATAAGACGTTCTAATTCTTCTTCTTCTTCTTCTTCTTCTTCTTCTTATTATTATTATTATTGTATATCATGTGGAAACACTCGGGAATCTTAAAAGAAATAAAAACATACATAAAAACAATTATGAATGAATTTAAAGTATCCATCCAGTATTCAGCGAGCCAAATGTAACAATTATATCTTAGGTTTCAAAAAAGTTAAAAACAATTTTCTAAAGGATCTGTCTTGTGTTACATTTGGTATAAATTCATTCCTGAATTAAAAGCTGTTAACGCTTCTGTATATAAATATATTTTGGGTAAATTCTTTGGTTTCGATTTCCTATGTCTGGTTTTTACAGAATATTTCTCATAAAATACGGTTAAATAAGGGAGAAAGCCATAAAAACGATGCATTCTTTATTGAAATCATTTGTCAGTCCGGTCGTTAATATTTCTATTTCATCTACAGGCAAGACACGAAGAAGACGGACAATTTTCCGACATTAAAATATGAATGTATTTTAAATAGATTTGAAATGCGTTTTATTAAAAGAATTTACTGACATCTTTTTATTATTTTTGTTTACACAATTCTAACATATTTTAATGCATCTTGAAAGAATTAGATCTATTTTTGTGTTATGTACAGCGTTATAAGTATTATCATTGCTGTAGACCTGTGGACATAATCGGAAATATTCCACCACACATGCAGTAAGGTTTCCGTTCTGCCAGATGTACAGCAGATCGGCTAACGGTTTTATCTTTTTTTTTACAAGGTGGTCACCACTTATCAAGGTCCGGAAGCCACTCGGGGATAAGAGTTTTTGTAAGTACAGTACGTTAGTGTGGAGATTTAATAAAGTGTCTACTTAAGCGGGCGGTTCATCGGGAATTTGTGTACGTTGGACTTGAAGACATGCAGGTTGTAGTCAGGTGGGAAGCAGGCAGACGGAGCAGAGTTCCACAGGCGTACAGTTCTAAGAAAGAAGCTTTGTTCATGGAATCTACGTTTGGATTTTGGGCATAGATAAAGAGTGGGCACAGTTTTTGACAATGGATTCAACTAGGCGGTTGTTTTTCTTAAAAGAGGGGGACCAGATATTGGAGCTCAGACGAGCACCTGTCATGGAAATAACGATAAAACAAAGATAGGCTTGCAACGTCTCCTCTGTGGGAGAAAGGTTGCAAGGAAGAGAAAAGGGCATCTCCCATGAAGCCATGATATCTATTTTGTAATCTGTCAAGGCAGGATAGGCTGGTTTTAGCAGCTCCTGCCTGGATATGGCAGCAGTATTTCATCCTTGGATCTACTCATAGGATTAGTGAATCTCTCGACAAAGGCTTTCTTTCCAGGGCAATTACTCTTGACATATAAAGGGCCTTCGAACAGGTATGACATAAGGGCCTACTTCACAAGATTTCCAGCTACGGTATAACTGAAAATGTTTTCTCAATCATTAAATCATTTCTTTCTGATAGGCTCATAGGAGTGGTGGTTGATGGGTAGAAATCAGAGGCCACAGTATAAATGCTGAGGTCCCTTAGGGGTCCATCCTGTGTCAAACTCTCTTCCTGATGTATATCAATGATTTCCCAAAACACATACCATTCGTTTATATCTATACTGAAGGCACGAACATCTATGGCAAGACATCAAAGGCCGTAAATGACAGTGTACTCTCTGATTCTCTCTCCTCTGATCTTGAGCGCGTGGTACAGTGGGCTGGGGGAGAGTTGGCTGGTTACTTTTAATGCATCTAAAACCAAGACCTATCTTTACACCATCAGCGCTCTGATCCCAATCTTGCATCAACTGAAATGGGGGGCTCTCGTCTAGGGGAGGCTCCATGTTTTGATAAGCTTCTGGGCTTGACCTTTACTCCTGAATTGAAATGGAACACGTACATTAAGTCAGTTGAAAAGGTTGCTGGTAAAATGGTAGGATCCTTCTACCGCTCCAGAAGATATTTCACTGCTGATGCAATTCTCTATCTATATAAAAGCCAAGTATGTCCAAGGATGAAGTACTGCTGCCACATCTGGCCAGGAGCTGCTAAAAACAGCCTATCCTGCCTTGACAGAGTACAAAATAGACTTCGTAGCTTAGTGGAGGATGCCCCTTTCTCTTCCCTGTCACCTGGGGAAGAGACGTTGCGAGCCTGTCTTTGTTTTATATTTACTTCCATGGCAAGTGGTCGTCTGAGCTCCAATCTCTGCCCCACCCCCTCGCCAATTTATCACGAGAAACCCCCCTCTAGCTGAAACCACAGTCAAAAACTTTCCCCACTCCTTATGCGAAAACCAAAACGTAGATTCCATGAACAAAGCTCCTTTCTTAGAAGTGCTCGCCTGTGGAACTCTGTTCCGTTTGTTCGTTTCTAACCTGACTGCAACTTGGATGTATTCAAGTCCAACATAAACAAATTCCTGATGAACCGCCCCTAAAGTAAGACACTTTATCAAATCTACAATACTAATGAATACTACGATACTATCCCATTGATTATCGTACACGCAATAACCTTTATCCTTGAGTGGTTTCAGGGCCCTGATAGTGGTGACTACCTTGTAAAAAAATAGGGGAAAATTCATAAAAACAATTATGAACCAATTCAAAGTGATTTGTGGTGAAAAAATCCTAAAATATTTAGAATGGTCCAGAAATGATGATCAATGCTTATAAAATTATTAGATGAAAACAGTTTCAAGAACTTTCAATATTTAAAAAAATATAATTTTTTTTCATGTAAGATAGTTTAATTTAATTTCCATTGGATAGTTTAAATGCTTCCAATGTTCCTTCAAATTTCGAACAGTCACGAAGTAACTGATTTTTCAACTCTAATCAAAGTATTAAAATGGCTGACTTGTTTACGAAAATCCCGGTAATCTTCTATATAGTACTTCGATTGCAGAACTTCCTTTTTGGACTAAAATACTGTAAGTTTACTACGCCACATACAAATGTATTGTGTCTACAGTATTAACCACTATCTTATGTAATTATAGAACAACATTTTATACACATTTATTCGTTCAACAAAATTTCAGATTAAATCTTAAGAGTGGCATCATCAATATCGCAAAAACCTACACAGGAAATAGTTCCTACTTTCCTCTCTAATTACAAAGTCCTCCCACATCCCCATTCTACACCGCGTAAATTTACACACAAAGTACTTATATTGAGACCGCACCCTTCATAACTCATCCGTAAACTCAAAGACATAACACTCACTTTCCATTCGTCGACTAAAAAACAATAAATTCTCCCCAGACATGTTCCGGGGTTTCTAATTGGCTGATACATGCAATTCTCCTATTCCAGAACAAACCTAATCTCTGGATTAAACGAACACTTCGAAATCTATAAATGATTGTCTTCGCTTACCGGTAGAGAAGCGTCCATGCAAAATAAGAAGAAAACAGAGAATTGTTTCTATGATAAGATACGAAGAAGACGAACAAATTTCCAATATAAGAATATGAGTGTATTTTTATAATATCTTAAATACATTTGAAAAACGTTTTATTAAAATAATTTAAGACATCTTTGTTAGTATTTTTATTTACACAATTCAAACATATTTAAATGCATCTTTGATAAGCTAGAGAGATTCTTGTACTATATAAGACGTTCTAATTATTCTTATTCTTATTATTCTTCTTCTTCTTCTTATTATTATTATTATTGTATATCATGTGGAAACACTCGGGAATCTTAAAAGAAATAAAAACATACATAAAAACAATTATGAATGAATTTAAAGTAATTAGTTGTAAAAAAAAATGGTGAACCCCCAAAAAGTTAGAATAGGTCAGAAACAATAATCAATGCTTATAAAATTATTAACAGAAAACAGTTTCTAGAACTTTCAATATTTTAAATACACGTGAAGAATTTATAAGACATTTTAATTGAATCACCATTGGATAGTTTAAATATTTTCAAATTTCCTTCAAATTTAAAACAGTCACAAAGTAACTGATTTTTTCATCTTTAAACAAAATATAAATATGGCTGACTCGTTTACAAAGAAACGCGCAAATATGATTACAATTCACATTTTTTTCATTAATATAACTATTGCAAAAAATACCACAACAATCGGATTCATAGAAAAAAACACTTAACTATAAATTTTATTTAATTTTCACTAAAACAATAGGGAATACTTTTTATTATTAAGTATGAAGGTAGTTTTCTTCTATTTTCAACTGTTTATCAGGTCTTAAAATCTATTTTCAATTGATATTTATTTCATAGTAGCCTAATTTTCCTATTTATCAATTTTTGACGGTGTCGTATTTTCCGTTGCTAAATTTTCCTGACATCATCGACAATATGAATAACCAATCAAATATTTGTAATCATGCACAATCAGTATATTCATCGGAATATTTATAGGTAAAGTATGGAAATGTTAATAACGAACACGCACTCTGTGTTTTTCATATTAAGAAAGGTTTTCGAAATATGGGCAGTACTATATATTATTTTATTGGGGTAGGGATCCTTTGAATTGAGGTTTCATAATTTGTGTGTTCATTTTATGCGAACAGTTATCCCCATCTTAACAGTTGTTGTTTTTTGAGGTTGTAAACAACTACGAACTTAAGCTAAAAAAATCTTAAAAGAAAGAATACACAAGTTAACATTGAGAAACTACTTCTTAATATAAAAAAGAAACTTTGGTAACAGTTTTCTTCTTTTGCATACCAATTGCCGTTTTTTTTTTTCAATCCTTCATGAAAAAAATCAAAAACGTTTAGTCAGATAATCGTGTTGCGTTTAAAGAAAAATACACCTCTGGTTGCTCACTAATTGCAATCAATTACAAGGAACACCTGTTTCGTAGCGCAGCATCTCCTATATACCTATTATGCCAATTCTTGAATTTATTCCACTAAAATATATCCTAAACTATTTCTATCAGTTATTCGAGGTGAATGACATTTCAATACTGATTTTGATTTTATAATTTTTTTGAATGAATGAAAAAGTTGAATAATTAATGTGGAATGTCCTTCATAATTTGGAATTTCGTCCAAAACAAAACCTTTTTATAAGTATTCCTTTAGCTTTATTCTTGTTCCTCTGAATTCGTCAAACGTTTATTTTCGCAAAAGTCGATGTTCCAGAGAGACTGGATAGCAAAGTAGAAATAAAAAGAAAAACAATGATAAAAAATATTTAGAAATATGTCTCGTCAGATAAACGCTTATTCCCCTCTCAAGTGTGTTTCTTACGTAGGAATATATATATATATATATATATATATATATGATTTGCAGAATTTGAGAGATTATATATATAATAATTCACTAGTCAAACAACGTCGAAGCCCACAAGAGCCACGACAGTCAACGAACAGGAAGTCCAAGACTAAAGTTTAGCCCTCATTTGGGCTCATCAGTTAGACACAATCCAACTCAGGATTCGAAACCCGAGCCTCTTGCATGCGAGGCAAACACTCTGCCAACTGAGCCAACGTCCCGCATACAAGAAATTCTATTAACACAGATCAAGCAAACCGCGCCAAAATCCGACAACTTCCGGTTCGTTGGACTTCCGGTTCGTTGACTGTCATTGTTCTATTAGGCTGCGACGTTGTATGGCTCTGGAATTTATATATATATATATATATATATATATATATATATATATATATATATATATATATATGGATATTCGAAAGGTAAACATTTACATTTGGTCGCTACAAACACTGATTAAGTCAATGAAGTTTCATCATCGACCCTGAACCATTCGACGCAAAAGCGTAAAACAAAACAGTGGGATCCCCCAAAATAAAAATGACCACAAATGTTATAACTTGCGAGCTCTCGAAAAAAAGGAGTAAAATGGAGAAGCTGTATTTAAAACTTTTTTGAAAATCGTTCAAACATTGCCATAACTTATATAAACAGCTGGATATATACACGAAATAAATGTATAATTATTAAAGAACGACGTATTTTATACGAACAGCAGGTTGTGGTAGTGGGTGGTGGGTGATTTAAACTGAACATCGAGTTTAATTATGCCTCTTAATAGGTTAATTTTTGCGCGTCGAAAAAATGTTTGCAAGTATATTTGCTGATTAACTAAAGTCGCGAATCAGAATAAAATTGTAGGGTTGTGAGGGGGGGGAGAGTTTTCATAAAAAACGAGATGAAGTGAGATAGAGAGACTAGTTAATAACGAATTGAATAGAATGTATTAAACCAACCCTCTCCAATCGTACGTCTAAAATAAACAGAAAGAGAAAAATAACCTGGTTTGTGCACCCTAGACAATAAATTTGTCAAGCTTATCAGAAAGCATTTACGTCCCGAAAACATTCTGCACAACATATTTAATAAAAATACTATCAAATTAAGCGATAGTTTTTGAAGAGCTCCATTTTTTCTATTTTTTTTTTTTTTTTTAGCGTTGAATCGTTCAGGGTCGCCTGCTGAAATTGAAACTGAATTAATTTTACCGGAGGTCTGTTTGTAGCGATCAAATGTAACTGTTTATCATTCGAATAAAAATAAATATAAACATATTTTTCTTGTTACCAAGCAATATCTAACAACCTCAGTGAGTTCATTTGTTTCTACTTATTATATCGGATATATATATATATATATATATATATATATATATATATATATATATATATATATATATATATCCGGGCAAAAACATATGCATAAAAACGCGATGCATTCAGTAGTCAAGCGAGGTGGTCCCGTGGTAGAGGTTAGGCTTCTTATCATGTGGTCCTGATTTGGAATCTCGCTAGATTCAGCCACTCTGATGAGTCGTGGACGACGAAACACGTGTCAGTGGATGAGTATATTTTAAAAATAATATATATATATATTTTATTACCGTTTTATCTGGTTTAAATTCTTTTACTCATTTCCGTTCCCCCCATATATATATATATATATATATATATATATATATAGTCAGCCACATACAGAACTGTTTCGCTGTTTCGCAGTTCATTAGTTCGGCTAGACAAGCAACTACCTCGTCAGGATCGAAACCCGATCGCCCAAACGACAGTCGGAGCTTCTTACAGTTGCGCTATACGGCTGCTGCTATGCGGGTAGTGAATTATCAATGTTTTGACTTTGGCCAAATACTCAATTTCTACTGTACACTCTTTAACCCTTATCCTTGAGTGGCCTCTGGGCCTTGATAATGTGGTGATGCCTATGTAAAAAAAATACCTAATCTCAATTTGTTTACACAAAGAACATCGATTCATACGTTAATGGAAATTTCTATAACACTTCCCAAATGCTCAACCTAAGATGAGGCGCATTATATATATATATATATATATATATATATATATATATATATATATATATATATATATATATATATTTCCTCACTTCATACAGATTCTTAGAGTAAGCAACTATTTCAAAATTCTTAAGAGTCCTGTATATAACGAGAAAGTTAATAAAAGCACATGAAATAAGATATTTCACAATCATTGCTCCAACGTGTCCGTCATTAAATTCTATTAACGCATTCTTTGAATAGATATAACTACGTGTTATTCATTCGTACATCGGAGCCGATTATGGCTTTAGGGACTAGCAACGTATCCTTAACAACCAATCAAAACCATTCATCTCAAACGTGTCAAGTTTGAATCCGTCACGTGATAGAGACTCGTATTAAATTACGAATAGCAACAATAACGATTCCGGAAATGATTACAATATCAAACGTAGTGAACGTAGCATAAAGATAAATAATTTATGACTTCATTTACAAATTGTTATGCTGTCTTAAAACGCGCATTAATATTTTAACGAGCGGGACCTGTGGAAATTCCACAGGAGGACTCATATGTAATTGCTTGTTGTTAGCATTCTATAGATTTTCTGATATTATTGTAGCTCTTTTGTTAAAACTGCAAAATTATTTATCTAAGCTAGCGCAAACGTACAGCAAAGCCCGCTCGTAAAGTACGCTTAAATACGATATTTTAATTCTTGCAGATTTTGTATATATTATTATAGCGTTAACGTTCTATCAATTTTTATACGTTATAAAGTTGCGATTTCCAAAACAAAAAAAAAATATATGCATATGACGTGGGTTTATCAGCTTGACGCGAAACTGAAATAAAAAAAAAACTTATGATATATATATATATATATATATATATATATATATATATATATAACTACTTAATTTACTCACATAAAATAAATATACGAACGTATAGATTCATGCGTAAACTTTAAGTATTCACTTCAAAAGTTCTCAATACGTAGGTAGAGCTAGTAAGTTATAAATAGAGCACAGAAAAAGGAACAGGTCAACCAGAGGTAAAATAGTCCTTTGACCGATAAATGCATTCTCATTGGCTGGTAGGAAGGGCGCGGTGGATACAGAAAGCTGATTGGCTAACTAAAATCTCAATAGAAGATTCGTATATAAAAACGACAAACAACCACAGAATTCGCGCATAAGCCTGAAGAATCCTAGAGTGGATGAAACGCGGAATATTCAGTGTAGCTTAATCGCCATATACATTTTATAACTTACTATATATATATATATATATATATATATATATATATATATATATATATATATATATATATATGTATATATATGTATATATATATATTTTTTTATTTTCTTCAGTTTTAATCAAAACAAAAACAAAAATTTATGAAGAATTCTTGATAAAATAAAATAAAGGATTATTTAAGTGCGACAAAATATAGTGCGAAACCAAGACTAAAACTTATGAAAAATACTCGGTGAAATTATTTTTGACAAGAAATAGTAAAACATAAAAATTAAACGACCCAGATGTAAGCGTGACACACCAAAGAACACGCACGTTATTGTAATAATATTGTTATCAAGCATTGCTCAACTATTAAGAAACACCTATTAAAGTGCATCTAATGCCACAGAATCGATTAAAGGCAATCATCCTGCCATATTAAAAGAAATGCCTCCCAGACTTTCAATAAATATATAAATATTAATAATAATAATAATAATAATAATAATAATAAACTTTAAATATTATAACCATAATAATTATAGTAGTAATAACAACAACATTAAAAAGAATAATGATAATAACAAAAATATATAACAATAATTAAAATAAATAAAAGAATTTAAAAATTAATAAAGAAAAATGAATAATAATAAAATAATAATAATATATAATAATAATAAATAAATAATTAATAATTATAGTAAAATAAATAAATTGAAATAATAATATATAGATAACAATATTTTATAAATAATAATGGAGATTGAATAATATTAATAAATAATAATAATAATAATAATAATATTAATAATAATAATAATAATAATAACGAATAAATAAATTCTATATAAATGATAATAAAAAGAAATAAATAATTACATAATTATAGGGATGAATAAATTATTTTAAACTAAATAATAATAATAAATAAAAAATAATAAGAGGAAATAAATAATAATACAATTAATTATAAATAAAACTAAGACGAATAAATCAATAATTAAATAATAAAAATAATAAATAATAAATATTAATAATATTATACACAGAAAGAATAAGAAGCATAAATATATCAAAATAATAAGCAATAAATAATGCATATAATAATACAATATTGATAATAATAAATAAATAATAATAATAATAATAATTAATAATAATACAATAATAGTAATTAAAAACTTATAATAAAGAAAGGAGAAGTAATCATTACAAAAAAATAATAATTCAAATAATAATAATAAACAGAATTAAATAAAGAATAAATAATAGTAATAAAAATTAATAATAATGATGAAAAATAAATAATAATAACAATAATATAAAATAATAATAATAATAATAATAATATTACAAACAAGAACAAGAACAAGAACAACAACAATAATAATAATAATAATAATAATAATAATAATAATAATAACAATAATAATAACAATAATAATAATAATAATAACAATAATAATAATAATAATAATAATAACAAAAATAATAATAATAACAATAATAATAATAATAATAATAATAATAATAAAAATAATAATAATAATAATAATATTAATAATAATTGTAAATAAATAAACAAAAATTACTGGAATGATCTCGGTGCTTTTAATTTGTTTAAAAAGATCATCTTTACTTATGCTAATACGAAATAATGAAATAATAATAATAATAATAAGGAAAAATAATAATAATAATAATAATAATAATAATAAAATAATTATAATAAATAAATAAGAAATAATAACAAAGAAGAAATACTATTAAAAATAATGAATGATAATAAATAAATAATAATAGAAATAATAATATTTAAAAAATATTAATAATAAATAATAATAAATAATTATTAATAATAATAATAAATAATAATAAGCAATAAAAAGTATAAAGAATAAATAATAATTAATAATAATAATAAAAATAATGATAATAATAATAATAATAATAATAAATAATTATGAATAATAATAATAAATTATAATAACAATATATAATAATAACAATAATAATAATAAATAATTATGAATAATAATCATAAATTATAATCATAATATATAATAATAATAACAATAATAATAAATAATAAATAATATTAAAAATAATAAATAATAATAATAATAAATACAAATAATAATACTAGTAAATAAAAACAAATAATAATAATAATAATAATAATAATAATAATAATAATAATAATAATAATAAAATGAATAATTAAAATAAAAAAGCGATTAGGTAGGCTAATAGCCACTTCACTATTTCATAACTTTAAGAAAAGGAAATTCGAATTGTACTATTATTGACCGGACTACTGTTCTCATATTGAGTATGATTTTCATAAGTTTTCGGTCGATATAACCTCCGATCTTCTTCAGGTTTATCTTGTCGAACTCGGGAATGTTTTTGTCAGGGTAAGGTTATGACTGGATATACGTCTGACGGAACAAGAACACGCTAGCCCTGTTACGTAAATAAAGGGTTCCGCTCGAAATTCCACTCAAATTCCCGAGTTCGACAGAAACATTTCCGTGTTAGACAAGATGCACATGAAGAAGGTCGGAAGGTCGGTACAAGTCCAAAGATGGAATACTGTTGCCATATCTGGGCAGGAGCTGCTAAAAAAGCCTATCCTGCCTTGACAGAGTACAAAATAGACTTCGTGACTTAGTGGGGATGCCCTTTTCTCTACCCTGCAACCTGTCTCGCACAGAAGAGACGTTGCGAGCCTATCCTTGTTTATCGTTATTTCCATTGCAGTTGCTCGACTGAACTCACATCTCTGATCCCCCCTCGCCAATCTTTCACGAAAAACACCTGCCTAGCTGAATCTACTGTGGAAAAGTTCCCCCACTCTTTATCTGTGCCTAAATCAAAACGTAGATACCATGAACAAAGCTTCTTTCTTAGTACTGGTCGCCCGTGGAACTCTGTTCCGTCTGCCTGCTTCCAACCTTACTACAATTGGATGTCTTTAAGTCCAACGTTAACAAATTCCTAATGGACCGCCCTCCTAAGTAAACACTTCATTAAATCTCCACACTAACGTACTGTACTTGCAATAACCCTTATCACTGAGTTGCTTCCGGGCCTTGATAAGTGGTGACCACCGTGTAAAAAAAAAGTTTACATCGACAAAAACGTTGTGAAAATCACACTCAGGATGAGAACAGTAGTCCGAATATTAATAATACAATTTAGCAATCCTGATCTTAAAAATTCAGAAACGTAAAATTCGATTTGTCTCGATATGGTAAAAATCAAACAGAATTGAATGCCACCTCATCGGTGATTAATTTAGAAAAATCGATTAAAAATCAATCGAAAACCGAGATTAAACAAACCGAAGATTGTAATCAATTAATTAACGAAACAAAGGGAGGCAATCTGTGATTAAACGAATCATTTAAGCGGCAACAACTCAACAATAATTCAATATTTAATAAAGATTAAAGGGAATTAAAACTCTTCGAAATAATAACTAGGATTTTCGGTTAAATAGCTCGTTACCCTGGGACTACACAACCCCCCCCACACACACACAAAAAAAAACGCATCGTTAATATATTTACTAGCAGCTTGCCGGCATTGATAGACACTTAAATATACACTTAAATACAATATTTTTATTCATGCAGATTCACTTATTATTATTACTAGCAAGGTCACCCGGCGTCGCTCGGGACCGTATAAGGAAACATGAGTTGGAACAATTACATTGAAGGCATTGCCAGGGCCGCTGCAAGAAAGGTGGGCTCTCTCTACCGTGCTAGAAAACTACTAACACCCGAAAGTATCCTGTACCTCTATAAGGCCACCATTCGCCCATGTATGGAGTATTGCTGTCACATCTGGGCTGGTGCATCTGCTACTAGTCTCTCGCTCCTTGACAAGGTTCAAAAGAGAGTCGCAAACCTGATAGGCCCTGAACTGGCATCTAAGCTTCAGCCTCTGTCCCATCGACGAAATGTTGCATCCCTCTGCCTTTTCTACAAGTATTTTAGTGGTGAATGCTCTGACGAACTGCAATCACTTGTGCCCCCACGACGTGAGCACCCTCGACAAACCCGACAGGCTGCTAAATCCCACCCCCACACTGTAGAGATCCCTAGATGTAAAAGAGCTTTTTACTCCAATAGTTTCTTCCCCAGAACCGCTAGACTCTGGAATTCCATTCCTGGTCCCTGCTTCCCCAACAGTACTGTCGTGCAGAAGTTCAAGTGTAACGTGAACCGACATCTTGCTGCCCAAATCCATACATAGTACCCCAGTAGTTGTTGCCCCTGATAGTAGCCCCCTACACCAAAGTGGCAATTTGCCTTGTTTGGGGTGAAAATGTAATAATAAAAAAAAGACAATGAGTAACATTTTCAACATACCTGTTATTCTTAGAATAGAATCAGTTTTTATGTCTATGTATCATTTGGCATCGTGAGCAAAATATTATTTTACCTACCCTAGGACGGGTATCACCCAACATATATATGGAATAATTGTGCCGTATGAGGAAAAGATGTTCTTACCTCAGGCGGATAATGTACAACACATATTTAAAATTAATTACATGATTTTCTGCTGTGCTAAATTTTCGGTATGTCACAAGTAAGTGCCATAGTGAAGAAGCACCGGGTTTTTATATGAATGTTATACTACTCGAATATATTACATGATTTTCGATTTTGATAGCTTATTTACGTCACAGATCAGAATTTCTTGGTTTTTCATTTGGGTACTTCACTGTGCAAGTATCTTATTTCCTGGGTAGGATGCTGTAGAAGTACCTTTTTCTAATATAAAAACGAAAGAACCAGATACTTTTAAGAAATTTTCTGTTGTGCTAAATTTTCTGTGCGATTAGAGTAAGAATTTGTTTGTTTTACATCTGGGTGCTATAGTGAAGAAGCACCTTATTTCTTATTTAAAAGTCATGCTAATCGAATATTTTACGTGGTTTTCGTTTTTAATAACTTTTATTCATGTCACGGGTAGGATTTTCTTTGTTTCTGCATATGAGTACTATACTGCACAAGTGGTTTGTTTCTTGGGTAGGATAACGTACAAGTACCTTATTTCTAATATACAGATGAACCTACTCGATGACTTTACATAATTTTCTGTTGTGCGAACTTTCCCGTATGTCATAGGTCAGAGTTTGTTTGTTTTTATATTAGTGTGCTATATTAAAGAAGCACCATATTTCTTATATAAATGTCATACTACTTAAATATATTACTAAATTTTAGGTTTGGATCACTTTTATGTACGTCGCAGGTAAGATTTCCTTTGTTTTGCATATGGGTACTATACTGCACAAGTACCTTTTTTCTAATTTAAAATTTTTAAATGAAAGAACTCTGTACGTTTATGTAATTTTCTTTTGTGCTAAATTTTCTGTACGTCAGGGATAAGAAGTTGTTTTTTTATCTGAGTGCTATAGTGAATAAGCACCTTATTTCTCATATATAAGTAATACTACTCGAATATTAAACGTAGTTTTTGTTTTAATAACTTTCATGTATGTCACAGTTTATATTTTCCTTATTTTTCATATGAGTACTATACTACACAAGTACCTAATCATTTGATAGAATTTCTTGTAGACATAAATACATTAAAAAGTAAGTTATCCATCATTGTGTGTGATTTTTGGAATATGACTTTACAAATATTCAAACATATATAATACATTAAATTTATAATGACCAGTTAATTAGTATAGGAGTGGATCCAATACATATAGATATATAAGTATATATGTATACTAACCAATCATAATGATCGGTTAATTAGTTTAAGAGTGAATCCAATAAATAGAAATATATTAACATATACACATAATTAAAATTCATAATGATCGGTTAATTAGTTTAGGAGTGATTCCAATACATAAAAATATATAATTATATACACATAATATAATTCATAATGATCGGTTAATTAGTTTATGAGTGGATCCAATTTAATAATGTTCCTATTTACAATTCCTCCCCACGGGACAGTTAGACACCAGGGTCGTTTTTTAATGTGGAGAAAAGGAACAAAAATAAAAATTGTCCAGTCGTTAAAGATTTCTCCACCATTAAGAGAGGGGGGTATTTATTTGCTTCCCCACTGAGCAAATTAGGCACAAGGCCAATTTTTAATGTGGAGAGTGAAAGGAGAGGGAAGGGGAAAAGGGGACCAGCTCCCGAGAGGTGGGAAATGGGAGCTGGTTAAAGGTCAGGCATGTGGGGTTGCCCCCACATCTGGTCTTTGCTTGCAGTATCTGTCGGAACAGATACTACACTGTGGGTATTTATTTGCTCCCCCACCGAGCAAATTAGGCACAAGGCCGATTTTTAATGTGAGGAGTTAGGGGAGGGGGAAGGGAAAAAGGGGACCAGCTCCCGAGAGGTGGGAAATGGGAGCTGGTTAAATGTCAGGCATGTGGGGTTGCCCCCACATCTGGTATTTGTTGCAGTATCTGTCGGAACAGATACTACACTTTGAGATATTAAATTTTTTATTCATGTTAAAAATACAGTCAAAATCAGCAATGAACAAAAAACTTAGGCACATGGCCAACTCAAAAGGGGGGGATTGCGGAGGTCGTTGGTCATCCTTGTCACTCCAGAACTAAACAAAGTCAAAAGTTTCTCCCAGCTTGTATCTTCTTTCACCATAATACCGCATTCACGCTTTCATATTGGGGGATGTCCTGATCCCGGCCCGAAGGCCAAGAAAATGTCGTGCACTATCTTAATACATATATTTCGCTTTTACTCGATGTACGCATGCACAGAAGGACGCCATTGTGCTGCGTTCAACAAGGTGTTATTGCTTTCAAGTTTGAACTCTTTTTTGAAGGCCGTAGCAAATATTTCTATCGATTAAATGCCCCTAATAAAATTCTGCACCAAAAATGCAAACTTTTGAGCTATTCCCCATCGTGTAACGATCATCCATCTAGGAGAGGATACAAATTGAAAAACCGAGACAGACAGACAGACACACAGACACACACACACACACGCACAGACATAATGAGATTTATATATCATTATTATTATTATTATTATTATTATTATTATTATTATTATTATTATTGTCGGTATTATTATTAGTTTTACTATTTTTATTATTATTTTAATATTATTTTTATTATTATCATTATTATTATTATTATCATAATTATTATTATTATTATTATCATAATTATTTTGTATGATTATCATTATTATTTTTATTATTATTATCATAATTATTAGTTTTATATTATTTTTATTATTATTATTATTTTATTATTATTATTATTATTATTATTATTATTATTATTATTATTATTATTATTATTATTATTATTTATATGTCTATGTAAATACTATTTTTAAACCCGTTCGAAAACATCCTTTATTTTATATTCAGAAACAAAAAAAAAAATGAAAAATTAATCCAGCAACTGACTGGTTTCGAAGCTTGCTCAACAGAACTTACATCGAGCTTAATAATTACGTTTTAAAAAGAAAAAAGGGAGAACAATGAATCAGAGATGAAAACGCAGGGTGAAAAAGGGTGAAAAAGGGCGAAAAAGGGTGAAAAAGGGCGAAACTAATCATCAAATAGAAACTACATTAAGCCCTAAGAGATTCCTTTTTTTACAAGTAGAAGCTCTCAGAGTTTTAATGTAAATGGTTTCTAGAATTTTGAGATGGCAGAGAGAATGGGACTTGCTAAGAATGGAAAAAAGTCAGCATTAAAATTCGAAACAAAAATACGATTATTTATAAGGTGCTTTCGTATCGTATTTGGGCTTCGAATTTTAGTGCCGACTTTTTTCCGTCCTTAGCAAGTCGCACTCTCTTTAGCATCTCAAAATTCTAGAAACCATTTACATTCAGACGGATTTCTGTCTTTTGGATTACTTTAGACCATCTTCCAATTACGGGATTCCCTTCGATTTTACTTGTGGAAATGGGAACTTAACCAACTTTTTTGGATTTAAATTTTTGAATTTGACCGTTATTGGATATTTTATCTTTCATCAGTTTTTATTGGGTGGGGGGAATAGTTCCGTGTCGATGTTGTCTATGTGTTTACATCCCCAAACCATTGCTGCATTTACGTGAAAGCAAAAACGTTATGAATATACTCTTTTTGTTTCAGTATTTAATTGTCTGCCTCTTTGTATTTCTTTATCTCAGCACTAGTGTCTCACGCGAAGAGCGACGGCATTTTGTAAACCTTTAGAAGTGTTCATTTATTTGCATTTTTTTTCATTTTGGAATATGAGAACGGTAGGCCTAAGCCAATAAAAAATAGCGGAACCTGGCCAGATAGTCGTTATTATTAAGGAAATCAGAAAATATGTCATGTGTATGTATGCTTTAGCTTGTTATGAAGGGTGTGACCAACGGTGACAACTGGTAGTAGTGAGAGCACTAAATATTGAGAGACAAAAATAGGAAATTCTTTCTCTGTAGATGTGGCGATTGTGATGGTGTAGCTCATCTGATGTAATGTAATATTTTATAATCACGAGGAGATGGTGTGGAAATGATGGTTATAAGCTACATAAAATAATGGTTATCAAGGTAAATTTATTGAATTTAAATGTGAAATCTGTAGTTGCCAACGTACGGTAATTTGACACAGAAAGAAATTCCTGCAATAAAAACATTATATATATATATATATATATATATATATATATATATATATATATATATATATATATATGTGTGTGTGTGTGTGTGTGTGTGTATGTGTGTGTATGTCTATAATATTTTTATTGTTTATTTTATATAAAAAACAAATATGGATTGAATAGATTCTGTATACATGTATCAATATGAATTTATATATATAAATATATATATATATGTATATATATATATATGTATGTATGTATATATATATATATATATATATATATATATATATATATATATATATAATATAATGCTAAACGTCTGTGTGTGTCTGATAACGATTAGGTTCCTATATGGTTGACTATTAAAGAAAATTGATCGCATATAATGATAGATGTATTGAAACACAGGAATGGGTATGTTTGATCTGGCATAATTATGGTTCATTAAAATTTTGGGGTCTGCGTACGCGTCTGGTCCACAAAGTATGGAAATAAAAATTTAAAAAAAAATACGTTTACAAGAATTTTGATATAGATGTACATAAGAAGATCTGCCTAAGTATACTTTGATAATTATGTTTCAGTTTGAAGAAATATAGTATAATAAAATTATGTGGTGTTCATTCGAACCTGACCTCCATAGAATGGAAATATGTCACAAAGTTTAACAAGGTTTTTTATATAGATTCACAGAATATTTTGATACGTGTTTCAGTGTGAACAAGTATGGTATAATAAATTATGGGTTTTATCTATTTTATTTTTACTTTCATCATATTTTGCTTTGGTTTGGATACCTCCAAATTCGAAGCTATCTCTTTACAACCCTTCCTTTTAATAATCTATCATACTTTCATAAGTCAGAGTCCATTTTCTGTAGGCTGTTTTGGAATCCAGTCAACGACGGGTACATTTGCTTGTATATATATATATATATATATATATATATATATATATATATATATATATATATATATATATATACGCAATCTACTAAATTCATATCTGTCTTTGATATGAAATAAACAATGCTTCGATAAATTCAATTATTATATGAAATATTGAATTTCAAATCAATTTTACGCCTTTACTCTGCTAATCTAGTACGTACCTTTCTAAAAGATTAAGTTTTTTCTGCAAACGTTTTCTATTTCTGTACGACAATCCAGGGAACGTTTTTCAGCGTGCTTATAATAAATGTAAAAGTGAAAACAAAACGCGATAAATAATTAGAAAAAAAATGATCAGAAATTAAATAATAAAACAAAGCGAATAATTCTACTTGAAGCTGAATGTCATTTCAATCAAAAACATGATGTAGACGTCATATTAGAAAAAAAACATATATTTTAGGTAATCTAGCGAGAACAGATTTTTCAAAGTGATCATGCCGTATATAGATAACGTATTAATTTTTTAATAAATGTAATTAAAATATATATGACTTTAATGATTTTAATTAAATATTAATATTAACATTACTATTTCCAAATATTTCCTCTACGATGCGGCTAACGTTTTCCTTTGGAAGTGTGATAATATCATTTAATATTCCATTAAATTAACATCGATTAGTTCTTTCGTTTTTCTTTTCATATTATTTATAAATGTATGAAAGTAAGACGCACTACATAAACATTTGAATTAAATGCTGTGACCGAGAAATAAATCCATCTGGGATTTAGAGTAATAATTAATTAATTAATTAATTAATTAATAAACTAGCATGGGCGCCCGGCGTTGCCCGGGTGTTTGGAGGTGTATGTTTATAATAAACAGTTGCAGTAGAAAGGTAGGCTCGACCCCGTAGCGGATTGAGGAAAAGAACGGGGAAAAACTTAGTGTCTTTGCTGTTACAACCACCGCCAAACCGGAAGTGACGTCGGTTTAAATTAAGGCTAGACAATCGAAAATAGGGGGGGGGGGAACTTTCGAAAATATCGATGAAAACAGCGACCACTACTTGCAGAAAAGTGCCCAGTTGAGGGTGATTAAATTATTGTTTTAGCCAATTTTTCATTATTTGTCGTCTAAATGGTCGAGTTTCAAAACGATACTCATCTTGTGAAAATTCGTCGCCTCTGGCGAAAGTTTCAGGAATACATGCAAACATACATACATAGATTTATATATTAGTAGCTCAGATTTTCGACCCAAACCCATTAAAAAGGCTTGCCCTATCTCGGAATACCCTTTATAAAACTCAAATGTTTAGACCAGAGATTGTCTGAGTTATTTTGTAGAGACGGCGGAGGTCAAGTTTTTTTTTTTTAACTTTTGTCCATATTATGATGTCTTAACATTTTATTGTTTTAGGCTTAAATTAAGTTATAAAGTTAGATCCATATCGCAGGCATCTTTATCTAAATTTCAATTGTTTTATACGCAAAATTTGCGGAGGAGATTAGTAAAGTTCTCAAATGTCAAATCGTTGTGCCTGTGAGTCTGTCTGTATACATTTCCCTACGAGATAACTCTGTAAATTTTCAGTCTAAAGACTCGAAATTTGATATACAGGGTACTGAGATTTGGGAAAATCTTGGTAATCCGTTTTCGGCCAGAAATTTGACAGTTAAGTGGTAAAAGTTCAACGATTTGACCTTTGAGAACTCTACCAAACTCCTCCGCCAATTCTTGGGCTAAATTTCCTTGGACATGGATCTAACTCAATAACTTGATTTGGCCCCAAACAATAATTTTTTTTTTTAATTTACCTCTCCGGTCGCTACACACACCTCCAAACATTCGGGCAACACCGGGCACCCATGCTAGTATATATATATATATATATATATATATATATATATATATATATATATATATATAAAATATGTATATAAAAGATTTTGTATATTAATTCTAATTTTTGATCTTTTCCAACTTCATAATAACGATCTTCACTTCTAGTAGGAATTGGCTGAGTTAAACACCATATTTTTCGTAAGTCTGAGTTCCGTCTAGATTGTACACAAACACAATGAGGGAAGAGATGGCTGGTTACTTTTAATGAATCTAAAACCAAGCTCCTATCTTGACATCATCAAGCTCTGATCCCCATCTGGCATCAATTCAAATGGATGGCTCTCGTCTTTGGGATGCTCCATGTTTTGACAAGCTTCTGGGATTGACCTTTACTGCTGATCTGAAATAAAACACTATATAAAGTCGCTGGGAAAATGGTGGGATCCTTCTGCCACTCCAGTAGATATTTCAACGCTGATTCAATTCTCCATCTATATAAACGCCAAGTACATCAAAGGATGGAGTACTGCTCCCACCTCTGTGCAAGAGCTGCTAAAAACAGACAGAGTACAAAATAGACATCGTAGCTTAGTCGAGGATGCCCTTTTCTCTTCCCTGCTCCCTCTCTCCCACAGAAGAGCCTGTCTTTGTTTAACGTTATTTCCATTGCAAGTGCTCGTCTGAGCTCCAATCACTGCCACCCCTCGCCAATCTTTCACGAAAAACATCCGTCTAGCAAAAACCAATGTCAATAATTTTCCCCACTCTTCATCTGTGCCTAAACTTAATCTAGGGTATGTTTTTACAAAGGTCTAATTTAAGTTATGAAAAATGATGTTACTCAATTGTCCACCATTTTCTTTTTCACACTCTTGGTCTCTCTGTAGGGCATTGTTCAGCCGTCACCTCATGACTTATAGCCCTAGTTTCCTCATATGTTGTTAGTAAGGCATTTATTGTGGCTGGTTTGTTTTCGTATACCAGCTTTTTGAGGTAAGCCCAAAGGAAGAAATCTTCACATGTGAGATCTGGCGAGCGGGGTGGCCAATTTATCTCACAGCCACGAGAATTTATTCGGTTGCCGAATATGTCGTGGAGCAGATTTAATGTTTCTCGTGCCGTATGCGCCGTTGTACCGTCCTACTGGAAGCACATTTATCTGCAGAGCCCAATTGATTTTTTTTTTTAACAATCCGCTTCTTTAGAGATAGCCCGTATTACTTTCTTTCTCATTTACTCTATCATCATCCAAAAGAATAATAATAAAAATAAATTATATAAGTTTGCTGCTGAGGGAAAATCAACGTTTCAAAATTCAATTTTCCAAGAGGAAACGTAGAAATTTAATTTAACAAATAACCTTAAACGCTTCAGGATAAAAAAAAAACAGTTCAATTTTCGGAAAATAAATGTTTGTTTTATTCTTTCGTAAAAAATTATATTTGGAATTGTATGTCTTCATCTTTGTATGGGAAGAAAAAATAAAGAAAACCTCAAATAGCATATAAGAATGAATTGAGTACAGCATAATCAACAAATATCGGCGAGCAAACAAGTGCCCATCCTACAAAGTGTGGAGTTTGTCATGATTGTTTGTAATTAGAAACAATTTATCCCCAAGACATTTCTACAGATTCCTTGCTCGTATTCTATGATTTATGTACTAATTTATATGTATATATGCATAAATACACACACACACACACACACACACACACACACACATATATATGTGTGTGCGTGTGTGTGTGTCTGTATGTTTGTGTATGTGTGTGCGCGCGTGCGTCTGTGTGGTTTCCGTCCATCTATATTGATGAATACCAGGGAATATCACAGATGTGACTCGCGCGTGGATTTTTCGGAGTTAGAATTGCGCATTCTGCAACCCCACCTCTCCTGAAAACAATGCCGAGGGAAGTGGAGAGAACATAGAACACCTGCTATTTCCAAATGGTAACCATCTTGTAATGACTAGATTTATCGTTGCTTAACTTCACTTACTTAAACTGATGAGAATTGTGTATCACCATTATTATGCCGTATATATATATATATATATATATATATATATATAGAGAGAGAGAGAGAGAGAGAAAGAGAGAGAATAAATGACAAAAAGTTATATTCTAAAATTCATGATGTTAACCATCTCATAATTTATTCCTTTAAATCAGTCGATTTATACAATTCTTGACAGTATGTTTCGTAGCCCAAAATCAACTACTTAATGCTACGAAACAGATACTGTAAAGAATTGTATGAATTGACTGATTGATAAATAATGAGATGGCCAACAGCATGAATTTTGGAATACAATTTTTTTTCATTTATGCATTATAATGCTCTGTATTCACATTGAGCTTCTTATATAAGGATTGATATATAATAAGAAATATATTTCTACAGAAATATGTATATATACATATATACATATACATATATATATATATATATATATATATATATATAGAGAGAGAGAGAGAGAGAGAGAGAGAGAGAGAGAGATTGTATTATGGCAATAGAGGTTAGTTTCCTAGAAGTACATCCAATGAAACAACATGTGTCTTCCAAAAAGTGCTCAATGAGTAAACAAGCAGGTATATGAAATTTATTTATACAAACATTGATGGCTACATATGTGCATACATGTTTCTGTAATCACCCGCGTTGGGGGATTACGTCTTCAGACCAAGAATTCTCGACGATAATTCTTGGTCTGAAGACGTAATCTCCCAATGACCCGTTATCAGGGAGATTACGTCTTCAGGCAAAGAATTACCGTTGAAAACTGGAATTTCAAGATACAAAAACATTTCCTCATATCGTTTACAAAATTAGAATTTTTTCATAGAATGGGTTTGGGGGGTTAGATCTGGAGGGGGGAGAATACTGTGCAGAGGCTTTACTTATCCTCCTCCATGGTGATGATGATGATGATGATGATGATGATGATGATGATGATTTATCCCTTTTTGTTTAGTTATTTTCCCCGGCAATTAGATTTGTCGCGGAGTTCTTCAGTCAAAGACAGTTTTCTTCAAAGGAAAACTCATTACTAGTTTTATATGGCCTTCGCTCGTTTTTATACTGAGGGAACATACATTATTTATGATGCAACATATAAAAATATTTGGTGCCACTCTAGTGTGATTCCTACCATATATTTCGGATAAGGTAGAGTAGCTAATAATTAAACAAGTCACTGGCAGTTTATCTACTAGTCTTGTTTGCATATCAGACACATACAAATGTTCTTTTACAAAGAAGAAACACAAAACCACACTACGTTTCTGATGGAATGATGACAAATGATGATAATGATGATAATGATGATAATGATGATGATGATTTATTCGAATGTCTTAAAGTTTTACACTGTCTTTTTTTCACAGGCATCACCACATTGTCAAGGCCAAGAGGGCATTCAAGGATAAGGGTTAAAGAGTGTATAGTAGAAATTGGACAATATAGTAACCAATTCGGTAAATTTGTTAACTTATATGGAACGGCTAATCAAGAACTTGTTTACGTTAGACTTGAACACAACCATATTGTAGTCGGCCGGAAAGCAGGAAAATGGAAGACAATTCCACAGGCGTGCAGTTCTAAGAAAGAAGCTTTGTTCATGGGCTCTACGTTTAAATTTCGGCACAGATAAAGAGTGGGGGGATTATTGATAGTGTTTACAGCTAGACGAGTGTTTCTTGTGAAAGTTTGGCGAGGGGGGACCATAGATTGAAGCTCAGTCGAACACTTTCCATGAAAATAACGATACATCAGAAACAAACTCGCAACATCTCTTCTGTGAGATAGAGGTTGCAGGGAAGAGAAAAGGACATCTCCTACAAGGCTCTTAAGTCTATTTTGAACTCTATCAAGGCTGTCTTAACCCTCTTTCTGGTTTGCTTCCAAAAGGGGGTCGGCTAATTCAGCTTTTCTCTCTCCCAAATCGGCATCTCTCTGAACTCTCTTACTAATCTCTCCTTACTTGACTTAACTATCTTTCTTTGTGACGTTAAAACATTATATAGCTGATTCCTATCCTCTCCAACTTGTATGGATTATCTTTTTATTATATTTTTCTGTCAAAGAATAGTGAGAAAAAGCACATCTTAGGTGCTTGGAATAGTTTTGATGTTTCTTGCCATCTCATTCAACACATTACATCGGGTCTCTCTGGATCTTGGAGCGATTTCAGCTCCTGGAAAAATAAAAGCACCGGTGCTGTTTGGATTTCGGTGGACTTTCCTACGAATGTTCCGAATATCACGATGTGAAAGGTTTCTCCTTGTGCCTTATGCTTTCTGGATTTGAGTTGAGGTTGTTCACGAATGAAGCCAATGTTCTTGGAGATCTTTCCAGCTCTACAGCTAAATCTTTGAACAATTCGTCTTTTTTTTACATGGAGGTCACCACTTATCAAGGACCGATGCCCACTCAGGGATAAGGGTTATTGCGTGTATAGTAATCAATGAGATAGTATTGTAGTAATCATTAGTATTGGGGGGTTTGATAGAGTGTCTTTACTTAAGGGGGCGGTTTGTCAGGAGTTTGTTTATGTTGGACTTGAAGACGTCCAAGTTGTAGTCAGGTGGGAAACAGGCAAGCGGCAGAGAGTTCCACTGGTGTGCAGTTCTAAGAAAGAAGCTTTGCTCATGGAATCTACGTTTGGATTTAGCCACAGATAAAGAGTGGGGAAAATTATTGACAGTAGTTTCAGCCAGACGGATGTTTCTCGTGGAAGAGTTGTGAGAGGGGACGAGGGATTGGAGCTCAGACGAGCACCTGCCATGGAAATAACGATAAAACAAAGACAGGCTCGCAACGTCTCCTCTGTGGGAGAGAGGTTGCAGGGAACAGAAAAGGGCATCCACTACTAAACCACGAAGTCTATTTTGTACTCTGTCAAAGCAGGATAGGCTGTTTTTAGCAGCTCCCGCCAAGATGTGATAGCAGTACTCCATCCTTGGACGTACTTGGCTTTTATACAGATAGAGAATTGCATCAGTAGTGAGATATCTTCTGGAGTGGTAGAAGGACCCCACCATTTTCCCAGTGTCCCTGGCAACAGATTTGATGTACATGTTCCATTTCAGACCAGTAGTAAAGGTCAAACCCAGAAGCTTGTCAAAACATGGAGCCTCTCCAAAACGAGACCCATCCATTTGAATTGATGCTAGATGGGGATCACAGCGTTGATGATGTAAAAATAGAAGCTTGGTTTTGGATGCATTAAAAGTGACTAGCCACCTCTTCCCCCATTGTACCATGTGATCAAGATCAGAGGAGAGAAAATTAGAGAGGACTTTGTCATTTACGGCCTTTGATGTGTTGCCATAGATGGCCGTGTCATCAGCATAGATGTCAACGAATGAACAATCCATCTGCGAGTCCAGCAACTATCTTTTCCTTTTTGATAACCGTTAATCGCATTAAAAAAATGCAATAAAGCGACGAACGGCATACATTACTTGATAAAAAATAAAATTGAAATTTTGGGAAATAACTAACCTTGAAACGGTCATTTGATGATACAATTTATTTTTGTGGGACGTATATTGAGTGAAATATTGATATTTTACTATAAAATGATTGACACAGTTTATGTTTCTGAACTATCGAGATGAAGATTGATTGATCGCATTGTTTGATTTCACTTGAATACTGTTGTCATACGATTCACTCGATGTAACCTTTGATCATCTTTAGGTGTATCTTGTTGATATCGAACCCGGAAATCTGCTCCAAACTTCGAACGGAACCTCCAAAGTATTGTAATTAACAATGATATTTCACCAAGTAATTTATCCTCAATGTCACACTGCAATGACCAATGACCTAGTGGATAAAGTACTTTGTAACATTCAAGCGACAATCAGAAATACAATTGAGAATTACTTAGGATTTCTACCCAGTCATGATTGACGACATGAGAGCGATCTTACTTCTGTTGATTACATAAAAAAGGGGCATTTGAAATCTCTGTCGATTCCCGAGTTCGGCAGAAAGACTGCCAAGTTCGACACAGCATAATAAGAAAATTGGAAGTTAAACTGTAAAAATATTGGACAAGTAGTCAGGAAAATCCAAATAATACGAATAATCAATCTTTTTGAGTTTTCATTTTTTAGGAGTGGGGTCCTATCCTCATCTCTTGATTCACCACGTTTCGGACAACTCATACTCATGGTCTTCTTCAGATGCTTAACCGTGACGGAATAGACATGCTACGTTTTGTAACTCAATCCCCAGTAATCACTTCATTCCATAGTTGTCGTCTTACCACGTTTGGGACAACTAACCCTCTGGTCTGCTTTGGGTACGATTGAGACTGCTACCTTAAAAAAAATTGCTGTCTGGCACCTTTATCCACTGTGCCACGTGGCCTATCAAATTATGAAGCCTAATCTCGAAGAATTCCAAAACAATAAAAAATAAAATGATATATAATAATCAATTCTACTTCTCGAAAACTCCAAAACCGTAATATGTAATATATATTCCATATAAATGACAGAAATGTGGAGGAAACATTCCCGAATTTGACAGAACGATGCGCGAGTTTGATGGGAAAATTCCCGAGTTCAACAAAACACACTTGACTAATATCAGAGGTTATATCCACCGAAACATTGTGAGAATAAACACTGTGAGAATAAACATTGTGAGAATAAACATCGTGAGAATAAACATCGTGAAAATAAAATTTGTGAGAATAAACATCGTGAAAATAAACATCGTGAAAATAAACATCGTGAGAATAAACATTGTGAGAATAAACATTGTGAGAATAAACATAGTGAGAATAAACATTGTGAGAATAAACATCGTGAAAATAAACATCGTGAAAATAAACATCGTGAGAATAAACATTGTGAGAATAAACATTGTGAGAATAAACATCGTGAAAATAAACATTGTGAGAATAAACATCGTGAAAATAAACATCGTGAAAATAAACATCGTGAGAATAAACATCGTGAGAATAAACATTGTGAGAATAAACATAGTGAGAATAAACATAGTGAGAATAAATTTTGTGAGAACAAACATTGTGAGAATAAACATAGTGAGAATAAACATCGTGAGAATAAACATTGTGAGAATAAACATAGTGAGAATAAACATCGTGAGAATAAACATCGTGAAAATAAACATCGTGAGAATAACCATTGTGAGCATAAACATTGTGAGAATAAACATTGTGAGAACAAACGTTGTGAGAATAAACATTGTGAGAATAAACATCGTGAGAATAAACATTGTGAGAATAAACACCGTGAGAATAAACATTGTGAGAATAAACATTGTGAGAATAAACATTGTGAGAATAAACATTGTGAGAGCAAACGTTGTGAGAATAAACATTGTGAGAATAAACATCGTGAGAATAAACATTGTGAGAATAAACACCGTGAGAATAAACATCGTGAGAATAAACATTGTGAGAATAAACAGTGAGAACAAACATTGTGAGAATAAACATCTTGAGAATAAACATTGTGAGAATAAACATTGTGAGAATAAATATTGTGAGAATAAACATTGTGAGAATAAACATTGTGAGAATAAACATTGTGAAAATAAACATTGTGAGAATAAACGTTGTGAGAATAAACATTGTGAGAATAAACGTTGTGAGAATAAATATTGTGAGCATAACACTCAGTATGAAAACAGTAGCCCGAAGAATTAAAAAGAAACGATTTTATTAAATACTAGCAAAAGTACCCGTAGTTGACTGGGTTCAAAAACAGCCTACAGAAAATGAATAAATTATAGGCTATGAAACGGAAGGGTTGTAAAGAGATAGCTTCGAATTTGGGGGTATCAAAACCAGAGCAAAATGTGATGAAAGTAAAAATAAAATAGATAAACCCCATAATTTATTATACCATACCTGTTCACACTGAAACTCTTATCACAATATTCTGTGGATCTATATTAAAAAAAACTCTTGTTAACCTTTGTGACATATTTCCATTCTATGGAGGTCAGGCGCGAACGAACACCCCATAATTTTATTATACCATATGTCTTCAAACTGAAACATAATTATCAAAGTATACTTACGCATATAGATATGAATAGTCTTTATTAAAGTGTGGGCCTATTTCCATTCTATGGAGGCCAGACGCGAACGCAGACACCCACAATTTTATTATGCAATCCTTATTTAAGTTAAAACATACTTATCAAATCATTCTTATGTACATCTATATAAAAAAAAGCACTTGTAAACGTTTTTTTTTTTAATTTAAACATTTTTTTATTTCCATACTTTGTGGACCAGGCGCGAACGCAGATCCCACAATTTTTATGAACCATCGTTCTGCCAGATCAAACAGACCTATTCCTGTGTCTCGATACATCTTCTATCATTATATGTAATCATTTTTTTTTAAATAGTCAACCATATAGGAGCCTATTCGTGACCAGACACACACACACACACACACACATGCACACACACACGCGTGCACACACACATACACACACAAACACAGACAAACACACACACATCTTTCAGCTTTATATTATAGATATTTTTCGAACAATGTGCATTATTTAAAAATTTGATCTCCTTATTTTTAAAAACGTTTTAAAAACCCATCATACTAAATTCAGAACGCTACTGTGCCTCGACATAGAAGGTTGCCATATTAATAGTGTTATCAAGAATGTCTTATGATTGTAGAAGCGCATAATTATCACATCCAAAATAAGTTTGTTCGGGCCTTTTAGCATTTCTAATTATTCTTTCGCCAAATAATGAACATTTTCTCACGAACTTTTAGTTATTAATTATTTACATCGCGATTTTTCTCTAATTAAACTGAAAAAGTTATATTTTTCTTATTTTCACGCGCAGAAATACTAACATTGCAACGTGCTACTTTAATTACTAAGCTTGGAAGCGTGTGCATGCGTCAATACACGTGAGTGAATGCACGTAGCGTTTTATGTGCGTGCATGCTTAGTAGACATTAAAAACAAAATTTTATCATCTACTAGTATGGCCGCCTGGCGTTGCCCGTTTGTAATATAGGCTTAAATATAAGACTTTAATTAACGTTTTTATAATTGTAGTTATTTATAGATCCATTTTTAGTAATAGGTTGTGCGTCCGGCTAAAGAAAAAACAACACAAAGTGAAGTACATATCGGTAACTACATTGTCCGAAAATTTCTATTAAATATTAAATATTTTTATAACGCAAATGTCACAATAGTAAAAAGAAAAAAGTTATACGGATTAATATTCGAAAACCTACCTATTTGTGTACAATGATGAATCGGTATTTTTTTTTAATTTAAACTCAAATAGGTCACAAATAGCGTGGGTAAAGGATAATGATTTGTTTTAATCGAAAAACTACTTATTTGCGGACAATTTAGATTCGATAGTTTTTCATGTTTCTTTGTACGTAATATATGCTCCTGATGCCATAAGTAAAAAAACAACAACGCATTAACACTTATCCTCGAGTGGCTTCTGGATCGTCATAGGTGGTTACTATCATGTAAAAAAAAACTATATGATTTGAGTGTCTCATCTATAATCAAAACCGAAACTAAAACGTGACAACACACGAAAGAAATGTGGAGGAAACATGGCAGAATTTGACAGAACGAATCGCGAGTTTGACAGGAAAATTCCCAGGTTCAACGAAATACACCTGATCAATATCAGAGGGTATATCCACCGAAACATTGTGAGAATAAACATTGTGAGAATAAACATTGTGAGAATAACACTAAGGATGAACAGAGTAGCCCGAAGAATCCGAAAATACGATTATACTAAATACTAGTAAAAGTACCCGTTGTTGACTGGGTTAAAAAACAGGCTACAAAAATTGAATAAATGCTAGGCTATGAAACGGAAGATGATGAAAGTAAAAATATAATAGATACACCCCATCAGTTAATTATACCATACCTGTTCACACTGAAACACTTATCACAATATTCTGTGGATCTATATAAAAAAAAACCTTGTAAAACTTTGTGACATATTTCAGTTCTATGGAGGTCAGCGGGAACTACCACCACATTAAACATTGTGAGAATAAATATTATGAGAATAAACGTTGTGAGAATAAAAATAGTGAGAATAAACGTTGTGAGAATCACCGTTGTGAGAATAACCGTTGTGAGACTAAACGTTGTGAGAATAAATATTGTGATAATAAACATTGTGAGAATAAACGTTGTGAGAATAAACGTTGTGAGAATAACCGTTGTGAGAATAAAGGTAGTGATAATATACATTGTGAGAATAAACGTTGTGAGAATAAACATTTTGAGAATAAACTTTGTGAGAATATGTTGTGAGAAAAAACCGTTGTGAGCATAACCGTTGTGAGAATACTCGTTGTGAGAATAAACATTGTGGGAAAAAAGTTTGTGAGAGTAAAACATTGTGAGAATAAACGTTGTGAGAATAAATATTGTGAGAATAAACATAGTGAGAATAAACATCGTGAGAATTAACGTTGTGAGAATAAACATTGTGAGAATAAACATTGTAAGAATAAACGTTGTGAGAATAAACATAGTGAGAATAAACGCTGTGAGAATACACGTTGTGAGAATAAACGTTATGATAACAAACATTGTGAGAATAAACGTTGTTAGAATAAACGTTGTAAGAACAAACATTTTCAGAGTGAACATTGTGAGACTAAACATTGAGAGAATAAACGTTGTGAGAATAACCGTTGTGAGAATGGAGGTTGTGAGAATAAACATTGTGATAATAAACGTTGTGAGAATACACGTTGTGAGAATAAAAATTGTGAGAATAAACGTTGGGAGACCAAAGATTGTGAGAATAAACGTTGTGTGAATAAAAGTTGTCAGAATAAACGCTGTGAGCATAAACATTGTGAGAATAAACGTTGTAGGCATAAACGTTATGAGAATAAACGTTGTGAGAATAAACTTTGTGAGAATAAACATTGTGAGAATAAACTATGTGAGAATAAACATTGATTGAATAAACATTGTGAGAGTAAACATTGTGAGAATGAACTTTGTGAGAATAAACATTGTCAGAATAGACGTTGCGAGAATAAACATTGTGAGATTAAACGTCGTGAGAATACTTGTTGTGAGAATAAACGTTGTGAGAATAAACATTGTGAGAATAAACGTTGTGAGAATAAACGTTGTGAGAATAAACTTTGTGAGAATAAACTTTGTGCGAATAAACATAATGAGAATAACCATTGTGAGAATAAAAGTTGTTAGAATAAACATTGTAAGAATAAACGTTGTAAGAATAAACGTTGTGAGAATAAGCATAGTGAGAAAAAACGCTGTGAGAATACACGTTGTTAGAATAAACGTTCTGAGAATAAGCATTGTAAGAATAAACATTGTGAGAATGCACGTTCTGAGAATTAACATTGTGAGAAGAAACATTGTGTGAATAAACATTGTAAGAATAAACGTTGTGAGAATAAACATTGTGAGAATAAACATTGTGAGAAAAAAGTTGTCAGAATAAATGTTGTGAGAATAACCGTTGTGAGAATAAACTTTGTGGGAATAACCGTTGGTTAGAATAAAGGTTGTGAGAATAAAAATTGTGAGGATAAACGTTGTGAGAATACACATTGTAAGAATAAACATTGTGAGAATAAACGTCGTGAGAATAAACGTTGTGAGAATAAACGTTGTGAGAATAAACATTGTTAGAATAAACGTTGGGAGACCTAAGATTGTGAGAATAAACATTGTGAGAATAAACGCTGTGAGAATAAACATAGTGAGAATAAACATTGTGAGAATAAACGCTGTGAGAGTAAACATTGTGAGAATAAACGTTTTGAGAATAAGCGTTATGAGAAAACACATTGTGAGAATAAACATTGTGAGAATAAACATTGCGAGAATAAACTTTGTGAGAATAAACGTTGTGAGAATAAACATTGTGAGAATAAACATTGTGAGAATAAACGTTGTGAGAATACACGTTGTGAGAATAAACATTGTGAAAATAAACGTTGTGAGAATACACGTTGTGAGAATAAACATTGTGAGAATAAACATAGTGAGAATAAATTTTGTCCGATTAAACATAGTGAGAATAAACATTACAAGAATAAACGTTGTCAGAATAAACATTGTAAAATAAACATTGTAAGAATAAACGTTGTGAGAATAAACACAGCGAGAATAACCACTGTGATAATACACGTTGTGAGAATAAACGTGCTGACAATAAGCATTGTGAGAATAAACTTTGTGAGAATAAACCTTGTGAGAATAAGCATTGTGAGAATGAACATTGTGAGAATAAATATTGTGAGAATAAATGTTGTGAGAATAAGCGTTTTGAGAATAAACGTTGTGAGAATAAACGTTGTGAGAATAAACATTGTGAGATTAACCGTGGTGAGAATAGAGGTTGTGAGAATAAACCTTGTGAGAATAAACGTTGTGAGAATACACATTGTAAGAATAAACATTGTGAGAATTAACCTCGTGAGAATAAATATTGTGATAATACACGTTGTGAGAATAAACATTGTGAGAATAAAAATTGTGAGAAGAAACGTTGTGAGACCGAAGATTGTAGGAATAAACGTTGTGAGAAGTAAACGTTGTGAGAATAAACGTTGTCAGAATAAACGTTGTCAGAATAAACATTGTAAAATAAACATTGTAAGAATAAACGTTGTGAGACTAAACATAGCGAGAATAAACGCTGTGAGAATACACGTTGTGAGAATAAACGTGCTGAGAATACGCATTGTGAGAATAAACTTTGTGAGAATAAACGTTGTGAGAATAAACATTGTGAGAATAAACATTGTGAGAATGAACGTTGTGAGAATAAACATTGTGAGAATAAACATTGTGAGAATAAACATTGTGAGAATAAACGTTTTGTAGAATAAATGTTGTGAGAATAAACGTTGTGAGAATAAACGTTGTGAGAATAAACGATGTGAGAATAAACGTTGTGAGAATAAATATTGTGAGAATAAACGTTCTGAGAATAAACGTTGTGAGAATAAACATTGCGAGAATTAATATTGTGAGCATAATCATTTTGAGAATAAACTTTTTGAGAAAACATTTTGCAAGGATAAACATTGTGAGAATAAACATTGTACGAATAAACGTTGTGAGAATAAAAATTGTTAGAATAAACGTTGTGAGAATACACGTTGTGAGAATAAACGTTGTGAGAATAAACGTTTATAGAATAAATATTATGAGAATAAACGTTGTGAGAATAAACGTTGTAAGCATAAACATAGTTAAAATAAACACTGTGAGAATAAACATTTTACAATAAAACTCAAGATGAGAACAGTAGCCCGAAGAATTAAAAAGATACGATTATATTAAATATTTTTACCAAACATTGTGCATTAATTAAAAGAATTGATATCTTTTTTTTAAAAAAACGTTAGTTTTGCTATCGCACGACCGACTCTGCGCTAGTACTTATTTGCGGGCAATTTAGATTCGATGAAAAAAAAATACCAATATGATTTTAGTTCCGTCAGCTATAATCAAAAACCAAAACTAAAACGTGAAAATACATAGTTTCATGATTGAATCTATGTCTACAACGGAAGCAAAGTTTCCTGGAATTGAATGAATATTTCAAACTTCTAAATTTTTATTTGATGATCACCGAATATTTCACACTCCTAAATTTTATTGTCATCGAAATCGGTAAAACCTAGACCGCTCAATAAGAGCTATCCGGGTGCCGTACAGAGACGACTCCCCACGGACTTACTAACCTTTTCTGTACCACTAATCCTTGCTTGATATAAATGTTCTTATTCTCGCCAAGTAACCGTGTTCCTGCTTTCACCTTTTCCGACTCCACTACTAGATATTGGGTAATAGCCTAGACGTAATCAATTGTTATGTAGATATCTGTTATTGCAAATCTACGATACTTTGGTCCAGAGTGGACTTTCTGCAATCAAAAAAATATTTAGGAGATTGTATTTACTATTACATAGAAAAAAACACTTTGTTAGTTTCCTATAGATTCAAAAACGATTGAAAACTGTTATTATCACACAAACAGAAAGGCCCGACGTGTAAAATAAACCGTCAGTTCTTTGATATGACTGAGGTACAGTCGAAATGAATATTTCTGTTTAGAGCACAAATGAAGTATTATGCCTGAATTTTGTAGTTTAAAGCCGTTATATATATATATATATATATATATATATATATATATATATATATATATATATATATATATATATATATATATATATATATATATAAACATGAATGTCTGTGTGTGTGTGGGGGGGTCTGGTCACTAATAGGCTCCTATATGGTTGACTATTTTAAAAAACTGATTACATATAATGATAGAAGATGTATCAAGACACAGGAATTGGTATGTTTAATCCTGCAGAACGGTGGTTCATTTAAATTGTGGGGTCTGCGTTCGCGCCCGATCCACAAAATATGGAAATAAAAATTAAAAAATTAAAAAAAACGTTTACAGGTGTTTTTTTATATATAGATGTACATAAGAATACTTTGATAAGTATGTTTTAACTTAAATAGGGATGGTATAATATAATTGTGGGGTCTGCGTTCGCGCCTGGCCTCCATAGAATGAAAATAGGCACAAACTTTAATAAAGACTTTTCATATCTATCTGCGTAAGTATACTTTGATAATTATGTTTCAGTTTGAAGAAATATGGTATAAAAAAAAAATTATGGGGTGTTCATTCGCGCCCGATCTCCATAGAATGGAAATATGTCACAAAGGTTAACAAGGTTTTTTTAATATAGATCCACAGAATATTGTGATACGTGTTTCAGTGTGAACAGGTATACTATAATAAATTATGGGGTTTATCTATTTTATTTTTACTTCCATCATATTTTGCTTTGGTTTGGATACCCCCAAATTCGAAGCTATCTCTTTACAACCCTTTCTTTTCATAACCTATCATACTTTAATAAATCAAGGTCCATTTTCTGTAGGCTGTTTTTGAACCCTGTCAACGACGGGTACTTTTGCTAGTATATATATATATATATATATATATATATATATATATATATATATATATATATATATATATATATATATATGTATATATACAGGGTGGGCCATACGTACAGTTACAAAATTAAACTCAGATTTATCCCAACAAAATAATTTATTACAAAACCTAATTACATACAATGATTAGCAAATTCTAGAGAAAAGTATTATTCGAAATGTTTCCCTCAAGTCTTCAATGTACTACTAAGTATGCTCTGCAATTTCCCTATAGCAGCGCGCACAATATCCAAAAATAGTTTTTCAAACAACTAATGAATTCTATTTTGCGAGGTTGGTTGTTTTTGTTTTACGGCATATCAACCCTTTTCAGGTTATTTAATGCGGGATCCAGCGATTTTGAAGTACAATTTTTTAAAAGAGTATATTTGTTTGGTTTAAGTCGGTTTCAATTACACCCGTAGTTTAGACGCTAACATGTACTACCAGTGTGGGCCAGAGTGGACCTGAAAACAATGCAATTAAAGAGTGGCGCCACTCTCCCCAAAGCCCGCAAGCTGGGGCCTCACCAGCGGATATAATTTAAGGTCATATCACGGACCTCTATCTTAAAAGCTTCAATTATTTAGAGGAGCAGAATAGACTTCACTGTCCACTATTGGCTACAAAAAATTATCAAAGGCATTACACCAACGAATGATCAAGGAAATCTATTTTTTATTAATTTATTTATTTATTTTTACACGGTGGCCACCACTTATCAAGGCCCGGAAGTCACTCAGGGATAAGGATTATTGCAAGTACAGTACATTAGTGTGGAGATTTAATGAAGTGTTTACTTAAGAGGGCGGTTTATTAGGAATTTGCTAACATTGGACTTAAAGACATCCAAGTTGTAGTCACGTGGGAAGCAGGCAGACGGAACAGAGTTCAACAGGCGTGCAGTTCTAAGAAAGAAGCTTTGTTCATGGAATCTACGTTTTGATTTAGGCACAGATAAAGAGTGGGGGAAATTTTTTACAGTGGATTCAGCTAGACGGGTGTTTTTCGTGAAGGATTTGCGAGGGGGACAAGAGATTGGAGTTCAGACGAGCACCTGCCATGGAAATAACGATAAAACAAGGATATGCTTCTTTTTGTTATATGAGTAGTGTAGTTTGTCGCACCATCTTTTTGGAGAGTCAAACTTTATAACCGTACACAGAATTATACAATGGAGTCAGTGTATCTTCAAACATGTCCTCAATGTGACGTTATTTGTTAATCTTGTACGTTTTGAGAGAGAAAAACAAGTTAGGTTTTCCCTTTTTACGAAATGGTTGGCGAAATTATCACTAGTTCCGGTTCTTGCATTAGCAGGCATTGCTTCACAATTTCTAGCAAAGACTTTATCATTTTGATGACTGTGGGTCTGTTGAAGTGAGAATAAACTCGTCATCCGTGAAGATGCTGGTATCGAGCGTTCTCTATTAGATACAGCTTAATAAGAGTCGACTTCTGATGAGTATCTTTGACATTGTGGGTGTAGAGAGAAGCTCTCGCTTTTCGAGCTTATAGGATGACATCTGTAGGTCACTTTGACATTCTGCGCATACTTCTTAATGACGTTTTTACTTCATTTTTTTTATTTGTATCGTTGATGTTCTTGGATTTCGCTTGTTTGTTTCCCTTACATTGTTTTATGAGTTTAAGTGTTTCTGAGGTGAGGGGGGGGCGGACCTTATTGTTGTCTATGTGTGATCGATGAGATTTCCATGTAACGATAAATCGTCCATTTTATTAACATTCTGTACGTTTTTATGTTTTTCGCTAACTTAAATATTTCTGTTAACGCAAGCTTCCCTTGTCCTTTATACTGTATTATCTTTTTCAACTCAACAGACACTGTTACAAATTGGTATCTCCTGCTTTTGAACAATAAGGATTCATATATTACATTATACTATCTATATATCTATAAAAGAGAAAGTGTCTGTCTGTGTACATTTCCCTATGCAATAACTCTGTCAATTTTCAGTCTACAGACTAGAAATTTTATATACAGGTATTGGGATTTGGGAAAATCTTTGTAATCCGTTTTCGACCAGAAAATTGGCTGTTAAGGATTTTGACATTTGAGAACTCTACCAAACTCCTTCGCCAATATTGAGTATAAACACTTTAAATTTTAAATGTAGGTTCCTTGGACATGGATCTAACTTAATAACTTGATGTGAGTCCAAAAGAATAAATGTTAACGGGTCATAATAGGGTCAAAGTTAAAGAAAAATGACCTCTGCGATCTCTACAAAATTACTCAGACAAATTCCGGTCAAACATTTGAAATTTAACATAAAGGGTATTGAGAGATAGGTCAAGCTTTTTAATCGGTCAGTATCGAATATTTAAACTACCAATATATAAATTTATGTATGTATGTATGTATGTTTGCATATCTGTCTAAAACTCTCGACAGAGGAGACGGATTTTCACAAGATAGGTATCGTTTTGAAGCTCGACCCTTCAGACGACAAATACCGAAAAATTGGCTAAAGAATAATTTTTTTCATCCTCAAATGGACACTACAGGGAGGGGTCGCTTTTTCGCCGATATTTTCGAAAGTTATCCCCTCTTTTCGATTGTCTGGCCTTAATTTTAACCTACGTCACTGCCTGTTTGACCGTGGCCGTAACAGCAAAGACGGCAGCTTCTCCCCGTTCTTTTCCTCCTTCGCAGTACGGGTTCGAGCCTGCCTTCCTACTACCACTTAATGTTATTTTTTTTTTTTGCTCAACAAACACCTCAAAACACCTGGGCAACGCCGGGAACCCATTCTAGTAATGACCATAAAATAGTAAATTTATTTTAATACTAGCAGGTTATTTCGCCTTTGCCCGGGCCCTATGTACTATTCATAACTTGCCCTACATGTGAATACACTTTATATAAGGGATCAAATGTTAAGAGAAACATTTTTCTGAGTAATGTCGTACAGACAGCATTTATTGCTTTCGTCTCAAATCAAAATACACGGTTTAACCCATATCCAAGTTACCTACATCTAAGATTTCTAGTCTTAAGATACAAAAGAAGCGGAGGAATTTGGTAGAATCTGCAAAGGTCAACTCTTTCAACTTAAACATTTGGCAGTCAAATTTTCGCTCAAAAACTGATTAAAATACTTGCCGCTTGTCTGAATACCCGTTGTTGTGGTGGCACCCACTCATTTACATATGTGGATAATATTACACATTAATAACAAGACACGGTTAGCCTGAGGGTGTGTTAACCAGAAGCCACCGAAGGCCAAGCTGAGAGCAGATATGTTCTCCAGCCAAGACTCTCTTACCTGACAACCATTATGTAAATATACTGTAAATATACTTTTCCTAATACCCTTCTTATTGATCTACCTTTGTTTGTTAAGTCTTCATTTGTATTGCCTTATACGTTATTTGCAAACATAACACCCGTTATGTAACAATTTCAAATGTTTAGACCCAAAATTAGCTGACTAGTTTGCTAGACACCAAAAAGATAATATCTTTTTATGTTTTACCCCTTTGAAGCTGAAAAGTTTGAACCAAAATGAATATAAAGCTTGCCTTCTCTCTGATTACACTAAATTTGAAATTTTTAGACCAAAAATTGACTGAGTACTTTGATAGAGACTTCAGAGGTTAAACTCTTTAAAAATTGTACCTCAATTTCACCTCATAAACATTGATTTTGGGGGGCTGAAATAAAATAAAAAGTTTGATCCATGTCATACTATTTTAAATTTCAAGTGTTTAGACCCAAAATATGCGGAGGAGTTTGCTAGAGTTTTCCATGATCACATCATTGGACTTTGACCCTCTCGACAGCCAAATTTCTGGCCTAAAACCGATTCAAACAATTTCCCAAAATCTTAATTCTTTTTCATGTCAAATATCGAGTCTCTAAACCGAAAATTGGCTATGTTATTTGGTGGGAAAATCTACACAGGCACACAAGCAGAAAAATTTTCACTTTTATAGATATATGGATTATCACAACATATAATTCCGAAATTTTAAAACAGGACTTATGCCCACCCTGTAAAATAATTTTATTAAATCAACAGTAAATGATCTATATTACAAATGTAGACTAAAATCAATTGTGAGCAAATGCACTGCGTGCAGACATATAAGGTTCTTCCAGGTGCACTGCGGTGGCCAAATATCAGAGTGGGTAATCAATATCTTTGATTAAAAATAGTGTGTGATGTCACCGATTTCGGTGTGAGTATGAAACGTTGCATATGATTATTTAATTCCGGACTACGTCGAGCCATCCTGCTAGTATTATTTGGAAATGTTAAGCGGCAGGGCCGCATATGATGATTAATTTAATAGATCCCAAACTATCAATCAAAATCTAGCCACTGTTGCATCGCAACCATCTTATGCCTACTTTACAAGAACTTTAATTAAATGTATTCCGACGAATTGTACTAACATATCATTCACCTCCAATCGGCTAGAAACTCCTGCCATTGCATATAGCACAGAGATTTATGAAAAAAAGTCACTATTTACGGACTGTAAAACAAACCTAATGCTAGATTTAGTTTATGACTAGGGATTAAGATTAATGCTAGATTTAGTTTATGACTGAGGTTAGGATTAATGCTAGATTTAGTTTATGACTGGGGTTAAGATTAATGCTAGATTTAGTTAATGACTGGGGTTAAGATTAATGCTAGATTTAGTTTATGACTAGGGATTAAGATTAATGCGAGATTTAGTTTATGACTGGGGTTAGGATTAATACTAGATTTAGTTTATGACTGGGGTTAAGATTAATGCTAGATTTAGTTTATGACTGGGGTTAAGATTAATGCTAGATTTAGTTTATGACTGGGGTTAAGATTAATGCTAGATTTAGTTTATGACTGGGGTTAAGATTAATGCTAGATTTAGTTTATGACTGGGGTTAAGATAAATGCTAGATTTAGTTTATTACTGGGGTTAAGATTAATGCTAGATTTAGTTTATGACTGGGGTTAAGATTAATGCTAGATTTAGTTTATTACTGGGGTTAAGATTAATGCTAGATTTAGTTTATGACTAGGGATTAAGATTAATGCTAAATTTAGTTTATGACTGGGGTTAAGATTAATGCTAGATTAAGTTTATGACTGGGGTTAAGATTAATGCTAGATTTAGTTTTTAACTCGGGTTAAGATTAATGCTAGATTTAGTTTATGACTGGGGTTAGGATTAATGCTAGATTTAGTTTATGACTGGGGTTAAGATAAATGTTAGATTTAGTTTATGATTGGGGTGAAGATTAATCCTAGATTTTGTTTATGACTGGGGTTAAGATTAATGCTAGATTTAGTTTATAACTGGGGTTAAGATTAATGCTAGATTTAGTTTACGACTGGGGTTAAGATTAATGCTAGATTTAGTTTATGACTCGGGTAAAGATTAATACTAGATTTAGTTTATGACTGGGGTTAAGATTAATACTAGATGTAGTTTATGACTTGGGTTTAGATTAATGCTAGATTTAGTTTATGACTGGTGTTAAGTTATGCTAGATTTAGTTTATGACTGGGGTTAAGATTAATGCTAGATTTAGTTTATGACTGGGGTTAAGATTAATGCTAGATTTAGTTTACGTCTGGGGTTAAGAATAATGCTAGATTTAATTTATGACTGGGGTTAAGATTATGCTAGATTTAGTTTACGTCTGGGGTTAAGAATAATGCTAGATTTAATTTATGACTGGGGTTAAGATTAATGCTAGATTTAGTTTATGACAGGGGTTAAGATTGATGCTAGATTTAATTTATGACTGGGGTTTAGATTAATGCTAGATTAGTTTATGACTGGGGTTAAGATAAATGTTAGATTTAGTTTATGACTGGGGTTAAGATAAATGTTAGATTTATTTTATGACTGGGGTTTAGATTAATACTAGATTTAGTTTATGACTGGGTTTAAGATAAATGCTAGATTTAGTTTATGACTGGGGTTAAGATTATACTAGATTTTGTTTATGACTGGGTTTAGATAATTGCTAGATTTAGTTTATGACTGGGTTTAAGATTAATGCTAGATTTAGTTTATGACTGGGGTTAAGATTCCGATTAGACTTAGTTTACAATAAATTTCACATAAATATTAATGTAATAGTTTGATTAGGTTAAAAAAACCAGAAAAAACAAATAGCCTGGTTCAAATTCTGCAGATGTACTGAATGTGTTTTACTCTCAAGTACGACATGTTGTTTGTTTTCAAAAAAATAAACCCACAAACAAGCGTCTGTATTATCTTTCCCTAAATCTTACCAGGACCACAACCCTCACCCATGAAAAAACAACTAAGCTATTTATTAAATCTTTAAAAAATTAAAAAATATATCACTAAAAATCTTAGTTTTAACTCGAACTCTTGAAGAACTTAATAAAAATTATTCATATTTTTTTATTAGATATACACAAAATAACATTTACTTGACATATGATTTCCTTTTAATCGAGGCTTAACACCATTCGAGGATGGTGGCTCGAATGAATAATGAAAAATAGAACGAGAATTAAAAATATCGGAAGTACAAGTTGCCTTCAATACATGTCCAAGCTTTTGTCGTATGGGCAATTATAGCGAGTGTACATATATGAGACGCTAATCTCCTGGTAATATGCTCTCGTTAAAATGTACTTTTACCGTTCCAACACTTTTGTAAGGTTCTATGGAAGTCCTCTTCTGTGCTCGTGTCAATGACCTTCGTCAAAGCCTGTTTCATCCCTCAATTGCCCGATAACGACAGTCTCTTAGGTTTTCTTGGACTTAGGGAGTAACCAAAACTCATGAAGTCAAAGAGAGCAAAGTCTTTGGGATTAGGAAATGTCCTGATGACCATCTTAGTTAAATAGTCTACGACAAAGATGGAACACTCCTGCGCCAACTTCACACAAATCTTCCTCATCTTCATGTTCTCGCGAATAATTGTGTTGAAAGTTCCCACACTGACGCCAAACTGCGTAGTTATTATTACTATAGATAAACGACGATTCTTATCCATAAAATTCTTTATTTGGCCAGTCAACTCTGGTACTCTGACTTCCTTACTCCTCCTACACCTTTTATTATCTCTTACAGACTCTCTGCCTTTCTTGAATCTTTTATGCCATTCATAGTTGATGCTGGATTCATGCAAGATGATCTAAAAGCAGTCTGAAGTAGTCCATACGTTTTTGTGAAATTTTTCCACGATTTTCCCCAGATTTTTCCAAGACATTGTTCCAAGATGTTTTCCAAGACATTTCCAAGAGTTTTCCAAGATTTACTCGCATACTGTTCTTCTAAAGTGTCCTTACGTCCATATTGCATTTTTTTAATTCACCAGCCTCCCTGCCTTTCTTGAATCTTTTATGCCATTCATAGTTGATGCTGGATTCATGCAAGATGATCTAAAAGCAGTCTGAAGTATTCCATACGTTTTTGTGACATTTTTCCACGATTTTTCCCAGATTTTTCCAAGACATTGTTCCAAGATGTTTTCCAAGATATTTCCAAGAGCTTTCCAAGACATTTCAAAGAGTTTTCCCAGATTTAATCGCATACTGTTCTTCTAAAGTGTCCTTACGTCCATATTGCATTTTTTTTAATTCACCAGCCGTGGCAATCAGGCTTTAGTAATCCAATTATTGCTTTGGATGCTAATTTGAATATGAAATCATAAAATCTGTGAAGCCTTTAAAAAAACAGTACAACTAGTGTATTGTATCCAGAGGAGATTACGTTGAAGAGGGCTAAAGTTTCATGTGTGTGTTATTTATAAATGTGTTTATACGAAATAAGCCTGGAAACATATTGAAGGATCCCCGTATTTATTCATGATGTTTGGATTTGTTTTATCAACCCTTTCCGGATTATTGAATTCTGCATCAAGTAATTTTGTAAATTTTTTTATATCTCAGATATTTAATCTTGATGTTTGGTCTACTTATGTATGTTACGAGATATAATCATTTTTTAGGTTATTTAATGTCGAATCCCGTAATTTAAGGAAAAAAGGTTTATATGCAAACAAAGACAATTAACTTTTATAAACAACTTTTAGATTGATTGTTTGGTTGTTTTTGTTTTACGGAATATCAATCCTTTTTCAGGTTATTTAATGCCGAAACCAGTGATTTTGAAGAAAATTTTTTAATAGTGTTGTGGTGGCACCCACTCATTTACATATGTGGATAATATTACACATAAATAACAAGACTCGGTTAGTCTGAGTGTGTGTTAACCAGAAGCCACCGACGGCCGAGCTGAGAGCAGATATGTTCTCCAGCCAGGACTCTCTTACCTGACAACCATTATGTAAATATACTGTAAATATACTTTTCCTAATATACTTCTTATTGATCTACCTTTGTTTGTCGAGTTTTCATTTGTATTGCCTTATACGTTATTTGCAAACAACGAATAGAATATATATTCTTTTCAAGTCGGTTTCTATTTAACCCATAGCCAGGACCCTAACAGATACTATAACTCTGGGTCAGAGTGGACCTGAGAGCAATGGCAATTAAAGGTTGGCTTCAGATTCCCCAAAGCTTGCAAGCTGGGGCATCACCATAGGATATAGCTTAAGGTCATAGCATGGTTCAAAGAACTTTTAAATAATTATTATATATTTAATTGAGCGGAGAAGTATTCCCGACCTCTGAAACGCACGGCTCTTAAACTATTGATTCAGACTTTTTCGATATATCAGCTAATAAATTCTCCCTTATTTTTACAAGAACTGTAAAAATATTCACAGACGTTTTATATTTTCCTATTCCTGCAAACCTCCATTTAATTCTTCATTATTTACCATGGTTTCCGGTTTTTTTTCTTTTTTTGTTGTAAAGTAATATTGTTATTTAATTGGAATTCATTATTGAGATTAGTATTATTTATTAATTTATTTATTGCGGACTGTTATCTTCGTTTTTATTAGTTATCGTTTTATGACGTTTCGGCCAACTATTCCTCTGGCCTTTGTCAGGTGGTAACCGCGACGGGATAGGAACCCTGGATCTCTTAAATGCATCTCAGCAATTTCTTGCGATCCCTATTTGTTGGTTGACCCATTATTTCTGCACTGAGTGAATTTTTGTCGGCTCTTTTGGGCAATTTCTGTTGTAGACTTTTGTTTCTATCTCATTAGTAAGACAGTCTTGTGTAAAATGTTTGGCCAGTTTCGGGATCGAGGTAGTTCTGCTGACTCCCTTTTTCTGGTGTTCATATACAATTTTAAGGTTTAGGTTCTGTGAGTAAATCAGATATTGCCCAGTGCTCACAATAGTGGGTCGGTGTTGATGGTCGATCTATATCGTGTTTTAAAATTTTTCTTTCTTTGAAGATTGTAATGCTAGGTTTGACGCAGCCAAATCAGCTGCCAACATTCCCCTATTTTTTATGGAAACCACCCGAGTGCTCTTTTTAGTATCCTCGTTGTTCCCATGTGTAATTATCTGGATCTTTTTTTGCACCAGGAATATTAGTTAGGTAGTGAGTAGTCTTCTAATTGACAGAGGGAACCCATCTTTGCAGCAGCCTTCGCAATATCCTCAATGTAATATTTGTATAGATTTGTTCCTCTAAACAACTAATCGGGTGATTGTAAAAATATCAGGCAAGTTTGAGTAGGATTGAAACCGCTATCTTAAGACAATTCTCAAACCGTAAAGATTCAACATCTCTATCCACTGCGCCACAGGCCCCAAAGAGCGATCAAGTTTGGATTTTTTGTTCCTATAAATCAACGTTTATTCATGATCTGATCTTCCATGGTCGGGTCTGTATCGAATTGTTTCTTTATTATTTAATTGGAATTCATTATTGAGATGAGTTTTATTTATATTAATTTATTTATTGCGGACTTTTATACTCATTTTTTAGTTGTTGTTTAACGGCGTTTCGGCCGACTATTCCTATAGCCTTCGTCAGGTGGTTACCGAAACGACGTGAAACAGCAACTAAAAAAGAGGAGGATAATCGTCCGCAATACATAAATTAGTATTATTGCTTTTTTTTATTGTTATTTTAGATTTACGGGTCTAAGTTAGTTTTAAAAAAGTAAAAATAAAAAAATACAAAAGAAACTGGCATCTAGTGAATTGGAGTATATAAAAAATAGTATCTCATTTTTGGTAATAGACATTTACAGTAATCTATATGACTACAAAAGTGAAAATATTCTTTTCTATTTAACTTCAGTAAGGTATGTGGGTGTTTCTCTGTGTCAGTGTGCATTTCCCTACCAAGTAACTCTGTCAATTTTCGGTCTAGAAACTCGAGATTTGATATAAGGGGTAATCAAACTTGGAAAAAAAGCTTTTTAATTAGTTTTCAGCCAGAAATTTGGCCGGCAAGAGACCAAAATTCAACGATTTGACGTTTGAAAACTCTACCAAACTCCTCCGTTAATTTGAGGTCTAAAAACTTGAAATTTTAGATGTAGGTAACTTGGACATGAGTAAAACGTGGCATTTTGATTTGAGACACAAACAATTAAAGTTAAAGGGTAAAATTGAGGTCAAAGTTTTAAATAATTTCACATCTGGGATCTCTACCAAATTACTCAGCCAATTTCTTGTCTAAACCTTTGCAATTTTACATAAAAATTATTCAGACATAGGTTAAGTTTTTTAAACGGTTTGGGTTGGAAATTCGAGCTGCCAAGGGGTCAATGTTCAAACGATTTAACCTTTACGGTGTCTAGCAAACTACTCAGCCAATTTTGGGTCTAAACATTCGAAAAATATATATAACGGGTATTCAGACATGCGGCAAGCATTTTGATCAGTTTTGGGGCAATAAATTAGCTGCCAAAAGGTCAAAGTGTAAAGAGTTGACATTTACAGATTCTATCAAATTCCCCCGCTAATTTTTGGTCTAAACACTTGAAATTTTAGATGTAGGTAACTTGGACATGGGTAGAACTTTATTATTTTGATTTTAGACGAAAATAATAAATATTAGGGGGTCAAAATCGGGGTCAAATTAAAAAAAAAATGATTTCTTCAATCTCTGCGAAATTATTCAAACACATTTTATTCTAAACATAAGATGTTCTGAATATGACCTTAAACTATATCCGATGATGACGCCCTAACTTGCGGGATTTGGGGGTGTATGGAGCCACCGTTTAATTACCATTACTTCCAGGTCCACTCAGACCGGGAGTGTTAGTAGCTGTTAGGGTTTTAATTATGGGTTTAATAAAAACCGACTTAAATATATATATATATATATATATATATATGATAAGTAGTTAAATGGATTAATCCAAATCTTATAAATACAAGAATGATAAATTAAAAAATTAAAAAATGTATCCATTTTAAATGTGGAAATTGATGAATCGCACAGGTAAGAAATTCATTTTTATACTATGAAAAGGTTAGTAATTACAATTAAGAATAGGAAATTGGGGAAAAAAAAAAAAAAAATTTTTGTAACTTGTCTTCTTCCTAAGATTAAGGGTCGTGGTGTTTGATCAACACTGCTGGGGAGCCATGATGTAATACACTGTTTTGTTTTTAAATCCCCGAAACAGTGTTTCATGGTAAACAACTGATGATCCCTTAAAAAATATAAAAATTGGTATTATAGTAAATTTGAGAGTTGATGCAGTGATTGCAGGTGATTAAATGACTTACTGACTAGATGTTTTTTTTTTTTTGATGAATGATAAAAAATATTTTTTTGTGTGGTTTCAAATGTTAAAAACTTCAAAGACTATATATATATATATATATATATATATATATATATATATATATATATTCTATTAAAAAATTCTTTCGAAGCACTGGATTCTGCCTTAAATAACCTACAAAGGGCTAATATGCCGTAAAACAATGAACCATAGTACTAAACATTTGAAACCTTACATAAAGTGTATTCACACGTAGGCCAAGTTATTAACAGTATATAGGGCCCGGCCAACGCCGGGTTGAACTGCTAGTTGTATTATATAAGCGATTATAGATTGTGTATTCATTTTGGTTTCATGGCTGACTCAACAGAAGATCGAACATTTTAATCTTTATACAACATGGTGTCAGCGCAAGTTTGGCTTCTGCTTTTTAATATGCATAGCTGGCGGCGAAATTTCCGGTTTTTATGCACTTCTAATAATTTACTATAATTAGTTTGGTTCTACTTGAATGAGCTCCGACATCTAGAATTGCAAAATTCTGTTAATAGAAAACAGATTTTAGGAATGTTCACGTTAGTCCGCGAATATTGGTAACAATTCCAATTATAGTAGAGGTCTTTCAGTTCGGCTAAACAGATTTAAATTCATTTCTCATCACAGACTCGACGTGCTGACCTAGCAAAACCAAATTGAGTCTTGCGTAGCCAGACAAATCGATTTTCATTGAGTCATTACAAGTTTTGTATCAAACAAAACTATAAAAACAATTATTAAAGCAAAATAGTTTAATTACTTTTTAAGGAGATTTAGATTGATAAGATTTAGTATTGTTTTAGGAAATATGTAAATTGAATAACGGGGGAACCCGGCGTTGCTCGGGACCGTATAAACAATGAGAAAATTGAATTTGATTTTGAATATATTTGTTATTCTTAGGAAAGAGGAAGTTTTAATGTCTATGTATCATTTGCTATTTCGAGCAAAAGAGTATTTTACCTACCTAAAACGGGTATTACACGTATTAAATTATTGTATCTGCCCTGGGGTAGGTAATTTACAGCATGTATATGAAATAATTTTACATTTGTAATCGCGGGTAATATACAACACATGCAAAATATAAGTTTACCTATACTAAGCCAAGTAATTTAAATACATATATGAAACAATTTCACATACTTTTTTTTTTTACCTCAAAACGGACATTACTCTCTCAAACCCAACCCCCAAAAGAAAACGCAAGAGCACGTTTAAAATTAACATAACCATGCTTCTTTCTGCCACCACTACAACCATTACATCATTTCCGGATGATAAGATAAAAAATTCAAAATAATATAGATTACCCCCTAAAGAAATTGGCTTAGAAAACTGTTAAATATATCTATCTATCGATATAATTATATTATAAAGAGTAAATTTTCAACAAAGCAAAATTTTTCAAGATAACAACGACTTTAGACGAGCAAATAATAATATAAAAATATACGATGAGAAATAACTGTTATAATATATAAAGAGAAAAATATGTGTGTGTGTTTGTATGTCTCGCAAAAAATTCTGCGAGGCACGTCAGAACGTGACGAAACCGGGGTCGTTTTAAACCTCGCGATATCGGACGATTATATTGAAAAATTGTCTAAAAACATTAATTCCTTCACCCTCAATTAGGAAATTTCCTGCAGGGTGAAAACGCATTTTTTCGCCGATATTTTCCGAGCCATCTTCTTTTTTCCATTAACTAGCCTTTATTTCAAAGTTCGTGACTTCCAGTTTTGCCATCGAGGCATCGGCTAAAACGTTACATTTTTATAACATTCGTTTTCTCCTTTGCCTTACTGGTTCGAGCCTGCCTACCTACTTTCACTTTTTTAACACCTCTCTCCACCCAAATTGTTTACTCTTGTTTTGATCCGCCAGCCACTACCACTCTTTTCGCGGTTCCTTACTACACAACCACAACACACCCGGGCCACGCCGAGTACCCCTCGCTTGTCTATAAAATAAAAGCGAAAATTGTGTATGTTTTTGTGTGTGTGCATATTTTTGTGTATGTCCGGCAAAGGCATTTTTGGGGTGCGTGCTGGTGGGGTCACTCATTCTTAAAACTTTTTATATAATATCTAGATTATAATATGTATGATTTACGAAACGAGCTCGCGTGTATCTAAAATTTGGACCCGTTTTACATACTATTTTCGCGATATTTTTTACACTCCACGTGTTTCTTTGGCTTTTCAATATAAAGCGAAAGAGAACCCGTAGCAAAACAAGCCTCTTCGCACTCGACAATGGACTCTAGAAAAGCAATGAAATTTGATAAATACGGGGGCAAACTCCTTATATCAGACAATTGCTATTTATATGGACGCTCCTCTTTATATGAGGAACTGTTTTTTCGCAACATCTTGGAGGGAAACGCAGAAACTGGCTTGCAGCCAAAGGTAATTTCATTTCCGTATGGCATGATGTTTGACCTTATTAAATTCACGCACCTGTAGTTTAACTTTCAAATCGTTAAATTAAAACGGGTTTCAATACCTCTCCCCTCGTGGCCGAGTGGGTAAGATATCAGGGAGGGTCCTCTTTCTTTTCTACCTTCGCGTCAAGGCTTCGGGATCGAGTCTACCTTCTCAGCAAAACTTTTTTTCTTTTACACCTCCAAAACATCCGGCTTACGCCAGGCACCCTCGTTATTCTTATATCTAAAAGATAAAATGTGTGTATGTGTGTGTGTTTGTATGTCTGCAAAAAAAACTTTTAACTAACACGTCGGAACGTGACAAAATCGGTATTGTTTTAGAACTCGGTCACTCTAACGACTAATATCCAAAAATAGGGCAAAACCACTTAACTTGGCCTTTTTTTACAAGGATGAGTGTTTTTTTTTTCATTGCCAAGACCCACGAACTGACGCACTCACGCTTTCAGGATTCCACCATACGGAAAAGAAAAAAACTCTTCATTGAAAATGATTGTACAGCATCAAAACATATTTGGTATACACAAATAATTTTGTTTATTAAAAACATGCATTTTTTGCCTTCATAACGTATCCAATAATATAGTACTTCCTCTGCACAATATTTAATTTATATGCAATGATACAAGTGCATGAAATAAAAATATTCAATTATTTCAAGTTGCGCGGCAAACTCAAAACACTTGCTGATGACAGTATATTTTTATTTAAAAAAAAAAAAACCGTTACGAAGACCAACAGACTGACACAGTCTCGTTCACATAATTCGACCATGCAGACACGAAAAAGATAAGAACATACTCTTCATCGATGTACATCATCAAAATATACCTTAAATAAAAAAAAATGTTTCTTTTTAAAAAATACGTTTTTTAACCGTTTTAAACGTATCCAGTTATATGTGTAATTATATTATATATATATTTGCGGATCGGAAAAATCGGATTGTTTGATAGAATCGCAATAATTTTCTTTTGTTTTATTTGATTCTGTTCAAAGAAAAAAATCTTCAATTGCTGGTTATAATGATAAAATAAACAACATTTATTGATTTTAAATCAATCAATAGATATTTGCTCACAACATAAATCTAGCATGCTTTGAATCGATCTGTTACGCTTACGATTTGAAAAATATTTTTTTCGAAATTAATAATGGAATTTGTCGCAGACATAACAAGTAAGACATTTTACCAATACAACTGAATAAATATATGTATATATAAAATATATGTATGTACTTATTGATTTGTAAATTGCCACTTGTTCTCGTCTTCTCTTACAAACTATATATATATATATATATATATATATATATATATACTTAATTTACTCACATAAAATTAATATACGAAAGTATAAATTTATGCGTAAACTTTAAGTATTTACTTAAAAATAGCTCAATACGTAGGTAGAGCTTGTAAGTAAGTTATAAAATATATATGGCGATTAAGCTACACTACACAAAGAGACAGATCAACCAGAGGTCAAATAGGCCTTTGACCGGTAAGTGCATGTTCATTGGCTGATAGGAAGGGCGCGGTGGATACTAGAAAGCTGATTGTCTAACTAAAATCTCAATAGAATGTGCGTATATAAAAACGACAGACAATCACAAAATTCGCGCATAAGCTTGAAAAGTCCTAGAATGGATGAAACGCGGAATATTCAATGTAGCTTAATCGCCATATATATTTTATAACTTACTATATATATATATATATATATATATATATATATATATATATATATAGTGAAAAAATATAAAAAATATTCCTATGTCATGGGGAGTTGAAACATAAAATAAACCAATTATATGGTTCCAACCGTTCTGTATTTATTCCAACATTTCCTCTAGATAATTAATTTTAGGAAAATCAAATACCAGTACAATATGTTACGTTTGTAATGTGGAATAGATGTCGTTGTTCAATTCTAGAACGAATACTGTCGATAGAATTAGAAGTGTGGCCGTCAGAGATTTGAAAAGATATGACACCCTTTTTGATTTTTTAAATGAATACATTCCTTTGAATCTAAATGTTGCATGTGTAATATAAATTAATTTCTTTTCATTATATGATGATAGATTATATATATACATATATATACATATATATAACATATATATATTTATACATATATATATATCTTTATATATATATATATATATATATAAGAGTAAATAGTTAATGAAACATGTTAAAACACTTTAAAAAAGAGTTCAAAACATTACATTTCAAAAGATACAACGCATATCTTATTTTTCTTTTATTAATATTATTTGAATTCTTTCCCCTTTTCCTTGTACATATTTGTGAATTATTCCACGGAGTTCGGTATTTTGGATTATTTTGGACCATCTTCCAATTACGCGATTTCCTTGGATTTTACTTGTGCGAATGGAAATTTAATTAACTTTCTTGGATTTACATTTGTGAATTTTACCGTCATTGTATACTTTACCTTTCATTCACGTGAAATCACCTTTTTCTTAACACTATTCCCTGTGCTTCCCTTTTTGTTATCAAGATCTTTGACTTATATGCAGTTTCATCAAATACTTTTGCATGCAAAATCCGATCCCGTATTTTGCTAATTCCTACGCTCTGATGAGAAGGAAAGTATTTCTTCGAAACTCTCGGGATTAAGGACTATCCACTTATTTAGTGTTTCCTTTTCAAATTAAATATTTTATTTTTAACTCTTTTTCAAAGTGTTTTTAAAATGTTTTATTAACTATTTGTTCTTATTATAAGCTCTATTTTGTTTTATCGAGCTTTTACATCCGGTTGAGATTACTTTATAAAGATTAACTCTTTAATATTTATATTATACTTTAGTTTTATCATCTTGGATCATTTTGGTAAGTTTAATTGTAATTTTTGATTCATATATATATATATATATATATATATATATATATATATATATATATATATATATATATATGATTGTTGAGCTGGATTAAATCCGACGATATGAAATAAAATGGAGGTGGAAGGACCTGGATACTCAACGTTTTGCCCGATTTATGCGGGCTTCTTCAAGAGGGATGGTCATTGACGAGAGAGTCCGAGGATTGGGGCTATATATAATGATGGGGGAGAGCAAAGTGTTTTCCTTATGTAAATTAGATATCATATATACGTATATATATATATATATATATATACATTTTATGAGAGAAAAAATAAATTAGAGTAAACTAGTGTAGTGGATTACGTCTAAAAATTAAAATATCGTAGGGATTAAAAAAATTGCGTCTGGAAATATAGCGGTGATAGATTAAATAAATAAAATGACACGAGATTACGAAAGAAATTTTTTTTTTTTTAAATTAAAGGAAAACACTTTGCTCTCCCCCATCATTATATATAGCCCCAATCCTCCGACTCTCTCGTCAATGACCTTCCCTCTTGAAGAAGCCCGCATAAATCGGGCGAAACGTTGAGTATCCAGGTCCTTCCACCTCCATTTTATTTCATATGTATATATATATATATATTATTTAAATAATCGTTCGGACAGGTTAATTTCGGCCACCGATTCCGTAGTCAAGGGGTAGGACTGCCGACTGTCATCACGACGGTTCTAGGTTCGATCCTCGGCTTGGGAGAGGTGTTAGTCTAGCGGCACTGATGAGTTGTGAAACAACGAAACAGGTCTGTATGTCGATGACTAAAATATATTTTATAAAGCTCCCCTCTTTGGTAGAGCACTCTCGTAAATTATCTTACTCGCTACTTAATTTAGCTGAAATAATGCGAAGCTCGCGATTTGTTTACAAACAAACGTTTGAGCCCTCTACGAGTAGCGGACGGATGTTTATTTAAATAATCGTTCGGACAGGTTAATTTCGGCCACCGATTCCGTAGTCAAGGGGTAGGACTGCCGACTGTCATCACGACGGTTCTAGGTTCGATCCTCGGCTTGGGAGAGGTGTTAGTCTAGCGGCACTGATGAGTTCTGAAACAACGAAACAGGTCTGTATGTCGATGACTAAAATATATTTTATAAAGCTCCCCTCTTTGGTAGAGCACTCTCGTAAATTATCTTACTCGCTACTTAATTTAGCTGAAATAATGCGAAGCTCGCGATTTGTTTACAAACAAACGTTTGAGCCCTCTACGAGTAGCGGACGGATGTTTATTTAAATAATCGTTCGGACAGGTTAATTTCGGCCACCGATTCCGTAGTCAAGGGGTAGGACTGCCGACTGTCATCACGACGGTTCTAGGTTCGATCCTCGGCTTGGGAGAGGTGTTAGTCTAGCGGCACTGATGAGTTCTGAAACAACGAAACAGGTCTGTATGTCGATGACTAAAATATATTTTATAAAGCTCCCCTCTTTGGTAGAGCACTCTCGTAAATTATCTTACTCGTTACTTAATTTAGCTGAAATAATGCGAAGCTCGCGATTTGTTTACAAACAAACGTTTGAGCCCTCTACGAGTAGCGGACGGATATTTATTTAAATAATCGTTCGGACAGGTTAATTTCGGCCACCGATTCCGTAGTCAAGGGGTAGGACTGCCGACTGTCATCACGACGGTTCTAGGTTCGATCCTCGGCTTGGGAGAGGTGTTAGTCTAGCGGCACTGATGAGTTGTGAAACAACGAAACAGGTCTGTATGTCGATGACTAAAATATATTTTATATATATATATATATATATATATATATATAGTAATTTATAAAATATATATGGCGATTAAGCTACACTGAATATTAGGCGTTTCATCCACTGTAGGATTCGTCAGACTTATGCGCGTAAGCCTGACGAATCCTACAGTGGATGAAACGCCGAATATTCAGTGTAGCTTAATCGCCATATATATTTTATGAATTACTAACTAGCTCTACCTACGTATTGAGCACTTTTGAAGTAAATACATAAGTTTACGCATAAATCTATACTTTCGTATATTAATTTTATGTGAGTAAATTAAGTAGTTTTATATATATATATATATTTATATATATATATATATATATATAAACACACATATTCATGTGTGTATATGTGTGTGTGTGTGTATACATATGTGCATAAAAATTTATACATGGATAGATATATTATTATTGGTATTATTTAATAAGTTAACCTGGGTCAGAAATAAGGTTCTGTTCCTTTAATATACGTTTGCTCTCTCTCTCTCTCTCTCTCTATATATATATATATATATATATATATATATATATATATATGTATATATGTATGTATACTGTGTGTGTGTGTCTGTGTCTGTGTGTGAGTACAATTTTTTAATTTATAGATTAAAAAAACGTTGAAAACCTCAACTTTCTGTAATAAAAAAAAATAATTCATCATGCTGTTACAGATGAAATAAATCTCTTTCCAATATCTTACAATAGCCAAACAGGTTTCAAACTAAATAAATAATTTTACTTACTTTTTATATCCACTAAGTATAAATCACCTGAAAAGAAAAATGAAAAATATTAGTTTTATGAGTAAAAGTTTGACACTTTATTATTTATTTGAGTAACTTTCACGCGAATAAAAGATATGTACTCTAATTATTAGTAAGAACTGATATATGTGTGTATGTATGTACGTATGTATGTATGTCAGGTCATGTCATATGCTACTGGTACCATGTAACCCAGTACTACCTGCCTCATGGTCGGGTCACCGGCGACTAAACTAGTTCCCCCACCAGACTTGTTTGGTGAGGAGGGCGGCTAGTCTCCCTGAAGGATTAAAAACAAGACCTTCCAAAGGGCGAATGAACTCTTTTCTGGGTCAACGGCCAACTAGCACCGTGTATATTTGTGTTTGTGTATATGTGTATTGGGGTGGAGAGGGCTCCCGTAAGCCGAGGTGAAGGCAACCTTTCTAGGAGAAGCAAATCTCTGATTTAAAAAAACCATAAAGCGGAAGACCAGTACCCGCATTAAGCTGGTCTGCGGTTTAATTTGCTGCTGGCTATCTTGCTCTTGCTTCTTGCTGGATCTCAACATTTTGAACCGAGAGAGAGACTTAGCTGTCGTACAAAGCTAAGACTCTGTAACATCATCTTTGTATAGATACTCCCTCAGGCATTTGGGCTCATGAATTTTAAATATCTGAGGGAGTGGCACTCGTCTGACAAGACGTCGCAATCATCATGTATGTATGTATGTACCTGTACATGCGCGTATATATGTATATGTCTATATATGCATATAGTTACATATTTACGTGTATAAATGTGTATAAGGTCTGATTAATAATTTGATTGAATAAAGTGAGAGGATGTAAAACATTAAAACATGTATATATATATATATATATATATATATATATATATATATATATATATATATATACTAGCAGGGGTGCCCGGCGTTGCTCGGGTGTTTGGAGGTGTATGCTGTGCAAAAAAAGCAAAAAAAATGGTTCATTTTTTAAAACTTTGACCCCTATTATAACCTCTTAAAATTTATAGTTTCGGGCTCAAATCACTTTATTAAGTTAGATCCAGGTTCAAGGAACCTATATCTAAAATTTCAAGTGTCTAGACCCAAAATTGTCGGAGGAGTTTGGTAGAGTTCTTAAAGGTCAGATCGTTGAAATTTGACCCCTTAACAGCCAAATTTCTGGCTGACACCCGTCACATCGATTTTCCCAAATCTCAGTACCCAGTATTTCAAATTTCGAGTCTATAGACTAAAAATTGACAGAGTTATTGCGTAGGGAAATGTACACAGACAGACACACAGACACGTTCACTTTTATATATATATATATATATATATATATATATATATATGTATATGTATATATATGCCTCTTAAAATGGCGATGTAAAACAATCGAAGTGAGAAATCCTTCATCGCGTAAGAAGATAAATGACATACTAAAACCAGTGTATGAATTACATATCTACTTATGTCTATTACAGTCTCACTCTATACATATATATATATATATATATATATATATATATATATAGTCATCGACTAACAGTCCTGTTTCGTTGTATAACAACTCATCAGTGCCGCTGGACTTGCTTTTCTCCCAAGCCAAGGATTGAACCTAGAACCGTCATGTTGACAGTCGGCAGTTCTCCCACTCGACCATGGAATCGACGCCCGTAAATAACTCGTTTGAATGTCTATTTAAATAGACACTCGCCACCATTTTTATAGTGCTCAAATCGCCTGCTTGTAGACAAACAAACAACAAGCTTCTAATGACGTGCTTGGTAGTTGTACACACAGACACACCCATACACGAACGCTAATACTTTATATATATATAAAATACAGACAATTACTACAACTATATATATATATATATATATATATATATATATATATATATATATATATATATATAGTTGTAGTAATTGTCTGTATTTTTGAGATGAGGTGTTTTCATTGATTGAGATTGTCGGACTGACTTCCTCATCTTGGTTCTTATTGTCACAACGTTTCGGCCGTTTTGCCCTCCGGTCTTCGTCAGGTGTTTTGTATCGAACTGGGGAACCGTTTGTTAGGAGTCTCGAACCCAACCCTTTATTATTATTACGGGGGCTCGTTGTTCGGACTCCAGCTAGGCTTTGGGACATAGTTGTTGATGCTCTGTTTTTGAGTGTTACTTTTTCACTGCCTTCGTTCAGGATTGAACTCAGCACCTTTGGGTAACTGTAAACTTTGATACAACATCTAGGACCACTCGGCCATATGTCACTTGGACTAAATATATAGTTGTACACACAGACACACCCACACACGAACGCTTATACTTTATATAAATATATATATATATTTATATAAATATATATATATATATATATATATATATATATATATATATATATATATATATATATATCAATTATTAGCGTTCGTGTTTGGGTGTGTCTGTATATATATATATATATATATATATATATATATATATATATATATTTATATATATATATATATATATATATATATATATATATATATATATATATATATATATATATAAAGTACTAGTGTTCGTGTGTGGGTGTATCTGTGTGTACAACTACCAAGTTCAATAAATAATAATGTCCATATTAGGATACTTCTGTCAAAGAGACATTATATTGTTTAAGGACTTTCAATCCATGGTATTCTTTAAATAACTTTTTCATTACTGAGTTACGGTCATTAACATATTACATTAAATTTAATCTATTTAAATAATTACCCCGATGACATTACTCATTCGACATAATAGCTTTGTTTCAACTGTACTAATATTTTTTTTTAATTATTTAGCTTATTTACATTTCAAGTTATGTTTGATTTAATTTATTTTATCTGAAATCTAAAACCGTTTTATTTTCAAACTAAAAATCAGAAAACCAAAAGGAGAAATAACTGTGTACGTTTACTTGAAAATTTGTTTTAAACGGATCACATTATTAAATATTTCCTCTTTTTTTTTCATTTCGAAATATTATTCTAAGATGAATTATTTTTTTTTAATTTTAATTCGGATGAAATTTTTTTCACTTATTCTTACTTTTTAAGTAACCTTTTTTATTTGTTAGAGAAAAATAATCAAAACTAATGTCCTCATTTACTTGCATCCTCACGAGGGCAGAGTTAGTCACAGAGACACATGTGAACAAAATCCATAATCCCCTGCTCTTTTTGTTTTTTCTTTATTAAATTTAATCGGTGTTGCCCAGGATTTATTATAATAACTAGCAAGGGGTACCCGGCGTTGCCCGTGTGTTTTTCGGTGTGTCTGGTCGGGCGGGGGTGGGGGTGTTAATGAAAATTTAAGAATAAGCAAAGTAAAAAAAAACAGAAAAACGAACGTTAAAACCCTCAGCTTAGCGGGGGGGGTACCCGGCATTGCACGAGTGTTTGTAGGTGTGTATGGTTGTTAATGAAAACCTAAGAATAACGAAGTAAAAAAAGAAAACATAAAAACGAACGTTAAAACTTAAGCGGGAGTACCCGGGGGAAGGGGTGGGGTAATCAAAACATAAAAAAAAACACAAAAAAACTAATGTAAGGCAAACGAATGATGTTAAATGTAAAAATCGAAAAAAAAACAAAAAAGAAAAAAACACGTGATAAGCCTGTTTCGATATTAAAATTTAAAAAATCGGTGGGTACCCGGGTGTTTTTGGGTGTGTTGTCGGTCGGGGGTGTTAATGAAAACATAAGAATAAGCGAAGTAAAAAAACAGAAAAAAGATCGTTACGTGGGAAATAGCTTAAATAACACGATCCAATATTTAAATTAAAAAAATCGAAAAAAGAAGACGTCTCATACAACGATTCGAACCCAAAACGTTTAGATAATGAACCAATGCGCTAACCAACTGAGCTAACACGACGTAAACGAAATTCAGTCAGTTCTTCAACTATTTAAACTAAATCATCTGGTACATGCGTAGAACCGATCTCGTCATGAGAGGACATTTTTTGTTGACCACCCCCCATAGTAGAAAATTGTCGATTTCAGGGTTAAAAAATTAACGTTTCTTGTCCATTTTTCGATATTTTAGGGGTGAACGAGGGAGCTTCAATATGATACCAAGTTTGTGAATTTTTTTTCTGTCTCTCGAAAGTTTTTAGCGGACACACAAACACACATACATACATACAAACATAATACATACACACATTTTCGCTTTTATATATATAGATTATACCAAGTGTGTTTAATTGCCTGCGAAACAGATTTTCTTTTAATATCTTAAATTAACAAGGGCGATAACACTTAGTCGCGTGTCTCGTGTAATAAATGAATGCGTGAATATAGGATTGACATGAAATTCTTAAATATAAACTAAAATGACCCAAAAATGGGCTGAAATGACTTAAATTAATAAAAAATAAATTACTTTGAATGACTTTAATGAGCTTAAGAATGAATTATATAATCTTAAGGGCGACTTGAATGCTTAAAAAATAACTGGAATCCTTCAAAAACAACTTGAATGATCTGGAGAATGACTTAAATGGCTTTGAGACGACTTGTTGTAAAGTGGGTGATCATTTTACATTAAATTAATACAGAAAAGTGATCCCCCACTTTATATCACAAAGTTACAAACATAAGTACAGCATGTAGTAAGAACAGATAATACACTTTGATCTTGGCCAAAAGGCCAAGACAAGGGTATTTATTTGCTCCCCCACCGAGCAAATTAGGCACAAGGCCGATTTTTAATGTGAGGCGTGAAGGGGAAATGGGGACCAACTCCACTGGGTGTAAGGGAGGTGCATGGTGACAATTGTTATGAATGGTTGGCCCTACATTGAGCAAGGTCTTATATGTGAGGCTGCCCCCACATATGGTTTTGCTTGCAGTATTTGCCGGAACAGATACTACACTTTGATTTTGGCCAAAAGGCAAAGAAAAGCAGTATTTATTTGCTCCCACACCGGGCAAATTAGGCGCAAGGCCGATTTTTAATGTGAGGAATGAAAGGGGAAATGGGGACCAACTCCCCGGGGAGTAGTGGAACTGGATAGTGACAATTGGTATGAAGGATTGCCCCTACATTGAGCAAGGTCTTATATGTGGGATTGTTCCCACTAATGGTCTATGCTTGCAGTATCTGCCGGAACAGATACGGTATTTATTTGCTCCCCCACCGAGCAAATTGGGCACAAGGCCGATTTTTAATGTGAGGAGTGAAGGAGAAATGGGGACCAACTCTCCGGGGAATAGGAGCGCTGGATACTGGCAATTGGTATGAAGGCTTGCCCCTACATTGACCAAGGTCTTATCTGTGGGGTTACCCCCACATAGGGTCTTTGCTTGCAGTATCTGCCGGAACAGATACTAGAAAAGCTTTAAAAGCGAAGAACAGCATCTATTAACAATAGACCTTTGATCTTAACCAAAAAGACCAAGCACAAAATGTTACGGACAGAACGACCTACCGACCGACGGAGTGACTTATAGAGTCGCTTGCACGCGACTAAAAATGGTCGATTTTTACGACGTGACTGAACGGCGTTTTACCCCTAGAAAAAAAAATGGTCAATGTCAAGTTTCTTTCCAACTCCTCAAAAAACTTGAAAATGACGACTTTTAATGGTTTTCTATAGTGCTAAAAATATCACATTTAAATTTGGGGCAGATAAGTAGTGTTCATGATACGAAAAATTACTGTTTCAAAAAGTGTGGAATCACGTTCCTATATAAATGTAATGTAAAATGGGCACACACTTTCTAATCACCTAATAATTTCTTCATATCATAAAACAAATTTAACTGTGATATTCGTTTTGAGCACTACCGACAACCGGCGCAGTTTTTTTTACTAAGTGATTTGTTAGTTTTTCATAATTTAGGACGTAAATAATGCTGTAAGTAAGCTTACACGAGCGGTTTACAAAAATATATTCTTGTTTTTCATTTTTCTTTTTAGGTCGGTATTCAATTATAGAATTTGTGTAGATTATACCAGGTGCTTCTGTAGTTTACTTAACCGCCTCCTAATGTAAACATAATTTTTGTGAAATATTAAACGGCAGTGGCATCTGTTAACAACTATACAAGTTCTATAATGAAAAAAAGAACAAAAAACAAAAGTATCCTTTTGTAAACTTAATAACAGCATAATTAGCGTCCTAAATTATGAGATGAAAAAATGAACGCATCTCTAAGTAAACAAAACAGCGCCAATTTTCGGGGGTGCTGAAAATGAGTATCACAGTTACATTTGTTTTATGATATGAAGAAATGATTAGGTGACAAGAAAGTGAGTGCTCGTTTTACGTTAAATTTATATAGAAAAGTGATCCCCCACTTTTTGAAAAAGTAATTCTTTCATATCATGAAAACTACTTATCTGCCCCAAATGTAAACGCAATATTTGTTTTTGGCACCACCGAAAACCATTAAAAGTCGTCATTTTTAAGTTTTGGGGGTAGTTGGAAAGAAACTTGACATTGACCAAAAAAATTAAGGTCTGTTTTTTTTTGTTTGTTTAAGCAGTCTTTATAAATAATTTGGAAAAAGAAATATTGAAAAAAAATTAACATTTTAGCGTGGGGAATAACTTTTCTATATAACTTTAACGTAAAATACGAACCCACTTTTTAGCCACAAACCGTTCAACCAGACATGTTATATCTAGCATTTTTTTTCAAGTTTGGAGATCGAGAGGGGGGTAAAACATGACAAATACTAATTTTTTTTTAGTTTTTTTGCGGTGGTGGGGGCGAGAATTACATTTGAAACATAAAATAACGATAAATTTAATTAATTTTCATGAAACCAATATGTACTTTCACCTAACCATTTTATAAACAGAACGAATCCCAAAATAGGACAAAATCCTATTTTTTAGGGGGGAAGGGGATGATTAAATTAGGAATATAAAATGACGAAAAATGTCATTTAATTGTTTTTGGAATTAATTTTTGGTAGATCTTTTTTTTTTGCGATTGCACGGGCATTCACTACTATTTTTATTTAAACAAAAGTTGTAATGATTTATCTTAATTATCTTTTCTTTGGGAGGTATTTCAAGTGCTCAATATCCGGAGAATAGTTTCCTCTCTTTGTAGGCCTTCTGCTGAAATATCTGGTGGAGAGGGTATCACACACTTCTTTTTTTAGGCGATTACATTTACATGTTTTCATCCGTTCTTTTATTTTTGTTGTGCGGGTACCCAAGTTGCCCATGATGAAAATAATTAGTATACCGGTGTGTTTCAAACAGAACTTCATGTCAACCTATGCAACGCTGGGTAACCATGCTAGTATATATATATATATATATATATATATATATATATATATATATATATATATATATATATATATCGCTCTCTCGGGAGAGAGAAAGAGAAAGAGAGACAGAGAGAAAGGAATAGAATTGAGCAAACCAAGTGATGTGTTCATCAATATTTCATCTTTATTTCGAGACTTCCTCTGGATGAAATAAAGAAGAAACGTTGATGAACACATAACTTGGTCTGTTTCTATTTATTTCTCTATTTTATCGGAATAATATTTCCATTATTCTAATCATATAATTATATATATATATATATATATATATATATATATATATATATATATATATATACTTCATTTAATCACTTGGCCTTCGGGACAAGATCAAAGTGTGGTATCTGTTCTTCGCATGCTGCACTTCAATTTCTTGTTCTGTCAGTGGAGGAGTAATCCTTCACGACTGAGATAATATTTATTTTTGTTCCTCTTCTCCACGTTAAGAAACGCCCCTGGTGTCTAACTCTGTCCTGTGTGGAGGCATTGTAAATAGGAACTACTTCATTTAATCACATAAATTAATATACGAAAGTATAAATTTATGCGTAAACTTTAAGTATTTACTACAACAGTGATCAATACGTAGGTAGAGCTAGGTAGTAAGATACACAAACAAAACTTGGCAAGAAATTTCTAGATCTTATCGAAAAGCACTTCCCCAAAACCAATCTTTTCCACAAAATTTTTAATAAATATAACCTAAAGTTATCCTACAGCTGCAGCGAAAATAATTGAAGCACATAAAATCAAAATATAAAATAAAAGTAATGGCAACAACAACAAAATAAACAATAAAAAAATTTGACACCATGACAAAAATAAAACTAACAAAAAGGACACATATGTAACTAGTAGAAATAACAATAATAATCATTATAATTTCAATAATTATAATAATTATAATAATATATACCCTTCAGACAATAATACTATAAATAAAAACGGATATACTAATAAAGAACAAGATAAATTCGACTGTAGATACCGCACACTTTACCCACTTCAAAATAAATGTCAAACCAAAAGCATAGTTTACCAGGCTAAAATAATTGCGAAAGAAAACCCGAATAACAAGAAATATTACGTAGGTATGACTTTCTTAGATTTAAAGAAAAAAACGATATTATGATTACATACAATAATAATAAACACCGAATGAAAATATATCTAGAAAACAAATACCGAGAACTCACGGAAAAGCGGACGTTCGCCGCTACTCGAATGAAAAATAGTAAGACAAGCAAACACATATAGACACCTAGACGATCCATGTAGATTATGCCTTGATGAAAAATTTACTATCCTATACTTTAAAGAACCCAAGCATCTATTAATCTGTAGGAGAGAAATAGCGAACAACTATGTCCACAGGATAAAATATACTCTAGGATAGAGATACAAAAGACTTTTTAAACTAAATAAAATAGAAAATAAACAAATACAAAAATAAATAAACATACATATACATAAACTATCACACACATATAATATATATATATATATATATATATATATATATATATATATATATACATATATACATAAACAAGCATATAAAAAAATTAACCTAGATTTACATTAGGCCAGGACACTAGATGGCTATGCTTCCCGCTAAAAGAATACACACAAATGAACGGGTTAAGCGGAGGTCAACTGAGTCTTTGTCCTGTAAGTGCCTGCTCCCTTGCTGATTAGGAAGGGTGCGGTGGATACTAGAAAGCTGATTAGTTAACAAAACACTCAATAGAAGATGCGTATATAAAAACGAGAGACAACCACAAAATTCGCATATAAGCCTGATGAATACTAGCGTGGGTGAAACGCAGAATATTCTATGTAGCTTAATCGGGATATATATATATATATATATATATATATATATATATATATATTTATACTCTCATACGCATTGCATGTGTATGTGTGTGCGCATTATGTACGCATATATGCATGTATTTATGATAGTGTAGGTGTATATATACCTGGAAGTGTATATACGCGTCAGTATATGTGTATATATGTATATGTATGTGTATGTATATGTATATATATATGTATATGTGGATATATGTGTATGAGTGTACATGTATGTGTGTGTGTTTTCAAAACACATTTTCTTTAAGTGTTAATTTTCCTCATATTACCGTATGTGTGTGTATATATGTATATATATATATATATATATGTATGTATTTTTCGCACACCAATACTTCTGTTCCCGCCCCTCTCTTCCCCTCTCTCTCCCTACATTCGCTTATGTAAACTTGTATGTATATATATATATATATATATATATATATATATATATATATAGCTGCCTCTACGTGTAAATATATGCGCAAGCATTTATGTATGTGTATGTACATTTGTTAGTATATGTATATGTGTATATATGCATACATTTATGTATGCATATATGCATATATGTGTATATATTTGTACATGTGAGTATTTGTTTGTATACGTATGTGTAGTACATATTAATATATAAATTAATAAAAAGTAGCGTTTTGTTTCTGTCTTTAAACGGTTAAATTTGGAAACGACATTTTCGTTCTTTTTTGAACGAGAAATAGCCCGTGATTTAAAATGAGCATCATAGCGTTTCTCCCCATAACGTCTTATATCCTTTGAATTCTTGTTCTCTCTTGGAATAAATAATATCGTAAGAATTCAAAAGATTGGACGGTTAAAGGCGTATTTCTTCATTTTTATTTACTGTTTAATTTTTAATTTTTCGTTTATATGTGTATATATACTATGTGCATGTATGCATGTGCGTACTTATATGTTTATATATTTAAAACTGACGTGTCACCTTCTCATTGGCTATACCTGTTTCTCTTCCTCCTCCTCCTCCTTCTCCTCCTCATCCTCTGCCTTCCGTCCTTTTCCATTCCCCTTTTCCCCGTGCATGCTCATACTTTCACTACACCGATGAAGACTGAATGATCGGTCGAAAAGTATGTACTTGTAAAAAAAGTTTTAATTTTTTTTTTTATATTATTATTTTGTATTCCTGCACGTCACCAATTGAAAACGAATAAAGAAAAGTAATAAGCTTTTATACATTTCGTATTCTTTTTTAAACATTTCACATTTTCACTCATATATATATACACACACACACACACATATATATATATATATATATATATATATATATATATATATATATGAGTGGAAATATATATAAAACAATAATTTATACCGGTAAATGCCCTTTTAACAACAATTTCAACCGGCAAAAGCCCCATAAAACAACAATTTCAACTGGTAACACCCCCATAAAGCAACAATTTCGGCAGAGATAGAGTTTGAAAATATGGAGACAGACAGATGTATTACCTTTTATATACGAAACTAGCGGAATGGGGGTGGGTTAAATACACATAAAAGAACGGCCCGTAAAAAATCCAATCATTTGAGGTCCCTAGCGTCGCTCCAGATCTTTTAGTTTCGGAAGGGTAAGAATGTGAAAATATGAAGGCAGACAGACATATAGGTGTTTATATATTAGATAATCATATGTACCTTGATATAAGTAGATGTATATCATATCGGAATAACTGATGAATGTAGGCAAGTGTGATTGATATTCGCCGAAAACGGAAATCAAAACAGTATGCCGACTTACTTCATTCTCAACTTTTCGTTCGCAGTTCGTCATGTTTCTCTCTCTCTCTCTCTCTCTCTCTCTCTCTCTCTCTTTATATATATACATATATATATATATATATATATATATATATATATATATATATATATTGTTCTCACGGCATAGTAACTCTCAAGAACTTTATTATTCTCATACCTATATACATATATGATGACTGCTGCATCTTTCCAAATGATCGCCGTCACATTGAGTTCTCCCCTTCTTGTCGTCCATGCCATCTTGCATGACGTTGCATTCCCGCCGCAAATTTGCACATCTTGAAGCAGATGTGACATAGAAATTGAACAATTCATTCATTTTCTTTGGAGACTGAAGGCTATTCTTATGAACAATCATGTGTCTTCTCAAACAAGCAGTGGACTTTAAAACATTGCTGCATATAGAACAGAAACATTCGTTCACAAGTGTCGCATTCCAGCTTCGTGTGGCATGGTTAAGACCATCAATTAAACATTTGCGAAGCTCTCGCTTCAGATTGCTGTGGGCCTGCTTTCTGTTTTTATGATTCATGTGACGTTCTTTTTTGTTTTATCTCTCATCTGTGTATATAATCCATGTGTGGTGTTAGTTTCCGGATTTAAGCGTTTTCCTTAATGTTTCTGTAGTTTTTATTATTTGTATTTCGGTGTACTTCTTAGTCATCCCTCTAATTAAAAGCTCTCCTATGTTTTTCAAAGTTTTTAGGTATTGTTGCTAGCGCTTCTATTACAAGTGGTGTTATCCCGTCTTTCTCTATATTCCAAATCCTTTTCAGCCCTCTTGTCAGTTCCATATATTTGCCTCGGTTCTCTGTCCCCTTAACCTTCACTCTGTGGTCTACTGGAACTGCAGAATCTACGATCTAGTAAGGCGCTTCTTCTTTTGTTAACAATTATCACATCTGGTCTTCTACCTTGTCTTTTTCGTTTTTCTCCCTTTTTCATTTTAATTCTACTTGTGGTTTATCTACTCTTTCATTTGTTTTCTCCCTCTTTTTATTCCTATGTTTGTATTTGTTTTTCCTACACTTTTCCTCAGCGTTTCTTCTTCTTCTTCTTCTTCTTCTTCTTCTTCTTCTGTCTACATCGAAGAATAGCGATGATTATTTCATAAAATTACATTCACAAATGCAATTTTTAAAATTAATATCAAAAGTCCATTGCATATCTGAAATCGGATATGAAATATCGATAAATTTCATACGGCGAGGAAATTGATTATTTGGCAAGTGTGAAACATGGCGAACTGCGAACGAAAAGTTGAGAATGAAGTAAGTCGGCATGCTGTTTTGATTTCCGTTTTCGGCGAATATCAATCACACTTACCTACATTATAAAGCTCACGTTTACATTCATCAGTTATTCCGATGTGATATACATCTACTTATATCAAGGTACATATGATTATCTAATATATAAACACCTATATGTTTGTCTACTTTCATATTTTCAAATTCTTTCCCTTCCGAAACTAAAAGTTCTGGAGCGACGCTAAGAAGCTCAAATGATTGGATTTTTTTACGGGCCGTTCTTTTATGTGTATTTAGCCCGCCCCCATCCCGCTAGTTTCATATATAAAATGTAATACATCTGTCTGTCTGTCTCCGTATGTTTAAACTTTATTTCTGTCGAAATAAAAAGTCACAAAGCTTTTTATGAACCGTTCTTTTACGGGCTTTTACAGGTTAAATTTGTTGTTTTATGGGTTTTTACCGGTTGAAATTGTTGTTTTAAGGGCTTTTACCGGTTAAATTATTGTTTTATAGGTTTTTTACCGGTTAAAAGTGTTTTATAGGTTTTTACCGGTAAAAATTGTTGTTTTATATGTTTTACCGGTTAAATTGTTGTTGTATGGACTTTTACCGGTTAAAATTGTTGTTTTATTGGTTTGTACCGGTTAAAATTGGCCTTATCTTGGATTTTACGTGTTAAATTGTTTTTTATAGGTTTTTACCTGTTAACATTGTTATTTTATTAGTTTGTACCGGTTAAAATTGTTTTTATTATGGGCTTTTACTTGTTAAATTGTTTTTATAAGTTTTTACCTGTTAAAATTGTTGTTTTATGCGCTTTTACCGGTAAATAGTGTTGTTTTATGGGGTTTTGCCATTTAAAATTGTTGTTTTATAGGTTTTACCGCTTAAAAGTGTAGTTTAATGGGTCTTGTACAGTGGTAACATTATCAGCTTTTAATGATACAGTTTTGCTTTCGGTTCGATTCTAGCAGATGGTACCAAACTACATTTATTACTTTCGAAATCACGACTCTATAATAATATATACGAAATCTGGACATAATAAAATATCACATTTAAGCGTATGTTACGCCCAGAGCAAAGCCGGACGACCCCCGCTAGTATGTTTATATATGCGTATGTTTTGGGGTGGAGAGGGCTCCCGTAAGCCGTGGTGAAGGCAAAATTTCTGGGAGAAGTAAATCTATGATTTAAAAAAAGCGGAAGACCAGTACCCGCATTAAGCTGGTCTGCAGTTTAATTTGTTGCTGGCTATCTTGCTCTTGCTTGTTGCTGGATCTCAGCATTTTGAACCGAGAGAGAGAGAGACTTAGCTGTCGTACAAAGCTAAGACTCTGTAACATCATCTTTGTATAGATACTCCGTCAGGTATTTGGGCTCATGGATTTTAAATGTCTGAGGGAGTGGCACTCGTCTGAAAATACGTTGCAATCATCATGTTTTGGATGCACTCTGATACTAATTAAGCGATCATTGTTGATTCTAGAAAATATCTTCTAGAGGCATGAAGCAACTTGCAATCTTACAAGAAAAAATGGTGATCATGAAGAAGACAAGAGATGCTTACTGAGCTCAGTTTTTTTTTTAATTAGGGTGAAGGTGGACAGAAAACAATGAGCAGGAAAAGAGTTCCAAAACCGTGTAGTCATTGAAAAAAGTTACTGGAATAATAAGGTGTATGTCAATGAGGTATTGAAGCAATGATTTGATGAAGACCTGGAGACGAACGAGCTAAACGAACTGGAATAAAGGAAGCAGAGAGTTAATCAGACGATTCTGATAGATAGATGTTAAAATAGAATTTGTAAAAAAGACTGAGTCTAAAATCATCACGTCTGTTGCAATGAAAACGAAAGTGTGAGGCCAATCAATTCATATATATATATATATATATATATATATATATATTTATATATATTTATACATTTTTAATTCAATTTTCACCCAATTTTGCCTCAAGGGTTACGGTTCGATCCTCATACTTACCTACCAAAACATTATTTTTATTTTGCCCCCCCCCCGGGGTTTTGATTTACTCAAAACAACACACACCTTCAAACACCCGGGCAACGCCGGGTACCCCTCGGTAGTCTATAATATAAATCTCACCTATCTCTATGTATCTCTGCCTAAAACTTTTGACAGATGCCAAGGATTTGCAGGAGATCGGTAACGTTTTGAAGCCAGACCCTTCGGACGACAAATATCGAAAAATTGGCTAAATACATTCATTTCTGCACCTCAAACTTGGCACTGTTCTACAGGGAGGGATCGCTTTTTTCGCCGATATTTTCAAAAGTAATTCCCTTTTCGATTGACTAGCCTTGACTTAAATATTCGTATCTTCCGTTTGGCAATGGGCGGAACAGTAAATACATCACGTTTTTTTCTTTTCCTCCTTCGAGGTACAGGTTTGAGCCAGCCTACCTGCCTGCCTACTACTACGTTTTTTTTTTTGCTCAACATACACCTATCATAACACCCGGGCAACTCTGAGGACACAGGCTAGTTTATAATATAAAGGGCAAAATATGTTTAAATGAATGTATGTATGCATGTATGTATGTATGTATGTTTTTTTTTAATTCAATTTTATCCCCAAACAAGGCACAGTGCCACTTTGAAGCAAGGGGCTACTATCAGGGACTTAATTAGCGGGGTCATTATAAAGGGAGATGAGTAGAAAGATGTTTGTTAACATTACACTTGAACTTCTGCATATCATTGCAGTTGGGAAAGCAGAATCCCGGAAGGGAGTTCCAAAGACCCGCAGTTCTGGGGAAGAAACTATTGGAGTAAAAGACTTTCTTGCACCTAGGGATCTCTACTGTAAAGGGATGAGACTTAGTAACTTGTCGGGTTTGTCGGGGATAGTTACGTTGGGGAGGTACAAGTGTTTGCAGTTCGTCAGAGCATTCACCATTGAAGTATTTGTAGAACAGGCAGAGGGATGCAACATCTCGTCGATGGGACAGAAGCTGAAGCCTAGATGACAGTTCAGGACCTATCAGGTTGGCGACTCTCTTTTGAAACCCTGTCCAGGAGCGAGAGACAAGAAGCAGATGCACCAGCGCAGATGTGACAACAGTACTCCATACATGGGCGAATGGCTGCCTTATAGAGGTATAGGATACTGTCAGGCGTAAGTAGTTTTCTAGCACGGTAGAGGGCGCCAACCTTCCTTGCAGCAGCCTTGGCAATGCTCTCAATGTATTTATTCCAGTTCATATTCCCTGTAAACGTTAGGCCGAGGAGTTTAAAAGAAGTACTTCCAGGTAATGTGTTCTTGGCCATTGCTATTGGTGGTAGAGAAGGTTTATTGTAATTGAAGGAAACAAGCTTAATCTTAGCAGCATTGAATGTGACCAACCATTTTTGTTATATTTTTGTTTATATATAAAGTCTTTGAAGTTTTAACCTTTAAAATTATACAAAAAAATATTTTTTATCATTCGTTAGAAAACCATCTAGTCAGTAAGTCATTTAATCACCTGCAATCACTGCATCAACTCGCTCTCGAATTTACTATAATACCAATAATTTATTTTTCAAGGGATCATCAGTTGTTTACCATGAAACACTGTTTCTGGGGATTTAAAAACAAAACAGTATATTACATCATGGCTCCCCAACAGTGTTGATCAAACACCACCACCCTTAATCTAAGGAAGAAGACATGTTACAAACATTTGATCCAATTTCCTATTCTTAATTGCAATTACTAACCTTTTCATACTATAAAAATGAATTTCTTACCTGTGCGATTCATAAATTTCCACATTTAAAATGGATATATGTTTTAATTTTTTAATTTATCAGTCTTGTATTTATAAGATTAGGAGGAATCCATTTAACTACTTATCACCCCACTATGATTAGTATTTAGTATATTTACATTCTTATTTCAAATTAGATATATAAAGGTTAAAAATATTTTTAAATATATACAATTTTTTTTTATAATATAAATGTATTATATGTAATTATAAAAACATTTTATACATTGCTAATATAGTTTTGGATTTCCTTTATTAATATAGTCTGGTTAATCTTAAACGATTCAAAAGCATCAAGATAACGAACAAATAGTTTATTTTACTGTTTAAATATTTTATTTTTATCCCCACCTTGTTTTATCATCCTTATTACTAAACTAGAAACTAATGATATAAAATCTGTTAGTTTTAAAGTAATTCTCAAAAAGCTATTCTCAAAAACTCTGACATAATGGTTCCATAAAACATAAAAACAGGGCAGGTGCTATCTTTATGGGGCATACGTACTATTTTAAAGGGGAAAGCGTTTCTTTTATCAAATATTTTATAAAGAAAAATCCCATCCTCAATTTGTATATCTAAATCCAGAAATGTAGCCTGTTGTCCTCTATGTTCACAATTCAATTTTAATTCGTTTGGATATTTATATATGATATTAATTTTTTTCGAATTCATCATTATTGTTTATACATATAAGGTCATCTATAAATCTCCTACATCCATGAAAGTCATATGTTATAGATATATCTGTTTTTAATAGTGATGACAAATATATATACTCCAGTCAATGTAAATATAAATTTGCCCAAAATGGTGCAGGATATATATATATATATATATATATATATATATATATATATATATATATATATATATATATATATATATAAGCAAACAGTTAATAAAATATGTTAAAAAACACGTTGAGTTAAAAACATATTTAATCTGAAAAGGATATACTAGATAAATGGATAGTCCTTAATCCGCGGAGTTTTGCATTTTGCTAATTCCTACCCTCTGATGAGAAGGAGAGTATTTCTTCGAAACTCCGCGAATTAAGGACTATCCATTTATCTAGTGTTTCCTTTTCAGATTAAATATGTTTTAACTCAATTCAAATTGTTTTTAACATGTTTTATTAACTGTTTGCTCATATTATAAGCTCTATTTCCTATTTGGTTTTATCGAGCTTTTATATCTGGCTGAGATAATTTTATAAATATTAATTCTTTAATATTTATAATTTACTTTAATTTTACCATCTTGGATCATTTTGGTAAATTCAATTGTAATTTTCATTATATATATATATATATATATATATATATATATATATATATATATATATATATATAGGACTAAATATGACAACAGTACCTCATACATGATTTGATAGTAGATCTTCAAGAGGTATGAGAAAGTGTTTATAATGATAGAATATCTATTTTTATTTAACGAACTTTAACTAATATTATATTAAGTTTGATTTATTTTTATGCGAATCTGATTAATTGTAAAAGTTCTTGTAAACCATAGATACTACGCATTTTATCCGTTCCATTTTATTTATAGTTAGAAATAAATAAATACACATCCCCAAGTTGCTTGAATATTCCAGACGAGAAACGAAGCCATTTTATATATTTAATATGCATTCCAAAAAATTCCATTTCCTTTAAATTATTTTAATAAGTTTTAAAAGGAATATAGAAAGTTTAAAATTCGCATTTGAAAATTCAACTATTTAAGACTAGCGGAATGACGGGTAGCCCGGCCTTGCCCAAGCGTAAATTGAGCTTAAATATGATGTTTTAATTTCACCAGATTTCGTACATAGAGTCGTGATTTCAAAAGTAAAAATAAAAAAAGATAGCTGCCTAGCTATCGGAACCGAAACATACAAAGCTGGCGACGTTACCAATGTACAAAAGTAATACATATATAAACCGATTAGAATTAAAATTTGAAAATAAACTAAGATGAATGTGCAAAATGTTTAATGATTCTTTCAATTTTGTCCGATTTTAAATCCCTAAAACAATTAAAACCTGCAAAGAACCATAGAAGAACGGTCTGTTAAAAAATTCAATCATTTGAAGTCCCTAGCGCTGCTCCTCGGCCTTTGGTTTCGGGGGAGATAGAGTTTGAAAATATGTAGATACAAACCGACAGAAAAACAGACTAGCAGGCACACAGACATATAGCGGTTTATAAATTAGGCATCCATTGTTTGACACATGGCCATCAGACACTAATTAAACAAACAACAGTCAAGGGCAGAATTTCTAGGGATATATATATATATATATATATATATATATATATATTTGCCCCCTTTTCCTTGTATATATGTGTAAATTATTGCATGGATTTCGGCCTTTGGATTATTTTGCACCATCTTCCAATTACGCGATTTACTAGGATTTTACTTGTGCGATTGGAAGTTTAATTAACTTTCTTGGATTTACATTTTTGGATTCTACCGTCATTGGATACTTTACCTTTCACCAGACTATTCATTCACGTGAAATCACCTTTTTCTTCACCATATTCCCTCTGCTTCACTATTTTCATCAAGTAAGATACTTTACTTACTTGCAGTTTCATCAAATACTTTTGTATGCAAAATCCGATCCCGCATTTTGTTAATACCTGCCGTCTGATGAGAAGAAAAGTATTTCTTCGAAACTCCGCGGATTAAGGACGATCCACTTATTAAGTGTTTCCTTTTCAGATTACATATGTTTTTAACTCTTTTTCAAAGGGTTTGTATTATGTGTTATTAACTATTTTCTTTAAGGATAAGCTCTATCTCCTATTTGGTTTTATCGAGCTTTTACATCTAGTTGAGATTACTTTATAAATACTAATTCTTTAATATTTATGATATACTTTAGTTTTACAATCTTTGATCATTTTGGTAAATTTAATTGTTATTTTTCTTTTATTATATATATATATATATATATATATATATAAATGTATATATATATATACATATATATATACTTCATTTACTCACATAAAATTAAAATACACAAGTATAAATTTATGCTTAAACTTTAAGTATTTACTTCAAAATTGCACAATACGTAGGTAGAGCTAGTTAGAAATTTATAAAATATAAATGGCGATTAAGCTACACTGAATATTTCGCGTTTTATCCACTCTAGCATTCTTCAGGCTGAAGAATCCTAGAGTGGATGAAACGCGAAATATTCAGTGTAGCTTAATATCCATAATAAAATTATTGGGTGTTCGTTCGCGTCTGACCTCATTAGAATATAAATATGTCACAAAGTTTAACAAGGTTTTTTAAAAGGAGTAAGGGTCCACAATAACTTAACTTTAATCTTAATTCACGTTTGTGTTTGTTTATTTTTTTGAGTTGAATCATATTGTGTCAAATAAATTCACTTCATGAATTCACGTTCTTATTAAAGTGAAAGCCAAAAAAAAGGCGGAACTTTAGACAATTCTCGACACAAATTTTGCATAACTCTGTTTTTTTCTTTCTCCACTTGCACGTGGCACTCTTTCGAAAATAGATAAATAGATAAATGATAAAAAATAAGAACCTTACTTGTTATCGTGTTAAAACAAAGAAAAATTCATGCTCACGTGATTACGTGTCTTTTTAAAATATTTACATAACCTTTTTATTTTTATTATATATCTCTGTAAGCTTTTTTGTCAGTGTACTCGAATGAAGTCACTTGATTACAACCCTTTCTGCGTGTTCTTTATATTACAATAGTACAATCCTGAATCCGACGGCGCAATACTACACCGTTCAATACTGTAATACTGAAACGAATATGTTCTGCTTGAAAAGGGCGCCATTTATTATCTTTTATATTTCATTTTTATCTTTGCTTTAAAAAACTAAAGTAATTACATGTTTACTTTTTTAATATCCCATTTTACTGTTTCGGATTATTTTACTAAAGTAAGTAAAGCTTCATTATTTTCCAAACTGCTTTTGTTTCTTTGTTTTTCGATATTTTCTCGATATTAAGTAATAGAAAGATAGTAAGCATGTTTAGCAGAAAAGCCAACAAACGACTACCGGAAAAAATAAATATACAAGAAATAAATGTTACCATAGTCAATAAAAATTCAGTTCATGTTTTTTTTTTGTTTTGAAATAGTTTTAATGCTTTTTTTACTTGAAATAATTCCAGCGACCCGAAATTAAAACGAAATTTGAGGCGATAACTACTGAAATGAATGTTTATATATACTACACATGCCATAATCGAATATTCCTCAAGCACAAAATAACGGAAAACATTAAAATATGTTTATAAATATTCCTTCCGTTGACGGAACTCTCCCTAATTGTTAACACAGAGTGCTAAGGTGCCACTCCTTCACATTGAAAACGGGACTCTCCATTTTAAAGTCGCTGCCATTTTTTTTTATTTTAAACTGGTTTGTGAATTAATTTTTTTTTTGCAAGCTACTTAAAAATACAAACCAATGAACTTTTCTACCATTAAAGTAACTTTTAATGATTATGATAACATTTATTTCTAGTATATTTACATTATTATATATATAACATTTTCTCTTTGTAAGGAAACATCATTTTGTTGGTCACTCTTAGCTACGAATGGATACAAAGTTGATATAAAAATATATATTTTCGCGAAAATTATTTTACTTTCATCATATTTTGCTTAGGGTAAAATTTTTCAATATCAAAACCTATCTCTTTACAATCCCTCCTTTTCATAACCTATCATACTTTCATCAATCACAGTCCATTTTCTGTAGGCTGTTTTTGAACCCATTCAACGACGGGTATTTCTGCTAGTATATATAATATATACAAATATATATATATATATATATATATATATATATGACCATTGTGTGAAGATAGCGGTTTTATTCCCGCTAAATCAGTTACAGGAAGGGGGTGCCAGATTATGCCAGTGTCTTATAGGGAGATGGTTTCACTATGGATCATTCCAATGGAAGCTCGAATTATGGCGCCCTTTATAAGCAGTTGCAAAGGCAAGCATTACCCACCAGTGCCCGCCAGTCTCCGCCAGTATATTCCAGTAAAGGTTAGTAATCGCCCCAAACTAGTTAATAGACAGAAACCAACAGTGGTGGTAATCATTGCCGGTGGCTTCTGCAAGTTTTCTCTTTCAGACAATTCTCAACAGTCGATGCCTGATGTGCGTTATTTTCCAAAACCGGCAGTGCCCTCAACAACAGCTGTATTTTTTATTTGAAGTGAGGCATCTTTTACTAATTATGTTTGGGCTTTATGTCATATTTCCAACGGGCAACGCCGGTATACGGGGCCTGCAAGTATTTGATATATTTGAATCTATTTATGTTTAAAGTTAAAATTTTCATACACAAATTTTCTTCATAACATAAAGCATACTCTAGAACCATTGTTTGTGTAAATAGGCATTCCTTTCTGGCCCCTACAATCACAGTTGCAAAGTAAGGCACAATAATTGTGAAAAAAACCCAAAAAAACTAACTCACAATAAAAAAGAGGCATTCGTTTTTCTTACAGAAATACACTTTGTTTAAACCTACAAAACCTAAGTTTTCGAAGATGAAGCTATATCGCAGGCTTACAAATTTAAAAAAAAAATCTCTGAGTGTTTTATTCTACTTTATTCACCATATTTGCTTTTTAGTAAAACTGGTTAAAATTAAAAAAAAAAAAAATGAAAGTATGTGAAAAATATGGTGGTTTTTCTTTTTGTTAAGAAAATTATTTTAAATATAATATTTAAAATAATTTTCTTAACAAAAAGAAAAACCACCATATTTTTCACATACTTTCATTTTTTTTTTTTTTAATTTTAACGTTTTCTATAAAAGTCTATAAAAGTCTATAAAAGGCCGCTACAAAGAAGGCGGGCTCTCCCTACCGTGCTAGAAAGTTACTTACGCATGAATAATCTTGCACCTCTATAAGGCCACCATTCGCACATGCATAGAATACTATTGTCCCATTTGGGCTGGTGCATCTGCTACTAGTCTCTTACTCTTGGACAGGGTAAAAAAGGGTCGCTAACCTGATAGGTCCTGAACTGTCATCTAAGCTTCAACCTCTGTCACATCGATGAAATACTCCATACCTTTACCTGTTCTACAAGTACTTTAATGGTGAATGCTCTGACGAACTACACGCACTATTCCCCTCGACGTAAATACTGCCGACAAAACCGACAAGCAGCTAAATTCCACCCCTTCACAGTAGATATCCCTAGGTGTAAGAAAGCCTTCTACTCCAATAGTTTCTTCCCCAGAACTGCTAGACTTTGGAACTCCCTTCCGGGATTCTGCTTTCTCAACTGTACTGGCATGCAGAAGTTCAAGTGTAATGTGACCAGGCATCTTGCTACTCATCTCCCTTCATAATATTCCTGCAACTTATTGTTGCGGGGTACAAATCACCCCTATTTCAGAACTAAGTGGAATCAACCAGTCCTATGAATACCACTGGTTGCAGAGACGAAATGGAGACATTCATACCATGTTTAACCGCATGTTACGAACACGTTCCTCCCATACCACTTTAGTAGCTCCTATATTCTTTATGATGAATACATATTGTCTGTATACACTTTAAACTGCTTGTGGTTTCTTTCATTTGTGACCCCTAGCACGGGTCAACAACACTTATGTACTCGATAGTAGCCTTATACTCCAAAGTAGCACTGTGCCTTATTTCGGGTGAAAATTCAATAAATAAAAGTTCCGCGGGCTGGATTAAAGATTTGGCGCTCCGGATCTGGAATGCGAGCCGTACTTCGGAGGTGTATTCTCCTTTATTGGCCAAGGACAGAAAAAGTTGTGCATCGGACCAGATACATCACATCGATCCTAAAGCTTAATAAGCTGTTCTGGGTGATGTACGTGTTTCTTGCCCTTTCCTTCATCTGGGACGTTGCCATGAATTTCAACGTGACTATTTATTTAATCAACTCATGTCGATATCCTTCAACTTGGGTTCCGGGTGAACGCACAACGAAGAAGGTACAAGAATTGGTTATTTTAGAAATAACTCCTCATCGATGCAAAAACGGATATTTGATATCTGGAACAGTGCGACGCAGACAGAAGTAAATCGACCCTCGTTAATTATATAATGGTCTAAAATCAGAAATATAACCGTTTGTGAAAAAGGAAAAAAAAACACAAACAAAATCAAGTAAAGAAATATATAGACGACGATTTACAAAATCGTGGTGAAAACGGTATTTTTAACAGAACGTAAAATTAAGCAAAACAAGTGAAGCATTCACAGTAAACGAGGCCTAAAAATTTACTAAGTTCAGCATTTGATCCCCCCCATTTAGCCCCAAAAGTCGCAAGGGGACATCAAATCTTGGATAAAATGAACACACGGTGCAGCTTTAGGCCCTTACATATGCAAATTTGATTTCTACACCATGCAAAAATAGAAATGACTAAGTCCATCTTTTACCCATCCCCATTTAGCCCCAAAGGTCCCCAAGGTCCTAACATATATAAATTCGAGTTCAGCACCATGCAAAACTGCTAAATAGACGTACACTGAAAACTTTCGACAAATATGGTAAAATAGTCCGAAAAATGGTGTGTTTTTAATAGCCCTAAAAGTGCCCTGGGGTACACACAATATTTATCGCGAAGTATAGACAAACAAAATTATATAGAAATAATTTAGTTATAACTTTTCAGAAAGTTTTATAAAACTCCAAGACATCCATTTTGTTACGTTTTTTTTTTACTCATATCATGTTTAATGTTCGTGTCAAATTTCAAAAAATTGAAAGGCGTAGTTATTGAGAAAGTGAAGACAGACGAACGGACGAACGGACAAGTGTGAGTTTACAAGTCCACCCTTCTTTTGTTGGAGGTCCAAAAATAAAATTCCATTTTGGTAAATGTATATATTTAGAGGTAGCCGTCACCACGGTGTTTTTAATGGAAAGTTATATTAAACAAAAGAAGGAAAACGCTATAAAACATTTTAAAAATAGAGAGCTAAATTAACTACGTTCTAGGATATGACGTCATAGTATTTTAAACCTACAGAGATGCCTCCTACATTTTAAACAGGGGTCTTCCCAGTTGCGTTTGTGCAGTTTCTGAGCAATCATTAATTTAGATGGAAGAATCTACATTACAGTGTGTAGAATTCTTCTGACTGTTCGATCAGACAATCCCAAGATCAAAGCATGTTTACGAGCTGAACGTGTTGGAAACTTAGTAAGACAAAAGTTTCACAGCTCGAACATCGTCTGGCGTTTGATCGCTTCGAGGCCTTCTAGCTAGGTTTCTTTTAAGTGTCGGACCTGTATCTCTTAAATTTGCATTCCTCTTTTGATTTTTTTTTATCTAGAACATCATCATGTCGTCCTAACTTGTAATGAACTAGGAAAGCTCGCTGTGTTGCGGTCACAGATTCACCATTCTTCAAAAGGATGGAATACTGTTGCCATATCTGGACAGGAGCTGCTAAAAACAGCCTATCCTGCCTTGACAGAGTACAAAATAGACTTCATGGCTTAGTGGGGGATGCCCTTTTCTCTACCCTGCAACCTCTCTCCCACAGAAGAGACGTTGCGAGCCTATCCTTGTTTTATCGTTATTTCCATGGCAGGTGCTCGTTTGAACTCCAATCTCTGGTCCCCCCTCGCCAATCTTTCACGAAAAACACCCGTCTAGCTCAATCCACTGTGAAAAATTTCCCCCACTCTATATCTGTGGCTAAATCAAAACGCGGATTCAATGAACAAAGCTTCTTTCTTAGAACTGCACGCCTGTGGAACTCTATTCCGTCTGCGTGCTTCCCTCCGGACTACAACTTGGATGTCTTCAAGTCCAAGTTTAACAAATTCCTAATGAAAAGCCCCCTTAATTAAACACTTCAGCAAATCTCCACACTAACGTAATGTACTTGCAATAACATTTATCCCTTAGTGGCTTCCGGGCCTTGATAAGTGGTGATAACTGTGTAAATAAAAACAAAATAAAATATTCTTCAAAAAACATGTCTACAGTAAAAGCACAATGTGCACTAGTCCGAATCTTATTGCGTGATGAGAGTACATGAAAAAATGGACAGGTAATTAACGAAATGAAAACATCGTTAGCACTTGTGTATTATTGGCAACAGATAGTTGAAAGTCCAGATGAATAAACTAGCATTAAAAACGGCATTTTTAACAGAATCCAATAATTATGAAAATTCCATTATTTAGAGCTATATGATGGTCACATTCAATGCTGCCAAGACTAAGCTTATTTCTTTCAATAATTACGAGAAACCTTCTCTACCACCAATAGCAATGGCTAAGAACACATTACCCGAAAATACTTCCTTTAAACTCCTCGGCCTAACGTTTACAGGGAACATGAACTGGAATAAATACATTAAGGGAATTGTCAAGGCTGCTACGAAGAATGTGGGCTCTCTCTACCGTGCAAGAAAACTACTTACCCCTGAAAGTATCCTGCACCTCTATAAGGCCACCATTCGACTATATATGGAGCACAGCTGTCACATTTGGGCCGATATATCTGTTGCTTGTCTCTCACTCCTTGGCAAGGCTCAAAAGAGAGTCGCCAACACGATAGGTCCTGAACTGTCATCTAGGCTTCAGCCTCTTTCCCATCGACGAAATGTTGTATCCTTCTGCCTGTTCTATAATTACTTTAATGGTGAATGTTCTGACGAACTATTACCCCCTCGACGTGAATACCCCTAACAAATCCGACAAGCAGCTAAATCCCACCCCTACACAGTCGAGATCTCTAGGTGTAAGAAAGCTTTCTACTCCAGTAGATTCTTCACAAGAACTGTAGACTTTGGAACTCCCTTCCAGGATTCTTTTTTCCCAACTATACTGACATGCAGAAGTTCAAGTGTAATGTGAACAGACATCTTGCTACTCAGCTCTCTTTATAATACCTCTGCAACTTATGTCCCCGATAGCAGCTCCCTACTTCAAAGTGGCATTTTGCCTCCTTTGGGGGTGAAAATTGAATAAAAAATGTTGTCACGGTGTTTTAAATGGAAAGCTATATTAAACTAAAAGTTTGTAAAATGCCACGAACATTAAAAAAAAAAAACAAGTAAACTAGAACTACGTCAAAGTATCTTGCATCTAAGTTTATATTAAGCAAATGAATGTCAATTTCCATTAGAAATAATGAATATCATGAGATAACTCTTCGACTATGCAAAAACTGGTAAAATGAATATGAATGCATCCGGGTTCTTACTCGCAAGAATATGACTGTCTAGTGAAGGACCCTTCCACCTTAAAAATCCCTCAGGTATAAGAGCCTGGGAGAGAAATCGAAAGTTACGCCGAAAGCTTACAGCTTAAGGATATAAAAAAATCACAAGACTCCATTTATTAAGGCGATATATTATATTAAATTACTCAAATACGGTAAATCAAGTGCGAGTCAGCTAAAAAAACAAAACAAAAAAAAATGGTTAATGGATATGAATACATCCGGGTTCTTCCTCACAAGCATATGATTGGCTGGTGTAAGCGCAAGACAACCCTCGGGTATAAGAGACTGTGAGAGACAGCGAAATATACACCGATAGCCTAAAGCTTAAGGATATTACAATCACAATAATCTGTTTTCTAGAGCGGCTTATTATATTATATGGCTCGAATACTGTAATCAAAGCCGATCATCTAAAAAAAAAAAATAATAATAAACAGCAATAAGTGAACGGGTTCTTTCTCACAAAAATATGATTGACTGGTGTAAGCCCTCCAAAAAACTCGAGTACAAGAGCCTGTGAGAGACATGGAAAGATACACCGAAAGCCTAAAGCTTAAGAATATTACAATCAAAAGGAACTGTTTTCTAAGGCGACTTATATTGTATTGCTCGAATACGGTAATCAAGTGCCAGTCTGCTACATCATACAAACATTTCTATGTTTTTCAGGACATAAAAAAAACAAAAATAAATGCAACCATTTTTTTCTTTTGCTACAGGTTAGTTTAATGAAAGTTATCGAAAATCAAGACCCCAACCCCTTTATATGGGTCTAATATTTGATTTCTATATGAGATGCATAGATGTTGGTTTCTATCAGATGAAAAACTTTTAAAAATTGATTTTCATTTGTTTTTATTGTTGGTTAATAGCTGGTCAATGACGAAGACAACTATAAAATAAAAGTTCATATGATGTAACCTGAGATAAAGTCAAGTATCCATGTAGTATCGTGCAAATCGCCACTAAGTCCCTAATGCTATTATTGTACGTTGGGTCACTAAATACTCCGTGAAGCACAGAAAGGTTTCACAATAATCTATAATATAAATCTAACCTTTTGGTTTAAATGTATGTATGTATGTATGTATGTATGCATTAATGTGTGTATTTATGCATGTATTTATGTACGTACGTATGTATTTATGTATGCATTTATGTATGTATTTATGTATGTATATATGTATGTATTTATGTATTTACGTGTGAATTTATGTATGTATTTATGTATGTATGTATTTAGGTACGTATGTATGTATCTATAAAACTTTCGACAAAGGCGACAGATTTTCACTAGATTGGTATTGTTTTGTAAGCATGATCCTTCGGATAACAAATATCGGGAAATTGACTAAAAACACCTTCAACTGGGCACTTTTCTACAGGGAGGGTTCACTTTTTTCGCCAATATTTTCGAAAATCATCCCCTCTTTTCGATTTACTAGCCTTAATTTCAATTTTCGCCACTTCAGATTTTGCGATGGGTGCAACAGCAAAGACGTCACGTTTTTTTACGTTCTTTTCCTTATTCGCGGTGAAGGTTCGAGCCTGCCTGTCTACTACCAACATTTTTTGTGTGGTCTCCAAGCATCTTTAAACACCCGGACAACGTCGGGCATTTTGGTTGAACTCGCCGCGAGTTTTTTACATTGGAAATCATTTGTTTGCCGTTCAAATGAATAAATTGAAACAACAGTAACGTTTATAGTCATATATCTTATAATTACAGCTAGTAATATACTGTATTTTTTTAATAAAAGTAAATCATAGGAAAACAAAAAAATGATGAGTTCAGTTTAATATACCAGGAGTTCGACTGTAAAGAACGCAAACCCTATTTACAAAATTCTTAAACTATTACTGCAAAAAAATTATTAAAGATGACAATGTAAAATATATTGTGATATATCTGTTCTCTTTGTCTAACTGATTTAAAGGACAAGAATTCATCTAGTATAGTGGAGTATCACGTGTTGTGCTATTATTTAACGTAGCTTGAACAAGGTGTACTATGTCTGGTAAAAACCATTATTGGAAAGCAATATCGAGATTTTATTTGTGCTATAAATCTATATATCTATAAAAGTGAACGTGTCTGTCTGTCCGTCTGTCTGGCTGTGTGTCTGTGTGTATGTGCGTATAGCTGCCTGTGTACATTTCCCGACACAATAACTCTGCCAATTTTAAGTCCACGGTCTCGAAATTTGATATGCAGAGTACTGGGATTTCGGAAAACCTTTGTAATCCGTTTTTGGACAGAAATTTGGCTGTTAAGGGGTCAAAGTTCAACGACAATTTTTGGTCTAAACATTTGAAATTTTAGATATAGGTTCCTTGGTCATGGACCTAACTAAATAACTTGACGTGAGTCAAAAACAATAAATGTTAAGGGGTCACAATAGGGGTTAAAGTTTAACAACGTTGACCTAAGCTGTCTCTATCAAATTAATCAGACAATTTCTGGTCTAAATATTTAAAATTTTACATAAAGGGTATTCAGAGATAGTGTAAGCTTTTTAATCGGTTTGGGTCGAAAATTTCAGTTAAAATATATAAATGTATGTATGTTTGCATATCTGGCTAAAACTTTACTCAAAGGCGAAAGATTTTACCAATTCAAGGAGTAGATAGGCTCTGTCTATCGCCGGCTTCCATACTCCTTCTTTGCATATTAGTCAGGCGCAGAGACACATCACAAGTGAATCGACAACACACTTAGTGGTAGATCTTGTTTCTTGTCTAGGACATTGCATGCCGTTCCCCCACTCCAGAAACATCCCACCCCTTATAACTGTGCAATTGGATTGGGGTGATCTTCTTCTGAGAGGCTGAGGGTACCGGATTGACAGTTTCTGGCTGCTGTTTCCAACTTGTAGTACAGGAGCCCTAACTCTTTGGTAGCGCTTAGAGCGGCTGCTCCATAAGCAGTTGTATAATATCCGGATGTTTGTAGTGGCATGTCGCGCATGGAAAAGGACCCTGCACTCATCCCCGATGGGCTTTCCCGAGGCCACAGTCCTTGTTGAAGAAAGGTCAGATAATGGTCTACTTGTGTTGCAATTCCTAATTTTCTGTGATCGTGAAATGTCTTCACTTTTAAATTTTATGATACTTTGTTCGATTTTAAGAAATATTATTTCCAAACATATCTAGGTTGTTCCTTTAATTACTGGGATTTGTTCACTTCCCTGAAAAAAGGATTCATCCAACAGCTTCCAGCTCCTCCAAGAACAAATGGAATTCTCAGTTCGACCAAAAGACTGAGGACCAGAGACGCAGTTGAAAATGAATGTTGTATTCAGGTTGTCCTCGACGGTCGTACATCTAAACAATATGACATAAATGCGGGGGTGCTCCAGGGTTCTATCCTTGGACCTCTATTGTTCCTGATATTCATAAATGACCTCCCCGACAACATTGCCTCTGAGATGGGTATATATGCTGATGACACTACACTCTATGGAAGGCACGATAGGAAGACGAATAAACACATTTCTACAGAAATGGCAGAAACACTAGAGGAAGACCTCCAATCTGCAGTGGAATGGGGAAAAAATGGTTGGTTACGTTCAATGCCGCCAAGACTAAACTAGTTTCATTCAATAATTACAAGAAACCCTCTCTACCACCTATAGCAATGGCCAACGACTCTTTATCTGAGAGTACATCTTTCAAACTCCTTAGCCTAACGTTCACAGGAAACATGAGTTGGAACAATTACATTGAAGGCATTGCCAGGGCCGCTGCAAGAAAGGTGGGCTCTCTCTACCGTGCTAGAAAACTACTAACACCCGAAAGTATCCTGTACCTCTATAAGGATAGCATTCGCCCATGTATGGAGTACTGCTGCCACATCTGGGCTGGTGCATCTGCTACTAGTCTCTCGCTCCTTGATAAGGTTCAAAAGAGAATCGCAAACCTGATAGGCCCTGAACTGGCATCTAAGCTTCAGCATCTGTCCCATCGACGAAATGTTGCATCCCTCTGCCTTTTCTACAAGTATTTTAATGGTGAATGCTCTGACGAACTGCAGTCACTCGTGCCCCCACGACGTGAGCACTCTCGACAAACCCGACAGGCTGCTAAATCCCACCCCACACTGTAGAGACCCCTAGATGTAAAAGATCTTTCTACTCCAGTAGTTTCTTCTCCAGAACAGATAGACATTGGAATTCCATTCCAGGTCTCTGCTTCCCCAACAGTACTGACGTGCAGAAGTTCAAGTGTAAAGTGAACCGACATCTTGCTGCCCAAATACCTACATAGTACCCGAGTAGTTGTTGCTCCTGATAGTAGCCCCCTACACCAAAGTGGTAATTTGCCTTGTTTGGGGTGAAAATGTAATAATAAAAAAAAGTATATACATGTCTGAGACACATGCGCGCATCAACAGTTAGACTGATCACAGGCCGTAAATTAACTGTTACAGATATTTGTAGATAAAACAAACAAATGGTTCAGATAGGGAAAAACTCCATAGATTGCTATTAAAAGGCAGGCATATAACATGTACGTTTTCAAATAGTAAAATATATACATAGATCATATAAACACTATCCCCACATATGGTTTACGTTTAATCTGGTGTCTTTCGAATACGTATTGATTTGGTGACGAGCAACACGCATATATATATATATATATATATATATATATATATATATATATATATATATATACATATATATATATATATATATATATATATATATATATATATATATAATAAAAACAGACGTGTTTTTAAATATTCTCTCCAGTACTTTCCTTTTAATGATTTGGAATTCATTCCATTTGCAATTTTTCCAAGGAACTCTGCCTTTTGGATTATTTTGGACCATTTGGAATTTACCTATTGGATTGAAGTTTTACCCTTCACCGGACTGTCCATTCATGTGATATCTTTTTATTTTTATTTTTATTTTGCCTCTTGTTCCCCTTACCTCACCCTTTTTTTTAACCAAGTAAGATATATGACTTACTTGTAGTTCCATTAACTACTTTTATATGCAAAATCCGATCCTGTATTTGGCTAATTCCTGCCCGCTGATGAGAAGGAGAGTATTTCTTCGAAACTCTGCGGATTAAGGACTATCCGCTTATCTTGTGTTTCCTTTTTTTAAAATTAAATATGTTTTTAACTCTTTTTCAAGATGTCTTTTAACATGTTTTATTAATCATTTGTTCACACACACATATATATATATATATATATATATATATATACGTTATTATTATTGTTATTATTATTATTTTAATTATTGTTATTATTGTTATTATTATTGTTGTTGTTGTTTTGTTATCTTTATCATCATCGTGACTATTCGACATCATTTATAAGCTAAGATTCTGCAACACTTAAAACTTTATAATCCTACATTTTTTTTTATAATGGCATCGAATATAACACTTTATAGAAAGATCTGTTTCGTTCTGTCTAGACTATTTCCGGTCAGAATCATACAAGATTTCACGAACTTATTTTTCCCCTTAGTATGAACTTAACTACTTTCAAATTTAATTTTAAATCACTTTTTCTAATCAAGTCGATGATGAAGGATCTCATACTGGTTTGTTCCATGTGTCTGGCGATAGACATACTTCTCTTGCTACTACACTGCCCGAAAAATATAATTTTCATTATCTCAGCTGTTTTAAAGACTTTCCAATAGGATCATATGCATCGTCACGCTAGACTTATTTTGAAATCCATTCTCTCTAAAGAATGATTTTGCATTTAAGATGAACTTGAGAGGATTTTCATGCAAGCTGAAATATTATGCGCGGTTTGTTTTTATACATTTTTTTTATATATCACACATCTTCTCACTTTTTTATTTGGCAATTTATAACTACAATAAATTGCGGTTTCACTTAATGCCTTAACTAGAAAATTCTAGGATTGCTGCAAATATAATTTGCTGATTTCCTCTGTCAACAATTTCACCGATTAAACCATTGTAAACTTTACAAACCTCCTCTGCCAATTTGGGATATAAACACTTGTAATTTTTGATGTAGGTTACTCAGACATAGATCCAACACATTAAATTTATTTGAGCCCAAAACAATTAATTTTAAAGTGTAACAATTAGGGTTAAAGTTTTTAAAAATGTGACCTCCCAGCCAATAATTTGAACTTTTACGTAAAGTGTATTAAGACATAGGACAAGCTTCTTTATCGGTTTTAGGCTGAAAATTTACCTCTCAAGGGATCTAAGTTAAACAGAGTGACCATTGTGGTTTGTAGCTAATTCCTTCGCAAAATTTTGGTCTAAACATTTTAAATTTTGAATAAAGGATAATCGGACATGCAACAATTTTTAATCAGTTTTTGCGCGAAAATTTGGCTACATAAAGGTCTGAAAGAGATTACCTTTGCAGAGTCTACCACACTCCTCCAACAATTTTGGGTCTAATCACTTGAAATTTTAGATATAAGTTAGCTGGACATGAGTCAAACTTTATATATATATATATATATATATATATATATGTATATATTTATTTATTATTTATATATTTGGTTTATTTATGGTGTCTTTTAAATTACAATAAAAATCCTCCTAAATTTGCTGATGAGGAGACCGTGCTTACCAAAAAAACTATATATAATTGTTCTACATAACTTCATGTATACCACAAATAAAAAACACGGATTTCCGAAACGATCGTACAGATAATTGACTTTTTTGTTGTTCCTTCTTATGAAACTAATTTTTAATTTAATTAAAATTTGATTTTTAAATTAAATTTTTTTTTTTAATTTTTAAAGTGTAAATCACATTACTTAATATTGAATTAGCTCTGGGACATTTAACTATCGAGCTTATTATATATCTAAATTACAACGAGCATTTCCTGTATTTTAATTAAACTAGTAATTTCACTGTAACATTAAAATACACTTAGCTCTTTAGACTATTATTCTAATCTCCTTTAAATTATATATATATATATATATATATATATATATATATATACATTTAAATCCTTCTTAGATAAGAGAAAAAATCCAGGTAGTCCTCGACGGTCGTACATCTAAACAATATGATATAAATGCGGGGGTGCCCCAGGGTTCTATCCTTGAACCTCTATTGTTCCTGATATTCATAAATGACCTCCCCAACAACATTGCCTCTGAGATGGGTATATATGCTGACGACACTACGCTCTATGGCAGACACGACAGGAGGACGAATGAACACATTTCTAAAGAAATAGCAGAAACACTAGAGGAAGACCTCCAATCTGTAGTGGAATGGGGACAAAAGTGGTTGGTCGCGTGCAATGCTGCCAAGACTAAACTAGTTTCATTCAATAATTACAATAAACCCTCTCTACCACCCATAGCAATGGCCAACGACTCTTTATCTGAGAGTTCATCTTTCAAACTCCTCGGCCTAATGTTCACAGGAAACATGAGTTGGAACAATTACATTGAAGGCATTGCCAGGGCCGCTGCAAGAAAGGTAGGCTCTCTCTACCGTGCTAGAAAACTACTAACACCCGAAAGTATCCTGTACCTCTATAAGGCCACCATTCGCCCATGTATGAAGTATTGCTGCCACATCTGGGCTGGTGCATCTGCTACTAGTCTCTCGCTCCTTGACAAGGTTCAAAAGAGAGTCGCAAACCTGATAGGCCCTGAACTGGCATCTAAGTTTAAGCCTCTGTCCCATCGACGAAATGTTGCATCTCTCTTCCTTTTCTACAAGTATTTTAGTGGTGAATGCTCTGACGAACTGCAATCACTTCTGCCGCCACGACGTGAGCACCCTCGACAAACCCGACAGGCTGCTAAATCCCACCCCCACACTGTAGAGATCCTTAGATGTAAAAGATCTTTTTACTCCAATAGTTTCTTCCCCAGAACCGCAAGACTCTGGAATTCCATTCCAGGTCCCTGCTTCCCCAACAGTACTGACGTGCAGAAGTTCAAGTGTAACGTGAACCGACACCTTGCTGCTCAAATCCCTACATAGTACCCCAGTAATTGTTGCCCCTGATAGTAGCCCCCTACACCAAAGTGCAATTTGCCTTGTTTGGGGTGAAAATGTAATATATATATATATATATATATATATATATATATATATATATATATATATATATATATATGAAATAAAATGGAGGTGGAAGGACCTGGATGCTCAACGTTTCGCCCGATTTATGCGGGCTTCTTCAAGAGGAATGGTCATTGACGAGAGAGTCGGAGGATGGGGGCTATATATAATGATGGGGGAGAGCAGCGTGTTTTCCTTATGTAAATTATTTATTATGTAAATAAGGAAAACACGCTGCTCTCCTCCATCATTATATATAGCCCCAATCCTCCGACTCTCTCGTCAATGACCATCCCTCTTGAAGAAGCCCGCATAAATAGGGCGAAACGTTGAGTATCCAGGTCCTTCCACCTCCATTTTATTTCATATCGTCGGATTTAATCCAGCTCAACAATTATATATATATATATATATATATATATATATATATATATATATATATGCACATAAAGCCATGAGCAGTACAAGTACGGGCAAAGCTGAGCTAAGCTTCTACTGTTTCCTCTACCAAATTCTAAACTAGCTTTATTTATATCAAGGGCAACGTTTCTATATGAACTCTCATCCTTGACGTTATTCTCGCGTTGCCTACGCACAGTTCAAACATTTCAAAATACAACCGCTAGAAACAACGCGTGGCTCTTTACAAATAGATTTTTCTCCAACGTTACAACATGGCAAGGAAGAAGAAATAGAAAAAAAACACAAAGAAAGAAACAAAACAATACACTGTAGATGGAGTATACCTCTGAAATATATGTGTGATAAATTTTAAACAAGTTAAATATTTGTTTATTTTCCTAATATTACGTTGTGATTTGGCTTTCAAGCGCCCGAGATGCGTATTTTATTTTATTTAGCTTTATTTATGTTTTTCTTTTATCCATATCACTTTTATTGTAGTAAAAAGTGTGCAGTTTAACATTTAACAAATATTTTAACATTCTTTTATTTTAAAATATTTTCTGAATATCTTTTTAACTTAAATAAATTAACAATTAATCATAATAATCGTTCTGATCTTCGGCACTGCCTGCCAAAACGTACCACAGATACTACGCTGTGATCTTTACACTATTTGTACTCATTTCCGGAAAACATATTTTACAACATGTAATTTGAATACAATATTTAAAATATGACACCTTCCAGTATTTTTTTCCATTTAAAGAGTGTGAAAAGTTTCTAGTTTCAAACAACTTACTGCTCTCTCTCTCTCTCTCTCTCTCTCTCTCTCTCTCTCTCTTTCTATCTCTTTTGAACATCCTGTACGAAGAATAACGATTTCCGCCATGTTGGATTGAGATAACGCCTTCCGCCATCTTGGATCGAGATGGTTGGAAGTTATTAATGCTTCTTCACAGCTAATTAGCGCACATCAAAAGCGACAAATGGATGTGCTCTTTGCAAAGCTTGCAAAATAATCTGAAAATGCTTAAAAAAATTGCTTTTGTTTCCGGCAAATTAATGGCCAGATAACGAATACATCAAATCAGAACAACAAAAAGAAAATGATCTATTTCTATTTAATGCCTATATACGGCAAAATCAAGTTGACATACCGGTTATTGTTGAATCCCTGAAGTTAAGCAACATCGGGACTAGTCAATAGCAGATGGGTGACCATTAAGGCATAGCAAGCGCTGTATCTGTAGCAGCACAGACGCGCGTATAGTAGTTATATGCAAATGACCGAGCCGTGTGAGAAGCGCCGTCACAGCGAGGAAGAAAAGAAACATATATAAAAAGAACGTGTGCGCAGGCCAAGGATTACGTTTTATTTTGGTAAGTACACTGAAATAAATGTTCTATCAGGAAAAAATGAACCGAGTTGTGCTATTTCTTGGTCTCCTTGGCGAAGGGATCGACAATATGTTGGATCCCTAATCTAGGATAAAGGCATTCGAGGATAAAGCTTAATGAGATGAATCAAATCGAGTGGCCACCATTGTTTGATAAATGGTGGCTCCTATTGTAAATTTAAAAAAAAAACACAGGAATCAGGCATTGTTTAGTAAGTAATGGAAATAAATTGACTACTGTACATTCATTAACTTTTATCCTCGAGTGGCCTCCATTCTTTGATAAATGGTGACTCCTTTGTAAATAATAAAAACAGGAATCAGCCATTGTTTGTAACGTAACGGCACTAAATGACTTTTGCTAAAGAGATGAAGAAAAGCCGAGTCGAATTTATATGTTCTTGTTTTGTTGTCCCGTTTTAAATATACAAGCCAGCATGGGGGTCGGAGGGATGTTTGAACTATAACGAACACTGTTCAAGTGTAACGACCATGCCACACTAAACTGAGCTCCAATCTCCATAAAACATTCACAGCAAATACTCACCTCCATAAAACATTCACAGCAAATACTCACCTATCTAAAACAACCGCCAACAACTTTCCCCACTCCCTATCTGTGTCCTAAAACAAAGCAAAAATCTATGAGCAGAATTTCTTTCTTAGAGGTGTCCGTATGTGGAACACAATACAATTTGTTTGTTTCTCAGTCGACTACAACAGGCCCTATCCAAGTTCCACCGTGACTATTTTGTCTTATCTACCTAACATTTAACAGTTATCCTTGAGCGGCCCCCGGGCCTTGCTAAATGTTTACTCTCCAGGTAAAAATATAAAAAATAAAATTTTCTAGCCAAAATTCACAACATTTTTTTTTACGTGGGGATCACCACATATCAAGGCCCGTAAGCCACTCGGCGATGAGGGTTATTGCGTGTACAGTAATCAATGGGATAGTATCGTAGTAATAGTTAGTATTGGAGATTTCATAAAGCGTCTTACTTAAGGAAGCGATTAATCGAGAATTTGTTTATGTTGGACTTGAAGACGTCCAAGTTGTAGTCAGGTGGGAAACAGGCAAACGTAAGAGAGTTCCACAGGCGTGCAGTTCTAAGAAAGAAGCTATGTTCATACATCCACGTTTTGATTTAGGCACAGATAAAGAGTGGGGGAGATTACTGACAGAGGTTTTAGCTAGACGGGGGTTTATAATGAAGGAATGGCGAGAGGGGACCATAGATTGGAGCTCGAACGAGCACTTGCCATGGAACTAACGATAAAGCAAAGAGATGCTCGCAACGTCTCTTCTGTTTGAAGGTCTGATACGATAGAGGATACATCCTTTTTAAAGCCTGCTCCCTTCGCCCCGCTGTCGGACATTGAGAAATCATTGTTCAACTCACACAGTCATTAGCATATCCACCAATACACACACATTGCATCAACCGAAACTCTGTAGCAATAATACCCAAGATAAAAACCTCAGTTAGATATATCAATATAATATCAGAAAATAATTGCTAATCTGAAAGTTCCTAATGAGTTGTCTCCTTAAGTATCAAGTTTACCAAATTTCCACGACTAACGATTACGGCATTGTCCCATTGACTACTGTACATTCATTAACTTTTATCCTCGAGTGGCATCTATTCTTTGATAAATGGTAACTCCTTTGTAAATAATACATACAGGAATCAGCCATGTCTGTAAAGTAACAGCACTAAATGACTTTTGTTAAAGAGATGAAGAAAAGCCGATTCGAATTTATATGTTCAGGCAGCATGGGGGTCGAAGGAATGTTTGAACTAAAGCGAACACAGCTTGAACGTAACGACCAGGTTACACTAAACTAAGCTCCAATCTAGAGTTCCTCTCCATAAAACATTCACAGCAAATACTCACCTAACTAAAACAACCGCCAACAACTTTCCTCGCTTCCTATCTGTGTCCTAAAAAAAAGCAAAATTTCAATGCGCAGAGTTTCTTTCTTAGAGTTGTCTGTGGAACACAATGTCATTTGTCTGTTTCCAAACTGACTATAACATGATCGTCTTCAAGTCTTACGAATAAATCTCTATGGAATCATTCATTTAGATAATCTAGCCTTATCCAAGTTCCACACAAGATGTAATCTGGGGAGTCGAATTTATTTGGTTTTGTATTGTTTTTCCGCTTTAATGGTGCAAAAAAACGTGGGGGGTCCGAAAACGATTGGAACTCTGACGAATATGATTCGAGCATAACGGTGATGGGACATACCTGAAGAAACCTGGAGAATACATCATCCACAACTTTGTAACAATAATATCTAAGATAAAACATAAGTTCGACGTATAAATCAATATATCTATAAAAGTGAAAATGTCTGTGTGTTTCTGTGTGTCTGTGTACATTTCTCTACCAAATAACTTGGATGGCTCTCGTCTAGGAGAAGCCCCATGTTTTGACAAGCTTCTGGGTTTGTCCTTTACTCCTGATCTGAAATGGAACGCGTACATCAAGTCTGTTGCCGAGGTCGCTGGAAAAATGGTGGGATCGTTCTACCGCTCCAGAAGATATCTCACTACTGATGCAATTCTCTATCTATATAAAAGCCAAGTACGTCCAAGGATGGAATACTGTTGCCATATCTGGGCAGGGGCTGCTAAAAACAGCCTATCCTGCCTTGAGAGAGTACAAAATAGACTTCGTGTCTTAGTGGGGGATGTCCTTTTCTCTACCCTGCAAGCTCTCTCCCACAGAAGAGACGTTGCAAGCCTATCCTTGTTTTATCGTTACTTCCATGGCAGGTGCTCGTCTGAACTGCAATCTCTGGTCCCCCCTCGCCAATCTTTCACGAAAAACACCCGTCTAGCTGAATCCACTATGAAAAATTCCCCCCACTCTATATCTGTGCCTAAAACAAAACGCGGATTCCAGGAACAAAGCTTCTTTCTTAGAACTGCACGTCTGTGGAACTCTGTTCCGTCTGCCTGCTTCTCAACTGACTACAACTTTGATGTCTCCAAGTCCAATGTTAACAAATTCCTAATGAACCGCCCTCTTAAGTAAACACTTCATTCAATCTCCACACTAACGTACTGTACTTGCAATAACCCTTATCACTGAGTGGCTCCCGGGCCTTGATAAGTGGTGACCTCCGTGTTAAAAAAAAAACAAAAAAACTTTATAAGTTTTCGGCGTAGAGATGCAAGATTAGGAAAATCTTTTTAATCCGTTCTCGGCCAAAAATTTGTATGACATGTCTACATCTCCCTACCCAGGTGATCCAGATGGAACCTGTTGACAAGATCGCATGAGGCTATCAGGTCATACAGACTGCTTCCATACTTATCTGATTCTATTCCCCCCGACCTTATCTATCTTGGAATTCAGGATGGCATTTCAGTCCCCCATTAAAAAACTACCTGCTCCAGACCCGAGAGAAACACCTCTCCCTGCCAAAACAAAGGAAACCCTCTTGCTAGCGATATTAGGTGCATAAACTGCCACAATCCGGAACTTACTGCTTTTAACAGAAACATCAACCATGACCAGTCTTCCCTGAGCGTCTGGAGGAACTACATTTACCATCACAGATACGGTGCAACTAACAAGCACAGAAACCTCATAACTACCAAGATTGCCATATCATGAGTAAACATCAAAGTCGTTCATCAGCACAACGATTTGACATTTGACATCTCTAGCAACTCCTCCGTCAATGTTGTGTCTAAACACTTGAAACTTTGTATTTTGATTTGTGACCAAAATAATAAATGTTATGCGGTGCGAATCGGGGTAAAATTTAAAAAAAATTACCTTTGCGGTCTCTACGAAATTACACAGACAAATTTTGATGTAAACATTTGGAAGCTTACATAAAGTGTAGTTACGCGTTGGGCAAGTTATGAACAGTACATAGGGCCCCAGCAAAGTCGGATTGAGCTGCTAGTATAATCAGAAAATAATTGCTAATCTTAAAGAATGAATTAAAAATGAAAATATATCACTTTTTCGTCACAGGCATCCAACTATTAGTAAAAGGTTGCAAAGCATTTGATGGATAAACTGTTGGGACTGATATTATCGATGAACTGTATACGTTAAAACAAAAACAAATTAAAGGACACTGCGACCTTTCATATCGTTAGCAAAATCGATAGACAAAGATTACTTCCAGGTATGTCCCCAGATTTTGATGAACTTTGTTCGCAGATAAACAGAAAAAAAATGATATTATTCTCTAGAGGTAAAGTCCTACATCAGCAACTAATTACAAAGATCTTACCATAACAAACAAACATATTATACACACGCACACACGCCCACACACACATATTAACATACAAACACACACACACACACACATACACACACACACACACATATATATATATATATATACTCGGGTTTTTATATTCAAAAGTAATGGACTAATGAATTCAACGAGGTTGTTAGATAGTGCGCAATAAAAAGAGCTGATAATACTTGTTTATTGCTATATAAACATGCTTACATCCCGCTGCTACAAACAGCCACTTGTTTCAATCAAACAACAGATATCATCAGGCAGCGACTTGGCTATTCAAAAGTTCAATGAATAATGGATTTTTTATTTTAGGTAGGAACTCTTTAAAAGTTGGAGTTAAAAAACTTAAAACACAGAACTTTAATTATAAGATGTAAAGAGAGAGGGGCACATATTCCATGCCCCTAGTGATTTGTGGGTCAAATTTGGATGTTAAGTAAGAATATCCAATTTTTATTTTTATTTTTAAACTATAAACTCATCTAGGGAAATAGTCGGCCCAATAACAGATTGGGTTAAGAAGAATAGGTCTGGTTTAGTCTCCTATAATTGTGTTTCAACTTCTGGAATGTGTGAACGTTTACACTTGATGTTTGAGAAGGAAACATGTTTGTGGGTGTCTACGTTGAAAGTTGGACTTCTTGGTAAAATCGCGTATATTTTTATAGAGAATTTTTATGAGAGAGTATAAGGATTGAAGGTATAGGTTGACAGACTTGGCTAGAGCAGGACAGGATTGGGAATGTAAGGAAAAACGAATATGAAGAAATATTTTTGTAGACAATCATAAGGTTTTAAGGTTGTAGACAATCATAACGTTTTATTTTTTATTACCCTCTGTTATTTCTGTTACGTTACATTATTGTTTCGGCTACTCGACAAAAAAAAACGGTAATAAATATAATAGGTAATAAAAAATAAAACGTATATTTGCTCTACAACAGTATTGAGCACTTTCTACAGTTTTTGTTAATTACCATCTCTACAAAACTATATATATATATATATATATATATATATATATATATATATATATATATACACGAGCAAACAGTTAATAAAACATGTTAAAAAACACTTTGATATGCGTTAAAAACATATTTAATCTGAAAAGGAAACACTAGATAAGGTGACAGTCCTTAATCCGCGGGGTTTCGAAGAAATATTTTCCTTCTCATCACAGGGTAGGAATTAGCAAAATGCGAGATCGGATTTTGCAAGCAAAAGTATTTGATGAAATAATAAATAAGTAAAATATCTTACTTGATAACAAAAAATAAAGCAGAGGGAAGATGGTGAAGAAAAAGGTGATTACATATGAATTGATAGTCTGGTGGAAGATAAATAATCCAGTGACGGTAAAATCCAAATATATAACTTCAAGAAAGTTAATTGAATTTCCATTTGCACAAGTAAAATCCAAAGAAATCACGCAACTGGAAGATGGTCCATAATAATCCAAAGGCAAAAATCCATGGAATAATTCACAAAAATGTGTACAAGGGAAAAAAAGAAAACATTCCAATAATATTAATAAAATAAAAATAAGATATGCTTTTCACTCAACTGCCGAGACATAAATTATATATATTTATATTATATGTATATATATATATATATATATATATATATATATATATATATATATATATGTATATATATGTATATATATATATATATATGAGATAGATTGATAGATAGATAGATAGATAAAATAATAAATGAAAAAATATTATTTGTTTACATCTACGCAAAAAATGGGTGACTCTCTAAAAAAAAACGCGATCTCCAAGGTGGAGACGTGTTAGCTATAATATAATGTCAAAAATCGGTAAAACAATCAAGGTAAATATATACACGATAAGAACTAATTAGCAAAGCAATATATATATACTAGCAAAAGCGCCCCTCGTTGACTGGGTTCAAAAACAGCCTACAGAAAATGGACTCTGATTTATTAAAGTATGATAGGTTATGAAATGAGAGGGTTGTAAATAGATAGCTTCGAATTTGGGGGTATCAAAAACAAAGCGAAATATGATGAAAGTAAAAATAAAATAGATAAACCACATAATTGATTATACGATACATGTTCACACTGAAACACTTATCACAATATTCTGTTGATCTATATTAAAAAAAAAAAAAACAACCTTGTTACACTTTGTGACATATTTCCATTCTATGGCGGTTAGGCGCGAACGAACATCCCATAATTTTATTATACCATATTTCTTCAATCTGAAACATAATTATCACAGTATACTTACACAGATAGATATAAAAAGTCTTTATTAAAGTTTGCGCCTACTTCCATCCTATGCAGGCCAGGCGGGAACGCATATCCCACAATTTTATTATGTCATCCCTATTTAAGTTAAAACATACTTATCAAAGTATTCTTATGTACATCTATATCAAAAACACTTATAAACGTTTTTTTTTTAATTTTTTAATTTTTTATTTCCATACTTTGTGGGCCAAGCACGAACGCAGACCCCACAATTTTAATGAATCACCGTTCTGTAGGATCAAACATACCCATTCCTGTGTCTCGATACATCTTCTATCATTATATGTAATCAGTTTTTTTTTTAAATAGTCAACCATATAGGAGTCTATTCGTGACCAGAGACACACACATACATCCAACTTTATATTATAGATATACAGATAGCGTTACAAAGTCATACAATACGCTTAAACATTATATTTTAATTTATGCAGATTGCGTATTAATTATCATAGAAGAAATAATTTGTGGCGATGTTAAATGGTACTTCACCTTTCATCGTAAATAAAACTAATTAACAAGAAAAAAATAAAATTGTGAAAGGTATATATATATATATATATATATATATATATATATATAATACTTTTAAGATGTAAAATAAATGACGTCATCTGCAATAACGCCATCACTAAAGGCTCATTCATTTTATTACTGTAAATCTTTTAGTCTAAACAATTAATTTAGTAGATACCTTTATTAAATCGAATACTCTATAATATAAATCTTACCTGTCTGTTTAAATTTATGTATGTATGTATGTACGTATGTATGTATGTGTATATCTGCCTAAAACTTTCGACAGGGGAGACGAATTTTTACGAGCTTGGTATTGTTTTGAAGCTTGTCCCTGGGATGAGAAATATCGGAAAAAATGTCTAAAAGCATTCATCTCTTCATCCTAAACTGCGCACTTTTCTGAAGTGGGGGTCGCTTTCTTCGCCGATATTTTCGAAAGTCGCCCCTTTTTCGATTGACTAGCCTTTATTTAAACTACGACACTTTCGGTTTGGGGATGGGCGCATCTGCAAAGGCGTCACGTTTTTGTTTTCACGTTCTTTTTCCCCAATAGCAATACGGGTTCGAGCCTGCCGGCTATCTATAATTTTTTTTGTTCCATACACACCTCAAAACACCCGGGCAACGTCGGGCACCCAAGCTAGTAATTAATATAAAGCGACTTCTTTTTCAGATCGATTATTGCAGACATCGATTATCATGCCTCTCCAGCCTCCTTTCCATTCCCTTGAGACTGTCAGTGATTTTTGTTCGTTGCCTTGATCTGCTCTTTTCCTCCGCAATTTTACTAACATCACGCCTTTTCCCAAACTTTCTGCCCGCCTGCATTACCTTTAACTATCTGGAGTGGACACTTATGAGTATTAATCTTATTTAGTCTGTTTTACGCATAACTTCTTCGTCTGTGTACCAAAATGTAGTAGGAAAAATCAGGAACAAATATAAGAAATAGTCAGTATTGTCCTGCTCCACGCGTCTCTAGAAGAGAGCTATTTCCTGGCTGTAATCATCGTAAAGAAAGAAGATGAAGGAGAAAGAAAAAAGGCTGAAGAAAATTCGCTTCTCGCAAATTCCTGGATCGTCACAAAGAAAAATCCGACGGCCACAATCACCTACACACAATCAACAGAACACTGCCTGACTGCTTCCCATCGTCCTACCTTTATAACGACCGTGGATTATATATTTGCATAATAGCGCGAGAACACACGCGATTCTGCGAAAATTGCATGGAATCAACGCCAATAAAAAACCCATGGACGCCATCTTGGAACTCTCTTCCAACACAACAACAGACGTATCCGAGGTAAGCTCTTTATTTTCACCGCATTTCGGTTATTGCCAATTCCGTTACAGTCTGACTTACTTTTGTTCATGAGATTTATTATATTCTCCATATTTATGCTGCTTCTATATATATAATGTATATGATGATTGCCACGTCTTGTAAAACGAATGCCACTCCCTCAAACACTTAATGTCCCTGAACCCAAAAATCACTTTCATCGCCACAGACAAATGTCTGAGGGAGTATCTATACACAGACAATGTTACAGAGTCTTAGCTTTGTACGACAGCTAAGTCTCTCTCTCTCAGTACAAAATTTTGAGATCCAGCAACAAGCAAGAGCAAGATAGCCAGCAACAAGTTAAACTGCAGACCAGCTTAATGCGGGCACTGGTCTCCCGCTTTATGTTTTTTTTTAAATCAGAGATCTGCTTCTAGAAAGATTGCCTTCACCACGGCTTACGGGAGCCCTCTCCACCCCAACACACATATACGTACACACAAACACCCACGGTGCTAGTTGGCCGTTGACCCCGAAAAAGGGTTCATTCGCCCTTTGGAAGGGCTTGTTTTTAATCCTTCAGGGAGCCTAGCCACCCTCCTCATCAAACAAGTCTGGTGGGGGAACCAGTTTATTCGCCGGTTACCCGACCATGAGGCAGGTAGTACTGGGTTACATGGCACCAGTAGCATATGACATGACCTGACACACACAATATATATATATATATATATATATATATATGCGTGTGTGTGTCTGTGCGTGCGCGTGTGCGTGTGTGTGTGTTATTTCATGTATCTACGTCTATTTTCTGTATTTTATCCAACAGTGCTTAATACTTACGTAGAGCTTAGTAGTATGATAACATTATTAGAATGAAATGTGAACAATTATTTATAGGTTTATTGCGATATATATTTTTAATGATATTTTGTATATATAAAAATAAACCCGTATTCCTGCTTCTTTGTTTGTTCCATATGAGATGAATATATATAAAAGGATAACAGTTTCACAAACTAATTTTCATTCGAAAAACAAACTTTTATTGTGTTAACTCTCGACATGCAATTTATTCAGAGTAAACTACGCAAACAAATTTACATAATTAACATATTACGATGAAAAATAGTATTTCTATAATTACATGTGGAAAACATTTATAGTATATTGTTTTACTGTTTTTTTTTTTGTTTAAGAAATATTATTTAAATTTGATTTATTTTTATTTAAATTAATTTTTACTTATTTGCTCATGCTTATATCAGGTCTGTTTAAAAACGGATATAATTGTTGATTTTTTTTCAAGGCATAGGATTACTCATCCGCCCCCTATAGGACTTAAGATATGATAATTTGAGTTCTGCACCATTCAAAAAAAATTGACTTAGTCTATCATTTGACCCCCCTCCCCATCTTGCCTCCAAAGTTCCCAAGGCCTTAGCATATTCAAATTTGAGTTCAGCAGCAGAAAAAACTGCTAAATAGATATACGCAGAAAATTTTGGACAAATATGGTAAAATAGTTCGAACATTGGAGTGTTTTATAAGCCCTATTGTTTGGTGAGGAGGGTGGCTAGTCTGCCTGAAGGATTAAAAACAAGACTTTCCAACGGGTGAATGAACCCTTTTTCGGGGTCAACGGCCAATTAGCACCGTGTGCCGTGTGTGTTTGTGTGTATGTATATGTGTGTTGGGGTGGAGAGGGCTCCCGTAAGCCGTGGTGAAGGCAACCTTTCTAGGAGAAGCAAATCTCTGATTTAAAAAAAAATAAAGCGGGAGACCAGTACCCGTATTAAGCTGGTCTGCAGTTTAACTTGTTGCTGGCTATCTTGCTCTTGCTTGTTGCTTGATCTCAAACCCAAGCGTTATCGCGAAGTACAGACATACAAAATTATATAGAAATCAGTTAGTTACAACTTTTCAGAAAGTTTTATAAAAATACAAAGCAGCATTTTTTTAATAAACACAAAGGTGTCAATTTTAACCATTTTAACCCTAAAGACACCCCTAGGGGTGGGGCAACCGGAGTTTTCCCGGAAAATTCGTCCCGTTATTTTTTACTCATATCATGTTTAATGTTTGTGCACAATTTCAAAAAAATTCCAAGGCGTAGTTATTGAGTAAAGTGCGGACAGACGAACGGACAAGAGTGAATTTACAGGTCTACCCTCCTTTTGTCGGAGGACCAATTAACGATCTTAAAATTTATGTCAATAAATTTTACTTGGAGAGAAGGGAAATAACTTTTCATAGCTTAAAAACTATCTATAAATTGGCATTGATATGCCGCGTCTAATTACTAACGTATCCGTTGCTCAATTGTACGATCGTATATACTTTTCTTTGACTTATTTCTAGAACGAACAATGCGCGTATGTATGTGCTGGGAGTTTAATGTTTTTTATCAGCTAATTTAATTATGGATCAAATATGATCATCTTTCTCTAAGGCTTGGAGAAACATTCTAACCTTTATTTGCCAATCACGGCTCAGTATTATAATTCTGTGAATATGCTTTGAGTCAGGAGAGGCATTCCACGATTAATAGGGGCCCATTTTCAGTATTTGAATTAGCTCCCTTTTTTTTAGTTCAGCTCCATGTTTAATCGATTTTTAAATTTTGCTATTTTCGAATTATATGTTCCCGTATCAAGGAAAAATCTAAACGTGCTACCCTCTATTCTTTGTGCGCCGATATACTTCAAAGTCATACCAAGAAATTCCACTTGCGGAAGGGGAAAGAACTCTTAAATAGCCTAAAAATTGTCCGTGAAAAGCCATTATTTCTCGTTCTCTCTCTGTTTTTTTTTAAATTTTATTTTTTTACACAGTGATCACCACTTATCAAAACCCAGAAGCCAGTCAGGGAGAAGTGTTATTGCAAGTACATTACGTTAGTGTGGAGATTTGATGGACTATTCACTTAAGGGGGCTGTTCATTAGGAATTTGTTAACGTTGAACTTGAAGACATCCAAGTTGTAGTCAGGTGGGAAGCAGGCAGACGCAACAGAGTTCCACAGGCGTGCAGTTCTAAGAAAGAAGCTTTGTTCATGGAATCCACGTTTTGATTTAGGCACAGATTAAGAGTGGGGGAATTTTTTCACAGTGGATTCAGGGAGACGGGTGTTATTCATGAAAGATTGGCGAGGGAAGACCAGAGATTGGAGTTCAGACGAGCACCTGCCATGGAAATAACGATAAAACAAGGATAGGCTCGCAACGTCTCTTCTGTGGGAGAGAGGTTGCAGGGTAGAGAAAAGGGCATCCCCCACTAAGCCACGAAGTCTATTTTGTACTCTGTCAAGGCAGGATAGGCTGTTTTAGCAGCTCCTGCCCAGATATGGCAGCAGTATTCCATTCTTTTATTTCCTGTTTATTTCTCTTTATATTTATTCTGATCTGACGCACGTGGCGAAACGCCTTAAAAAGGAAACGTTTTTTTCTTCATCGCAAACGATAGGATCATTGCTTTGTTTAAATTGAAATCAATAACGGTCACTTTAAGGAATTTTCTTGCTTCGATCAGCCCATACAAACTTTAGCTTCAGGTTTGAAGTAGAAGGCCTATATTTTATCTTTTGCTAGATTCGCTTTAAAGGATCTGTAACTGTTAGGTAAACTTCTGACAACGCCGGGTATAAAGCAGTTATTTGGTTTACAATCTATCCATCTATCTATTCATCTATCTATTCATCTATCTATCTATATACGTATCTAATTATCTATCTATCTCTCGGAGTAAATAACATAGATTGAATCGTTAGAAACAAGGGTCATGTTGCAACAAGTATCAAACTTGGTTGACCGATAAGTTTACACCAAAAGTATCCGAATAGTGACCTGAAGTCGAGTGTTAGAGGTTTTCGTTTGAATAAACCGAGTTAAGTTTAGTGAGTTGGTTTGGAGACGCCGAAGAACCAAGATTGGTTAAATCGGTCTCCACATAAGTGGGTGACGGTTTTCAGATGGATGCAGAGAAACCAGAAGCCAAGATTCACTTTTGTTGTGCAAATATGGCCGGGAGTGAAGAAAGTATATATATAAAACATACATCGTCTTGTGTCTGTCTTGAGCCGTTTTCTTTAAACAGACCCCATCTCTCTAAGACGTTGCTGAATTTCCCACAAGCGAGCAGTAGAAACAGGTATGTCGTCATATTAGGTGTATTAGAAATGTACTGTTAACTATATGTCATACACGCGCATACGATCAATAGATTAGTTACTGGCCGTTAAAATAGACATTAAGAGATCTGAGGACAATAGTCCGTAAAATATAGAGTTGGAAACGCCCAGTTAAATAGGTAACAGACATAAAATAATAACAAAACCAATGTAAAGACATGAATAATTTTAATACATTTCAGTTATTATATCTTCAACCGAACTCTTAAAAGGAAGTAAAACAAGTTTAGCAGTGAGTAAGTGGTTTTTCTGCAGTTCAGTGAAGTAATATACGTGTAACAGCCGACTTCCTACATGTGATGAGATATTAGAATATAAACAAAATACAAGACGAAAGTAAACCATGGAGTAAAAAATGCAAAGAGATAGTTTGGTAATATACGTAATCAGTTTTGTTTAGAGTTTGGGGACAGAGTTGAAACGTGGGATAAGTTTACACGAAATATATCGTCTTCGCGTTTTTGAAGTTGGGAGAACCCCGATTTTATTATAATGTAGAAAATTACAAGAATAAAGTAATATCAAATATATTTTGCGCTTATTTAAAAAAAAATATACCTTGTATTTTTATAAAACTTTCTGAAAAGTTCTAACTGATTTCTATATAATTTTGTTTGTCGATACATCACGATAACTCTTGGCCGTTCCCCAGTGGCTCTTTTAGGGCTAATAAAAACCCTCTATTTTGAGGACTATTTACCATATTAGTCTTAAATTTTTGTGTATGTCTATTTAGCAGTTTTGCACGTTGCTGAACTCAAATTTAAATATGTTACCACCTTGGAGACTTTTGGAGCTAAATAGTGGGGGGGGCAAATAATGGACTTACTCATTTTTTTTTTTTTTTTTTTTTGCATGGCGCAGAACTCAATTTTACATATGTTAAGGCCTAAAACTGCACCGTTTGTTCATTTTCACTAGGATTTTACGTCCCCTGGAGAGATTTGGGCCTAAATGGGATGGGGAAAATGCTGAACTTAGTCATTTTTATGCTTCGTTTACTGTGTACTCGCGGGGGACCATGCATACTTCACTTTGCCTGTCTATTTTCCCGCGTATTATCCACATTCTTCAAATTTATTTATTTACATTGGGCCAAGAAAAATGGATAAACTTGAACTTTTGTCTGGAAAAGCAGATTCGTACAACGTCTTCCGTGTTTTGATTTTATATATGACTTCCTTTACAACATGATAAAACATAACCCAAATAACTAAATATTTATCACGTTTCATGTTTTTACGTTAAACAAGCTTGTTAATGTTATTTATTTTGCTTGATCTTTCAGATTTATACAGGGTGGAACGATAAAACTGTCACATTAGAAAAAACCAACATGATTCCATTTCCGTTTGATGAAAACCGGTTTTCTTTTTTGTTTTTTGTTTTTGCTGCAGACCATCTACTAGTTGACCAGTTGTGTACATATCCCTATAGCGATAGGGGCCTTCTATAATGTCTGAAAGTGACACAATATTAAACGAGCGAGGTCGGAGATGCGCCGCTGTACAACTAATATTCTCTGCCGATCCAAGTTATGAAAACAGGATCATTGCCAGCATCCACAAAATGCGTTGCTGGATTGCCACGAATAACAGGGACGTGCACAAGCTAATAAAAACTTAAAAACAAAGTTTACGATCACGGTTAGTGTCTTTGGTGTGGTTTCAATTGAAGGACACATCATGCCGCCTCGCATCTTTGAAGTCGGTTTGAAAGTTAACGCCAAAGTGGTACTAAATGCACTGAAGAGTGTGCTGATTCCTTGATTAAAGCTTGTTATTGTTTTGTTTTTTGTACATGGAAGTCACCGCTTATCAAGGCCCGGATGCCACCTGGGGATAAGGGTTATTGCGTGTACAGTAATCAATGGGATAGTATCGTAGTAATCGCTAGTAATGGAGCGCTGATAAAGGGTCTTACTTTAGGAGGCGGTTAATCAGGAACTTGTTTATGTTGAACTTGAAGACTCCAAGTTGTAGTCAGGTGGGAAACAGGCAAACGGCAGAGAGTTCCACAGGCGTGCACTTCTAAGAAAGAAGCTGTGTTCATGGAATTTACGTTTTGATTCAGGCACAGGTAAAGAGTGTGGAAAGTTACTGACGGGTGTTTTTCCTGGGGTACTAGAGATTGGAGGGCAGACGAGCACTTGCCATGGAAATAACGATAAAATAAAGACAGACTCGCAACGTCCCTTCTGTGGGAGATAGGTTGCAGGTAAGAGAAAAGAGAAAAGTCACACTAGACGAGAGTCTATTTTGTACTCTGTCAATATAGGCTGTTTTTAGCAGCTCCTGCCAAGATATGGCAACAGTACTCCATCCTTGGACGTACTTGGCTTTTATTTATTTTTTTAAATTTTTGTTTAACTGGTGTTTCGGGTGTATCTTGGAAAGTTCTGGAATCTCAATTGCAATATATATTAATCTATCAAAGCATAAAACTTGGAAGTATGAAAAACATCAACGTACGATACACATAGCATTTAAAATTTAGACAACTTTAAATCAAAAGATATGTAATATAGCCCGACCGCTATAGGCAAATACGAAGCCGTGAACGAAATTGTGTGATGGTGAGACAAATGAACATTATATAAAGAAGACGTGGGTGACGTCATATCCGTAACGAAAAGTCAAGCGTTGCAGGAGAATTAAAAATAAATGTTAGAAACAACGGGAAAGAGAAGGATGAAGGTCTTTCCTATTTTCTTTACCTTGTGACTAAGCCTACACGGTGTTTGGTAACGTATCAGACAAACGGTCGGGTCATTTCTTTACGATGAGTCTTACTGAGAGATTTTGAAGAGTAAACAGTGACAGCGTGCCAAACCCATTACATTCCTTATATAAAATTACTAGCGGGGGTACCCGGCGTTGCCCGAGTGTTTGTTTCCGGGACGGGGGGGGGAGTTTTAAAAAATGTTATGGTATGTAAGTAGTAAGGATCAAACCCGGAGTCATGAGTAAAAGTAGGAAAATAAAGTGTGAAAAAAAAAACAAAAAAAAAACAAACATCTGCAACGTTAACAGTTCGGCCACCAAGAAAAGTCCATTCCAGTTGTTTAGGTAAAAAAAAAAAAAAACGACTACGGTAGGTCTGCGCGAACGTGAAAATATAATGTGAATTGTCCAGCACGCTAACCACTACGCCACAGAGCACTGCAGCTTAGTTTAGTGATTTTAAATAACTTCACATGAAAGAACTACAAAGCCAAACCGGTGTTCTCTTCTCCACTGTTTCTTTGTGAACGATCCCCAAACGGTGTTAAGTGGTGGCAGGGGGAGGAGGAATTTATTAGAGAGAAATATTTTACCACTTCCATTGATCTTAACCGATTTTGGCCGTGACTTATCAGCAGAAAAATTATGGAAATCTAAGATTATCGAGGAATTTGAGAAATAATAAGCCTATAACACACCTCAGATATTGTTCTTCCGTTTGTGCATATTATATTTGCATGAAATATCTTGATTTTTTAATCCTATTGAGGTCAAAATCAGACGTGAAAAAATGAGTTCATTTTATTTATATAGAGAAGATTATTCCCGGTGCGTGTACGCATGTGCACGTGTTAAAGCGTATAAGAAAGCTATAGCAGTGCAGGAAACCGGGTATCTACATGATGTAACGTTTGAACCAACATAAACAGACACCAGGGGGGGTTGTAGAGTCAAAAATAAGAAATGTCTTTGTTTCAACATTTCTTGAATTAAAGAAATGTTTCCTGCGTTAGATGCTTTGCATATAATTTGGAATTAAGAATAGCGTATATAAAATTTGCTTGAAAGGCTAGAAAACATCGCATATTTTCATAAAACAAATGTATTTGCTTATTCAGATATTTTCATGATGCACATCTTTGTCAATAAAACTATGTTTTTTTATTTTCTTTGTTTTTCTGGTCTGCATAGTGGACTCCGCACCGAAGAGTGTTAGTCCATAGGTCTTACGAGGGGCGTGCAATAAGTAATGCCCCTGACCCACTTCCCATAGCAGTAGAGCAACGAAACTTGGCACAGTTATTAGTCTTTCTCTACATAGGAATCACCCAGAGTTATGCATTTCTCCTATCGTTTGATGCTGCTCTGGAGACCGTTTTTGTAGAACCCCCAGGTTGGTCCTCTAACTAGGACGTGACTTCAGAAATCAAGACTGCATCATATGGGAGGCGCTTTCCTTTCAAAAACAACTTCATGGCTGGGAAGAGGTGAAAGTCAGACGGTGCAAGGTCAGGAGAGTAGGGAGGATAGAGAAGGATTTCATAACGATAAGCCCGTGCTTCTGATCTGGCGACATGTGAGTTATGGACCGGGGCGTTGTCCTGCAGGAGGAGGGTACTTTTTCTGATCTTGCCCCGCCTCTTGATTTTGATAACTTCCCTTAATTACCTCAAAGGTGAAGCATAATAGGCACCTGTAATTGTGGTATTCTTTGCTAGCAAATCTGTCATCACTACTCCGTTCTGGTCCCAAAAGACTGTGAGTATGTCCTTGCCAGCGAAGGGCTGCACCTTTGCCTTCTTTGGGGGTGGTGAGTCCAAGTTCTTCCACTGAATTAACTGGGTTTTGGTATCTGGATCATATTGTGACCCAGGTTGAATCCTTTATAATCAGTCTTTTCAAAAACTTTGACTCAACATCTTAGCACATCTCCAAATTCTTCCTCGAGCAATCGACGCGTTCTCACTTCTGGAATGGTGTGAGCAACCTAGGAATCCATCTGGCAGGCACCTTATGCATATGCAAATGGTCATGAATGATAGTTTCCACACCCCCGAGACTAATCTTGACATCTTGGCGAATAGTAATGCGTCGATATTCCAAAACGGCAGCCTCAACTTGACGGACAGATGCCTCATCAATGGCAAAAAGGGGCGACCAGGTCTGGGAGATGTTTTCACAGACTTCCAGCCATTTTTGAATTCACGATGCCAGCGTTTTACAAGGTCATATGATGGGACATTACCACCATAAGTTTCTTTCATTTCATCAAAAGTCTCATGTGGTGTGCGTCCTTTCAAATACAAAATTTTAGCTAGATCAGACAACTGGAAGTTGGTCAGAGCCATTACTTACTGCATGCCCCTCCTATAACGCTAAGATTTTCAAAAACAGTAATCAGCATGGTGTCGCATTAATCGCACAAACTGAATTAAAGAATGTGATTTGCATTAGAAGTGTTGCATATATTTTTGAAATTAAGAATTACGTATATAAAATGCGTTTCGAAGGCTAGAAAACAACGCATATTTATTTTACAAGTACATTTATTTGTTTATTCAGATATTTCGATGATAAACAGTCTTGTCAATGTAAGGTAACATTTCTGAAATTGATTTTGCGCGCCTAACGCGACACTCTGCTGATTACTGTTCTTTTTTTCAAAATCATACCGTTAATAGACTTACAATTTTCCAGGTGGATTTCACTATGAGAACGAGAAAAAAAAAAGAAAATAAAAGTCTTTTATTGACAAGGATGTGCATCATCGAAATATCTGATTAAAAAAATAAATTTGTTTTAAAAAATAAGCATAGCTTTTTAACTTTTCAAACATATTATATATATATATATATATATATATATATATATATATATATATATATACATATATATATATATATATGCGTAATTCTAAATACCATTTCTTTCAGCTTCTCTAACTTTGTTTTTATCAATTCTATCTCCTTCTCTCTCTCTTTCTCTCTCTCTTCTTCTTCTTCTTCTTCTTCTCTGTACCATATTTCTGACTTTACCGCTTTCTGTCTTTTTGTCTCTCTTTATTTACTCTTGTTTTCTCCGATTCTCTTTTTTTACTAAGGGTCACCACTTATCAAGGCCTGACGGCCACGAGGATAAGAGTGTATGAGTGTGCAGTAGTAAATGGGACACTATCGTAATAATCGGATTACGTAAGTTGACGACTAATCAAGAACTTTTTCACGTTGGACTTTAAGCCGATCATATTGTAGTCAGCTACGATACGATCAAGGGCAACGATACAGAATTTAACATACGTGCAGTTCTAAGAAAGAAACTTTATTTATGGAATGTACGTTTAAGTTTAGGCACATATAAAGAGTTGGATACATAATTGATTGTGGCAGCAGATAGACGAGTGTTTTTCCTGAAAGTCAGGCCAGGCGGACCATAGATTGTAGCACAGACGAGCACTTACCATGAAAATAAGGATAAAGAAGAAACAGGCTCGTAACGTCTCTTTTTTTTTACACGGTGGTCACCACTTATCAAGGCCCGGAAGCCCTTCAGGGATAGGGGTTATTGCAAGTACACTACGTTAGTGTGGAGAATTAATGAAGTGTTTACTTAAGGGAGCGGTTCATTAGGAATTTGTTAACGTTGGACTTGAAGACATCCAAGTTGTAGTCAGGTGGTCTCTCCCATTGGAAAGGCGTTGCACGGAACAGAAAAGGGCATTCCCCACTAGGTTACGAAGTCTAATTTGAACTCTGTCATGGCAGTATAAGCTGTTTTAAGCAGCTCGTGTCCAAATGTGGCAACAGTACTCCGTCCTAGGACGTACTTGGCTTTTTTACAGGTAAAGAATTGCATCAGCAGTGAGATATCTACTGGAGCGGTAGAATGACACCACCATTTTTCCAGCGACCTTGGAAACGGATTTGAAGTAAAGATCAGACCTAGAATCTTGTCAAAGCATGAAACCTTCTCAAGAAGAGAGACATTCATTTTGATTGATGCTAGACATGGGTCAGAGAGTTGATCTTGTTTCTTAGAAATGGTCCCTGTTTATTAAGGTCGAAAGCACCGTCAAAACAAAACCTTCGGATTAGAAACGTCGCTGTATCTAAATCTAACTGATTATTTCGTTTTTAATTTCTATTACATCAGTGTCGTTGTTTTTCTTAATATTTCCTCGATGAAGATGCCTTCGGACTTATGTGATCCGTTTCCAAATTCATATTCTGCTTTGGAATTGTCGGTATTCATGTATAAACCTGAAAACTATAATAAGTAGAATAGTTTAGAACAGAGGTTTGCAACAGGCGGCCATCGGGCCAAAACCTGGCCACCAGACTACTAAAATGACCCTCAGATAGTATTTTGTCATTTTATATTTACGCACTTAATTTTTTTTTTCAATATTGTAAAATTGTTTTATCGTTTTCGAATTGATGACACAAATATTACAGAAGTTTGCAAACTGTGTTTTCCTTTAAAAAAGAGAACGAAAATATTTTCAAGTAAGTTCATATAAAAATTAGACTTTTTACCGTATAAAAATTGAATCATAATAAAATAGCAATACCTCTTAAACATAAATTAAATTAGATGCATCGGAGTCAGCTCACAGTTGGAAATTTATCAATTTAGAGTTATTACAACATCTGTCAGAGCAGACATTGACACATTATATGCAAAAAAAAAACAAGTTTCACATTCAGAAATGATAAAATGTTTGAATATCGTGTTTTTATTTTTAAACATATTCACAGTATTACTGTAGGTACTTAATTACTTTTTTTTTACATAGGAGTTACGATTATCAAGGCCGTGAGGTATCTCGAGGATAAGGGTTATTGAGCGTACAGTAATCATTGGGACAATATCGTAGTAATCGTTATTAATGTAAATTTGGTAGATTGGATTACTTAAAGGCGCGGTTCATCAAGAATTTGTTTATGTTTGACTTGAAAACATCATAGTTTTAGTCAGCTGGAAAACAGGCAAACGGAAGAGAGTTTTACAGGCGTGCAGTTCTAAGAAAAAAACATTATTTGTGGAATCTACGTTTTGGTTTAGGCACAGTTAAGGAGTGGGGAAAGGTATTGACAATGTTTTCAGCTAGACGGTTGTTTTTTGTGAAATATTTTCCGGGGAGAACCAGAGATTGAAGCTCAGGCAAACACTTGCCGTTTAAATTACGATAAGACAGGGACACGTTCGCAACGTCCATTTTGTAGGAAAGAGGTTGCAGGAAAGAGAAAAGGGCATCCCCACACTGATTTAGGAAGTCTATTTTGTACTCTGTCAAGTGTATTTTTACTCTGATAAGTCTATTGTGTACTCTGTCAAGTTTATTTTGTACTCTTTCAAGTGTATTTTGTACTCTATCAAGTGTATTTTGTACTCTGTCAAGTGTATTTTGTGCTCTTTCAAGTCTATTTCGTACTCTTTCAAGTCTATTTTGTACTCTGTCAAGTCTATTTTGTACTGTCAAGTCTATTTTGTACTGTCAAGTCTATTTTGTACTCTGTCAAGTGTATTTTGTACTCTTTCAAGTGTATTTTGAACTCTTCCAAGTATATTATTTACTCTGTCAAGTGTATTTTGTACTCTGTCAAGTCTATTTTGTACTCTGTCAAGTCTATTTTGTACTGTCAAGTCTATTTTGTACTCTGTAAAGTCTATTTTGTACTCTGTCAAGGGTATTTTGTACTCTTTCAAGTGTATTTTGAAATCTTTCAAGTATATTATTTACTCTGTCAAATCTATTTTGTACTCTGTCAAGTCTATTTTGTACTCTGTCAAGTCTATTTTGTATTTTCAAGTCTATTTTGTACTCTGTCAAGTCTATTTTGTACTCTGTAAAGTGTATTTTGTACTCTTTCAAGTGTATTTTGAACTCTTTCAAGTATATTATCTACTCTGTTAAGTCTATTTTGTACTCTGTCAAGTCTATTTTGTACTCTGTCAAGTCTATTTTGTACTGTAAAGTGTATTTTGTACTCTGTCAAGTGTATTTTGTACTCTGTCAAGTGTATTTTGTACTCTTTCAAGTGTATTTTGAACTCTTCCAAGTATATTATTTACTCTGTCAAATCTATTTTGTACTCTGTCAAGTCTATTTTGTACTCTGTCAAGTCTATTTTGTATTTTCAAGTCTATTTTGTACTCTGTCAAGTCTATTTTGTACTCTGTAAAGTGTATTTTGTACTCTTTCAAGTGTATTTTGAACTCTTTCAAGTATATTATCTACTCTGTTAAGTCTATTTTGTACTCTGTCAAGTCTATTTTGTACTCTGTCAAGTCTATTTTGTATTGTCAAGTCTATTTTGTACTCTGTCAAGTCTATTTTGTACTCTGTCAAGTGTATTTTGTACTCTTTCAAGTGTATTTTGAACTCTTCCAAGTATATTATTTACTCTGTTAAGTCTATTTTGTACTCTGTCAAGTCTATTTTGTACTCTGTCAAGTGTATGTTGTACTCTTTCAAGTGTATTTTGAACTCTTCCAAGTATATTATTTACTCTGTCAAGTCTATTTTGTACTCTGTCAAGTCTATTTTGTACTCTGTCAAGTCTATTTTGTATTGTCAAGTCTATTTTGTACTCTGTCAAGTCTATTTTGTACTCTGTCAAGTGTATTTTGTACTCTTTCAAGTGTATTTTGAACTCTTTCAAGTATATTATTTACTCTGTCAAGTGTATTTTGTACTCTGTCAAGTCTATTTTGTACTCTGTCAAGTGTATTTTGTACTCTTTCAAGTGTATTTTGAACTCTTCCAAGTATATTATTTACTCTGTCAAGTCTATTTTGTACTCTGTCAAGTGTATTTTGTACTCTGTCAAGTGTATTTTGTACTCTTTCAAGTGTATTTTGAACTCTTCCAAGTATATTATTTACTCTGTCAAGTGTATTTTGTACTCTGTCAAGTCCATTTTGTACTCTTTTAAGTCTATTTTGTTCTCTTTCAAGTATATTTTTACTTTGTCAAGTCTATTTTGTACTCTGTCAAGTCTATTTTTACTCTTTCAAGTCTATTTTGTACTCTTTCAAGTGTATTTTTACTCTATCAAGTCTATTTTGTACTCTGTCAAGTGTATTTTGTACTCTGTCAAGTGCATTTTGTACTCTGTCAAGTGTATTTTGTACTCTGTCAAGTGCATTTTGTATTCTTTCAAGTCTATTTTTATTCTTTCAAGTGTATTCTCTACTCTTTCAAGTGTGTTTTGTACTCTGTCAAGTGTATTTTGTACTCTGTCAAGTCTATTTTGTACTCTGTCAAGTCTATTTTGTACTCTGTCAAGTGTATTTTGTACTCTTTCAAGTGTATTTTGAACTCTTCCAAGTATATTATTTACTCTGTCAAGTGTATTTTGTACTCTGTCAAGTCTATTTTGTACTCTGTCAAGTGTATTTTGTACTCTTTCAAGTGTATTTTGAACTCTTCCAAGTATATTATTTACTCTGTCAAGTCTATTTTGTACTCTGTCAAGTCTATTTTGTACTCTGTCAAGTGTATTTTGTACTCTTTCAAGTCTATTTTGTACTCTGTCAAGTCTATTTTGTACTCTGTCAAGTCTATTTTTTACTCTTTCAAGTGTATTTTGAACTCTTCCAAGTATATTATTTACTCTGTCAAGTGTATTTTGTACTCTGTCAAGTGTATTTTGTACTCTGTCAAGTCTATTTTGTACTGTCAAGTCTATTTTGTACTCTGTCAAGTGTATTTTGTACTCTTTCAAGTGTATTTTGAACTCTATCAAGTATATTATTTACTCTGTCAAGTGTATTTTGTACTCTGTCAAGTCTATTTTGTATTGTCAAGTCTATTTTGTATTGTCAAGTCTATTTTGTACTCTGTCAAGTCTATTTTGTATTGTCAAGTCTATTTTGTACTCTGTCAAGTCTATTTTGTACTCTGTCAAGTGTATTTTGTACTCTTTCAAGTGTATTTTGAACTCTTTCAAGTATATTATTTACTCTGTCAAGTGTATTTTGTACTCTGTCAAGTCTATTTTGTACTCTGTCAAGTGTATTTTGTGCTCTTTCAAGTGTATTTTGAACTCTTCCAAGTATATTATTTACTCTGTCAAGTGTATTTTGTACTCTGTCAAGTCTATTTTGTACTCTGTCAAGTGTATTTTGTACTCTTTCAAGTGTATTTTGAACTCTTCCAAGTATATTATTTACTCTGTCAAGTCTATTTTGTACTCTGTCAAGTCTATTTTGTACTCTGTCAAGTGTATTTTGTACTCTTTCAAGTCTATTTTGTACTCTGTCAAGTCTATTTTGTACTCTGTCAAGTCTATTTTTTACTCTTTCAAGTCTATTTTGTACTCTGTCAAGTGTATTTTGTACTCTGTCAAGTGTACTTTTTACTCTGTCAAGTCTATTTTGTACTGTCAAGTGTACTTGTTACTCTGTCAAGTCTATTTTTTACTCTTTAAAGTTTATTTTTTACTCTTTCAAGTGTATTTTGTACTCTGTCAAGTGTATTTTGTACTCTTTCAAGTCTATTTTGTACTCTTTCAAGTCTATTTTGTACTCTGTCAAGTCTATTTTGTACTGTCACGTCTATTTTCTACTGTCAAGTCTATTTTGTACTCTGTCAAGTCTATTTTGTACTCTTTCAAGTGTATTTTGAACTCTTTCAAGTGTATTTTGAACTCTTTCAAGTCTATTTTGTAATATTTCAAGTCTATTTTGTACTCTGTCAAGTCTATTTTGTACTGTCAAGTCTAATTTGTACTTTCAAGTCTATTTTGTACTCTGTCAAGTCTATTTTGTACTCTGTCAAGTGTATGTTGTACTCTTTCAAGTGTATTTTGAACTCTTCCAAGTATATTATTTACTCTGTCAAGTGTATTTTGTACTCTGTCAAGTCAATTTTGTACTGTCAAGTCTATTTTGTACTCTGTCAAGTCTATTTTGTACTCTGTCAAGTGTATTTTGTACTCTTTCAAGTGTATTTTGAACTCTTTCAAGTATATTATTTACTCTGTCAAGTCTATTTTGTACTCTGTCTAGTCTATTTTGTACTCTGTCAAGTGTATTTTGTACTCTTTCAAGTGTATTTTGAACTCTTCCAAGTATATTATTTACTCTGTCAAGTCTATTTTGTACTCTGTCAAGTGTATTTTGTACTCTGTCAAGTCTATTTTGTATTGTCAAGTCTATTTTGTACTCTGTCAAGTCTATTTTGTACTCTGTCAAGTGTATTTTGTACTCTTTCAAGTGTATTTTGAACTCTTCCAAGTATATTATTTACTCTGTTAAGTCTATTTTGTACTCTGTCAAGTCTATTTTGTACTCTGTAAAGTCTATTTTGTATTGTCAAGTCTATTTTGTACTCTGTCAAGTCTATTTTGTACTCTGTCAAGTGTATTTTGTACTCTTTCAAGTGTATTTTTAACTCTTTCAAGTATATTATTTACTCTGTCAAGTGTATTTTGTACTCTGTCAAGTCTATTTTGTACTCTGTCAAGTGTATTTTGTACTCTTTCAAGTGTATTTTGAACTCTTCCAAGTATATTATTTACTCTGTCAAGTGTATTTTGTACTCTGTCAAGTGTATTTTGTACTCTGTCAAGTGTATTTTGTACTCTTTCAAGTGTATTTTGAACTCTTCCAAGTATATTATTTACTCTGTCAAGTGTATTTTGTACTCTGTCAAGTCCATTTTGTACTCTTTTAAGTCTATTTTGTTCTCTTTCAAGTATATTTTTTACTTTGTCAAGTCTATTTTGTACTCTGTCAAGTCTATTTTTACTCTTTCAAGTCTATTTTGTACTCTTTCAAGTGTATTTTTACTCTATCAAGTCTATTTTGTACTCTGTCAAGTGTATTTTGTACTCTGTCAAGTGCATTTTGTACTCTGTCAAGTGTATTTTGTACTCTGTCAAGTGCATTTTGTATTCTTTCAAGTCTATTTTTATTCTTTCAAGTGTATTCTCTACTCTTTCAAGTGTGTTTTGTACTCTGTCAAGTGTATTTTGTACTCTGTCAAGTCTATTTTGTACTCTGTCAAGTCTATTTTGTACTCTGTCAAGTGTATTTTGTACTCCTTCAAGTGTATTTTGAACTCTTCCAAGTATATTATTTACTCTGTCAAGTGTATTTTGTACTATGTCAAGTCTATTTTGTACTCTGTCAAGTGTATTTTGTACTCTTTCAAGTGTATTTTGAACTCTTCCAAGTATATTATTTACTCTGTCAAGTCTATTTTGTACTCTGTCAAGTCCATTTTGTACTCTTTTAAGTCTATTTTGTTCTCTTTCAAGTATATTTTTTACTTTGTCAAGTCTATTTTGTACTCTGTCAAGTCTATTTTTACTCTTTCAAGTCTATTTTGTACTCTTTCAAGTGTATTTTTACTCTATCAAGTCTATTTTGTACTCTGTCAAGTGTATTTTGTACTCTGTCAAGTGCATTTTGTACTCTGTCAAGTGTATTTTGTACTCTGTCAAGTGCATTTTGTATTCTTTCAAGTCTATTTTTATTCTTTCAAGTGTATTCTCTACTCTTTCAAGTGTGTTTTGTACTCTGTCAAGTGTATTTTGTACTCTGTCAAGTCTATTTTGTACTCTGTCAAGTCTATTTTGTACTCTGTCAAGTGTATTTTGTACTCTTTCAAGTGTATTTTGAACTCTTCCAAGTATATTATTTACTCTGTCAAGTGTATTTTGTACTCTGTCAAGTCTATTTTGTACTCTGTCAAGTCTATTTTGTACTCTTTCAAGTGTATTTTGAACTCTTCCAAGTATATTATTTACTCTGTCAAGTCTATTTTGTACTCTGTCAAGTCTATTTTGTACTCTGTCAAGTGTATTTTGTACTCTTTCAAGTCTATTTTGTACTCTGTCAAGTCTATTTTGTACTCTGTCAAGTCTATTTTTTACTCTTTCAAGTCTATTTTGTACTCTGTCAAGTGTATTTTGTACTCTGTCAAGTGTACATTTTACTCTGTCAAGTCTATTTTGTACTGTCAAGTGTACTTGTTACTCTGTCAAGTCTATTTTTTACTCTTTAAAGTTTATTTTTTACTCTTTCAAGTGTATTTTGTACACTGTCAAGTGTATTTTGTACTCTTTCAAGTCTATTTTGTACTCTTTCAAGTCTATTTTGTACTCTGTCAAGTCTATTTTGTACTGTCACGTCTATTTTCTACTGTCAAGTCTATTTTGTACTCTGTCAAGTCTATTTTGTACTCTTTCAAGTGTATTTTGAACTCTTTCAAGTGTATTTTGAACTCTTTCAAGTCTATTTTGTAATATTTCAAGTCTATTTTGTACTCTGTCAAGTCTATTTTGTACTGTCAAGTCTATTTTGTACTGTCAAGTCTATTTTGTACTCTGTCAAGTCTATTTTGTACTCTGTCAAGTGTATGTTGTACTCTTTCAAGTGTATTTTGAACTCTTCCAAGTATATTATTTACTCTGTCAAGTCTATTTTGTACTCTGTCAAGTGTATTTTGTACTCTGTCAAGTGTATTTTGTACTCTTTCAAGTGTATTTTGAAATCTTCCAAGTATATTATTTACTCTGTCAAGTCTATTTTGTACTCTGTCAAGTCCATTTTGTACTCTTTTAAGTCTATTTTGTTCTCTTTCAAGTATATTTTTTACTTTGTCAAGTGTATTTTGTACTCTTTCAAGTGTATTTTGAACTCTTCCAAGTATATTATTTACTCTGTCAAGTCTATTTTGTACTCTGTCAAGTGTATTTTGTACTCTGTCAAGTCTATTTTGTATTGTCAAGTCTATTTTGTACTCTGTCAAGTCTATTTTGTACTCTGTCAAGTGTATTTTGTACTCTTTCAAGTGTATTTCGAACTCTTCCAAGTATATTATTTACTCTGTTAAGTCTATTTTGTACTCTGTCAAGTCTATTTTGTACTCTGTCAAGTGTATGTTGTACTCTTTCAAGTGTATTTTGAACTCTTCCAAGTATATTATTTACTCTGTCAAGTCTATTTTGTACTCTGTCAAGTCTATTTTGTACTCTGTCAAGTCTATTTTGTATTGTCAAGTCTATTTTGTACTCTGTCAAGTCTATTTTGTACTCTGTCAAGTGTATTTTGTACTCTTTCAAGTGTATTTTGAACTCTTTCAAGTATATTATTTACTCTGTCAAGTGTATTTTGTACTCTGTCAAGTCTATTTTGTACTCTGTCAAGTGTATTTTGTACTCTTTCAAGTGTATTTTGAACTCTTCCAAGTATATTATTTACTCTGTCAAGTCTATTTTGTACTCTGTCAAGTGTATTTTGTACTCTGTCAAGTGTATTTTGTACTCTTTCAAGTGTATTTTGAACTCTTCCAAGTATATTATTTACTCTGTCAAGTGTATTTTGTACTCTGTCAAGTCTATTTTGTACTCTTTTAAGTCTATTTTGTTCTCTTTCAAGTATTTTTTTACTTTGTCAAGTCTATTTTGTACTCTGTCAAGTCTATTTTTACTCTTTCAAGTCTATTTTGTACTCTTTCAAGTGTATTTTTACTCTATCAAGTCTATTTTGTACTCTGTCAAGTGGATTTTGTACTCTGTCAAGTGCATTTTGTACTCTGTCAAGTGTATTTTGTACTCTGTCAAGTGCATTTTGTATTCTTTCAAGTCTATTTTTATTCTTTCAAGTGTATTCTCTACTCTTTCAAGTGTGTTTTGTACTCTGTCAAGTGTATTTTGTACTCTGTCAAGTCTATTTTGTACTCTGTCAAGTGTATTTTGTACTCTGTCAAGTGTATTTTGTACTCTTTCAAGTGTATTTTGAACTCTTCCAAGTATATTATTTACTCTGTCAAGTGTATTTTGTACTCTGTCAAGTCTATTTTGTACTCTGTCAAGTGTATTTTGTACTCTTTCAAGTGTATTTTGAACTCTTCCAAGTATATTATTTACTCTGTCAAGTCTATTTTGTACTCTGTCAAGTCTATTTTGTACTCTGTCAAGTGTATTTTGTACTCTTTCAAGTCTATTTTGTACTCTGTCAAGTCTATTTTGTACTCTGTCAAGTCTATTTTTTACTCTTTCAAGTCTATTTTGTACTCTGTCAAGTGTATTTTGTACTCTGTCAAGTGTACTTTTTACTCTGTCAAGTCTATTTTGTACTGTCAAGTGTACTTGTTACTCTGTCAAGTCTATTTTTTACTCTTTAAAGTTTATTTTTTACTCTTTCAAGTGTATTTTGTACTCTGTCAAGTGTATTTTGTACTCTTTCAAGTCTATTTTGTAATATTTTAATCTATTTTGTACTCTGTCAAGTCTATTTTGTACTGTCAAGTCTATTTTGTACTGTCAAGTCTATTTTGTACTCTGTCAAGTCTATTTTGTACTCTGTCAAGTGTATGTTGTACTCTTTCAAGTGTATTTTGAACTCTTCCAAGTATATTATTTACTCTGTCAAGTCTATTTTGTACTCTGTCAAGTGTATTTTGTACTCTGTCAAGTGTATTTTGTACTCTTTCAAGTGTATTTTGAACTCTTCCAAGTATATTATTTACTCTGTCAAGTGTATTTTGTACTCTGTCAAGTCCATTTTGTACTCTTTTAAGTCTATTTTGTTCTCTTTCAAGTATATTTTTTACTTTGTCAAGTGTATTTTGTACTCTTTCAAGTGTATTTTTAACTCTTCCAAGTACATTATTTACTCTGTCAAGTGCATTTTGTACTCTGTAAAGTGTATTTTGTACTCTGTCAAGTCTATTTTGTATTGTCAAGTCTATTTTGTACTCTGTCAAGTCTATTTTGTACTCTGTCAAGTGTATTTTGTACTCTTTCAAGTGTATTTTGAACTCTTCCAAGTATATTATTTACTCTGTTAAGTCTATTTTGTACTCTGTCAAGTCTATTTTGTACTCTGTCAAGTGTATGTTGTACTCTTTCAAGTGTATTTTGAACTCTTTCAAGTATATTATTTACTCTGTCAAGTCTATTTTGTACTCTGTCAAGTCTATTTTGTACTCTGTCAAGTCTATTTTGTATTGTCAAGTCTATTTTGTACTCTGTCAAGTCTATTTTGTACTCTGTCAAGTGTATTTTGTACTCTTTCAAGTGTATTTTGAACTCTTTCAAGTATATTATTTACTCTGTCAAGTGTATTTTGTACTCTGTCAAGTCTACTTTGTACTCTGTCAAGTGTATTTTGTACTCTTTCAAGTGTATTTTGAACTCTTCCAAGTATATTATTTACTCTGTCAAGTCTATTTTGTACTCTGTCAAGTGTATTTTGTACTCTGTCAAGTGTATTTTGTACTCTTTCAAGTGTATTTTGAACTCTTCCAAGTATATTATTTACTCTGTCAAGTGTATTTTGTACTCTGTCAAGTCCATTTTGTACTCTTTTAAGTCTATTTTGTTCTCTTTCAAGTATATTTTTTACTTTGTCAAGTCTATTTTGTACTCTGTCAAGTCTATTTTTACTCTTTCAAATCTATTTTGTACTCTTTCAAGTGTATTTTGTACTCTGTCAAGTGTATTTTGTACTCTGTCAAGTGCATTTTGTACTCTGTCAAGTGTATTTTGTACTCTGTCAAGTGCATTTTGTATTCTTTCAAGTCTATTTTTATTCTTTCTAGTGTATTCTCTACTCTTTCAAGTGTGTTTTGTACTCTGTCAAGTGTATTTTGTACTCTGTCAGGTCTATTTTGTACTCTGTCAAGTGTATTTTGTACTCTGTCAAGTGTATTTTGTACTCTTTCAAGTGTATTTTGAACTCTTCCAAGTATATTATTTACTCTGTCAAGTGTATTTTGTACTCTGTCAAGTCTATTTTGTACTCTGTCAAGTGTATTTTGTACTCTTTAAAGTGTATTTTGAACTCTTCCAAGTATATTATTTACTTTGTCAAATCTATTATTTACTCTGTAAAGTCTATTTTGTACTCTGTCAAGTGTATTTTGTACTCTTTCAAGTCTATTTTGTACTCTGTCAAGTCTATTTTGTACTCTGTCAAGTCTATTTTTTACTCTTTCAAGTCTATTTTGTACTCTGTCAAGTGTATTTTGTACTCTGTTAATTGTACTTTTTACTCTGTCAAGTCTATTTTGTACTGTCAAGTGTACTTGTTACTCTGTCAAGTCTATTTTTTACTCTTTAAAGTTTTTTTTTTTACTCTTTCAAGTGTATTTTGTACTCTGTCAAGTGTATTTTGTACTCTTTCAAGTCTATTTTGTACTCTTTCAAGTCTATTTTGTACTCTGTCAAGTCTATTTTGTACTGTCAAGTCTATTTTGTACTGTCAAGTCTATTTTGTACTCTGTCAAGTCTATTTTGTACTCTTTCAAGTGTATTTTGAACTCTTTCAAGTGTATTTTGGACTCTTTCAAGTCTATTTTGTAATATTTCAAGTCTATTTTGTACTCTGTCAAGTCTATTTTGTACTGTCAAGTCTATTTTGTACTGTAAAGTCTATTTTGTACTCTGTCAAGTCTATTTTGTACTCTGTCAAGTGTATATTGTACTCTTTCAAGTGTATTTTGAACTCTTCCAAGTATATTATTTACTCTGTCAAGTGTATTTTGTACTCTGTCAAGTCAATTTTGTACTGTCAAGTCTATTTTGTACTCTGTCAAGTCTATTTTGTACTCTGTCAAGTGTATTTTGTACTCTTTCAAGTGTATTTTGAACTCTTTCAAGTATATTATTTACTCTGTCAAGTCTATTTTGTACTCTGTCAAGTCTATTTTGTACTCTGTCAAGTGTATTTTGTACTCTTTCAAGTGTATTTTGAACTCTTCCAAGTATATTATTTACTCTGTCAAGTCTATTTTGTACTCTGTCAAGTGTATTTTGTACTCTGTCAAGTGTATTTTGTACTCTTTCAAGTGTATTTTGAACTCTTCCAAGTATATTATTTACTCTGTCAAGTGTATTTTGTAATCTGTCAAGTCCATTTTGTACTCTTTTAAGTCTATTTTGTTCTCTTTCAAGTATATTTTTTACTTTGTCAAGTCTATTTTGTACTCTGTCAAGTCTATTTTTACTCTGTCAAGTCTATTTTGTACTCTTTCAAGTGTATTTTGTACTCTGTCAAGTGTATTTTGTACTCTGTCAAGTGCATTTTGTACTCTGTCAAGTGTATTTTGTACTCTTCCAAGTATATTATTTACTCTGTCAAGTCTATTTTGTACTCTTTCAAGTCTATTTTGTACTCTGTCAAGTGTATTTTGTACTCTGTCAAGTGCATTTTGTATTCTTTCAAGTCTATTTTTATTCTTTCAAGTGTATTCTCTACTCTTTCAAGTGTGTTTTGTACTCTGTCAAGTCTATTTTGTACTCTGTCAAGTGTATTTTGTCTTCTTTCAAGTCTATTTTGTACTCTGTCAAGTCTATTTTGTACTCTGTCAAGTCTATTTTTTACTCTTTCAAGTCTATTTTGTACTCTGTCAAGTGTATTTTGTACTCTGTCAAGTGTACTTTTTACTCTGTCAAGTCTATTTTGTACTGTCAAGTGTACTTTTTACTCTGTCAAGTCTATTTTGTACTCTTTTAAGTTTATTTTTTACTCTTTCAAGTGTATTTTGTACTCTGTCAAGTGTATTTTGTACTCTTTCAAGTCTATTTTGTACTCTTTCAAGTCTATTTTGTACTCTGTCAAGTCTATTTTGTACTGTCAAGTCTATTTTGTACTGTCAAGTCTATTTTGTACTCTGTCAAGTCTATTTTGTACTCTTTCAAGTGTATTTTCAACTCTTTCAAGTGTATTTTGAACTCTTTCAAGTCTATTTTGTACTCTTTCAAGTCTATTTTGTACTCTGTCAAGTCTATTTTGTACTGTCAAGTCTATTTTGTACTGTCAAGTCTATTTTGTACTCTGTCAAGTCTATTTTGTACTCTGTCAAGTGTATGTTGTACTCTTTCAAGTGTATTTTGAACTCTTCCAAGTATATTATTTACTCTGTCAAGTGTATGTTGTACTCTGTCAAGTCTATTTTGTACTCTGTCAAGTCTATTTTGTACTGTCAAGTCTATTTTGTACTCTGTCAAGTCTATTTTGTACTCTGTCAAGTGTATTTTGTACTCTTTCAAGTGTATTTTGTACTCTTTCAAGTATATTATTTACTCTGTCAAGTCTATTTTGTACTCTGTCAAGTCTATTTTGTACTCTGTCAAGTGTATTTTGTACTCTTTCAAGTGTATTTTTAACTCTTCCAAGTATATTATTTACTCTGTCAAGTCTATTTTGTACTCTGTCAAGTGTATTTTGTACTCTGTCAAGTGTATTTTGTACTCTTTCAAGTGTATTTTGAACTCTTCCAAGTATATTATTTACTCTGTCAAGTGTATTTTGTACTCTGTCAAGTCCATTTTGTACTCTGTCAAGTCTATTTTGTTCTCTTTCAAGTATATTTTTTACTTTGTCAAGTCTATTTTGTACTCTGTCAAGTCTATTTTTACTCTTTCAAGTCTATTTTGTACTCTTTCAAGTGTATTTTTACTCTATCAAGTCTATTTTGTACTCTGTCAAGTGTATTTTGTACTCTGTCAAGTGCATTTTGTACTCTGTCAAGTGTATTTTGTACTCTGTCAAGTGCATTTTGTATTTTTTCAAGTCTATTTTTATTCTTTCAATTGTATTCTCTACTCTTTCAAGTGTGTTTTGTACTCTGTCAAGTGTATTTTGTACTCTGTCAAGTCTATTTTGTACTCTGTCAAGTCTATTTTGTACTCTGTCAAGTCTATTTTGTACTCTGTCAAGTGTATTTTGTACTCTGTCAAGTGTATTTTGTACTCTGTCAAGTCTATTTTGTACTGTTCTTATAGCAGTTCCTGAAAATAGTTCTAAGTTTACTTAAGAGTTCATTTATTTACAGTAACAGCATTGTTGTTAGAAAATATTGCAAAATTCTGGTTTAGAAAAACTTTCATTTTTATATAATTTTGTGTTCAGTTTTGTTTATCAACGCCAATAGTTAAATCAGCTGGCTTAACATTGGCACAGGGAGGATGTCATCTATATATTAATAGGATAATGTGGGTGTTATTTATTTTGTCACACATCCGAGTGATTATCGTGTAACTTTTTAGGGATTTCTATTTCTTGTAATAAATAATTTTACCAAAACATCCTTCTAAGTTTTTGTTTCGGTTTCGATTCAAGCTGACGGCACTCAAGTAATGTATCTTTTTTATAAATAATTTTACCAAGAATTCTTCATAAGTTTTGGTTTCGGTTTTGATTATAGCTCTCCAACAATCTATTTCTATATAAATAATTTTACTAAGAATTCCACATAAGTTTTGGTTTCGATTATAGCTGATGTTACTCCAGCAATCTATTGTTATATAAATAATTTCACTTAGAATCTTTCATAAGTTTTGTTTTCTGTTTCGATTATAGCTGATGGCACTCCCGGAATCTATTTTTTATATGAATAATTATACTAAGAAGTCCTCATAAGTTTTAGTTTTGGTTTCGATTATAGCTAACGCTACTTCATTAATATAATTTTTATATAAATAATTTTATCAAGAATTCTTCATAAGTTTTGGTTTCGGTTTCGATTATAGTCGATGACACACAAGTCATATGGATATATTTTTTATTTTTGAAATCGCAACTTTATAATACATAACATTCGATAGAACTATAGAACTCTGTAATAATATATATGGAATCTGCAAGAATTAAAATACAATATTTAAGCGTACTTTACGAACGGTTACGCCTGGCATCTCTGCTAGCTTAGATAAATACTTTTGCAGTTTTAGCCAAAGAGCTACAGTAATACGAGAGCGTCTCCATTGACACTGAACATTTACAGAATCGCAACATTAAAATATTGCATATGAATGAGTCCTCTGTGGAATTTATACAGGTCCACTTTTTTATTATTGTTTATTTTTTAATAAAGAAAATTATTTTTAATCGCACAAAACAGGGTTTACAATTGGATGATTCCTTTTGTGCAATCGTTCTTTCATCAAATGTTTCCATCAGTAATTTGCTGGTTTCGCGCGCTGGGTTGTACGTGCTTCTGCCATTCTGAAACCATATGACTAATTTTCAAACCAAGTTAAACTAACAATTTGTACTCCTATAATTTTGTTGTGTGTATTGATATTCATATTAAAAACTCTTTTTTCTATTGGTTTAACAAAGAAATACAACTTTCTTATATATGGGTCGCAGAACTGTCACAGCGAAAAAGGCAGAAACAGACGTGTTTCACACGTGACCCGAGATCGACAGGAAAAGACGGATGAGAAAGTACGACACAGCAGAGTTTTGTTAATTACAATGAAGTATGAGAAGACTTTTTAACAAGAGAAAAGTCACATTCTAGATGTACCTGTAAATAAATGTCTGTTTCAACTGAAAAAAAATGTCGAATTCTTTTCTTGTTTTTTTTTTCCTTGCAAATGTCTGCATGCAACGTGTGGACCACAAATATTGACATGTTACGACTATGTTATATATCCTGATAAAAACTGCTCGATGTTATAGATAGAACATTAAATAGAAAACAAAGTGAGATTATAGAAATTAAAATGTACATTTTTATTAGTTCACCAGCGGAGGTGGGGGCGACCTCGCTCAATCGTAAAATACGGTTAAATATGCTATTTTAATTCATGCAAATTTTGGATGTATTAAAATAGAGTCAATTATGAATCGTATTATTATCTACTGATGCAAATTATTACAACAAGACCATTGTACACCACCCTCCAAATGTAAATCCGGACGGTTCAACACTTGAGGACACAGTTCAACGAAGTTTTCGGCCATGATTATAGGCTTTAGTTTGGTTTATGTGAGGGCCATATCATTCCTCTTCACATTTTCGAAGTTAGCTTGTAAGTCAACAGCCTAGTCTTTCTAGATTTGCTATTCAAATGTGGTGCTTCCTTGGTGCATTCCTGGGTGTGGCAGCAGGAGTAGGTGCCGGCCTACAAATCCAAATAGACCCGGGCTTGGCTTCAGGAAGAGTGCAACGATTTGTCCTTTTCTATCACTTAAACACGTTAGACTACTTCGTTTGGTCATACCTCGAGAATATCACTAACGTAACCTCCCACAATATGAACATCAGCCTGATCGCTGCCACCAGCAGAGTATTCGCCGACGCTTGTGGAAAAGGCATGCTCCCAGTTCTGAAGCCAGATCAAGGCGATGATTAAGGCTGAAGGCGGCTACATTGAATAGATGTCAGATCTACTACATAATCAAGTTACTTAGATTGAGTTTTTTTAAATAAAAGTTTTAAAATATATAGCTGTAGTGTTTTTCTTAGGGCGACATGTTTACCGATCTATTCTTTACCTAATTTAATTAATCTTCTCTTTACAAAGCGCTATGCAAAATTTCAATCAGATCAGCCCTCTAGTTTCCGACAAAACGTCTAGAATACATATGGTATTGTAGTGACTAATAACTTATTATCATTTTTAATATAAATATAATTAATACTTGCATCGATTCTATACAATAATACTTATGCGCTGCAATTTATGGCAAAGGTCATACAAAATTTCAGTCAAATCGGAACAGTACTTACCATGAGAAATGTTGAACGGGCACTCAGACTAAGAGAAAGATATTACACGAGCATGGTTCCATTACATTAAGTACGTCTTCTGTATTTTGCAAAAATATTTTCAACTCTTGTAATTCAAAGTTTACGACGACTTTTGTAAGGTATCTCACACCATTGACCTGAAGCCGAAGTTTTATCGAACCTGGAATAATATAGCAACTCTACAGCCTAGTAATCCGCTGATTTTTCTCATAATTTGGTTTAAAGGCAGTTGGTCTACGTCAGTAAGTTATAAATCGTATCAGAATTATTCCGGTTTCTTAGGAGTTATCTGGCTTCTTGCGCAACAGGATTCCCAGATATATATTTGATATGAAACCTCTTAAAATCAAGTTTGACTGTTTTGAGCTCATGAGAGGACACATATTTTTCAGCCTACATTAATTGCGATGGAAAACATATATTGAAATGTGAGGTTTGTATTACTGTACACATAGATTCGAAAAAGTTTTAAAAAAAAAACAAATATATAACAAAGAAATGTTATCAAAGGCAAGATAAGTAAAGTTTCCACCTAACTGGATATGTTTTTAGTGTTTTTATTTAATACAACATGTTTATTCAGCTCGAAAAACCTACAGTGTTTACTGATTCATTGGAAAATTAAAAATGGCACCCGACTCTCTCTTTGACACGGTAAGTTTGAGAAACGAAGTTAAAAATAAAAAACTAGACAAAATACTGTTAAAAACCTACCGAATATATGTCAACCTATGTCACGGTAACGTACATTGCACGAGTTTTTAACAGTATTTTGTCTATTTTTTTTTGTTATTTTTAACTCATTTTCACAAACTTACTGTGTCAAAAAGAGAGTTGGGCGCCATTTTTAATTTTCCATTAGATCGGTAAACACTGCATGTTTTTCAAGCTGAATAAACATGTTATATTAAATAAAAACACTAAAAGCATATACAATTTAGGTAGAAAAGTAACTTACTTCCCTTTGATAGCATTTATTTGTTAAATATTCTTTTTGACATCTTTTTCGAATCCATGTGTACAGTAACAAAAAATCGAAATTTATTTTAGATAAACCTTAATAGGATATTTAATAATCTACTCATTTCTTCCTTTGTTCGATAAAATGCATGCCCATTGGCTGATAGGAAGGGGCACGGTGGATACTAGAAAGCTGATTGGCTAACTAAATCCTCAATAGAAGGGGACCATATAAAAACGATAAACAACCACAAAATTCGCGCATAAGCCTGAGGAATCCTAGAGTGGATGAAACGCCGATTATTCAGTGTAGCTTAATCGCCATATATATTTTATAAATTACTAATTAGCTCTACCTACGTATTGAGCACTTTTGAAGTAACTCCTTAAAGTTTACGCATAAATCTATACTTTCGTATATTAATTTTATGTTAGTAAATGAAGTAGTTATATATATATATATATATATATATATATATATATATATATATATATATGTATATATATAAATAAAAGACTAAACTCTACGTAAAAAGGGCCAAATTCGCAGATTTTAGCATTTTAAAGGTCAATCTAGCAACCCCGGACAAGGATATGAGATTAACCTTAGGGTAACGAGTTCCACACGCAAGCGAACACGCGAACACAAACTGATAACATTAAGGTAACCTTAATTACTGTGTCGCACACATGGTACTCTCTCTTAATTATCGCCCTTTAATTCTGGCAATGCATTTCTTTGCCACAAGGGGGCGATACATTCCACTTCGGTATTCACTTTCTTCTCTCTTTCTCTAGTTCGCTCAAACTTCGGACCATGCAGATCGCGTCGAACTACACTCCTGTTTTGCGTCGACGCAAATCACATTTGAACTCTCACAAACGACTCTGGAAAAACATTAGGGTTTTTTTTTTCTCATAAATTTTCGGTAATGAACTGTTTAACATTATACTTGTATCCATTTATTGAATAAATGTACATTGCTTGTAAATATAATTACGGCGAATTTCGTATATTCAATTCTTGGCAAAGGGAACCATGCGACGAGTCCTTTTATACCTTTACTTTATTACTTTACAATAAAGGATTACTTCGCCCGCTACAAGACTCCATGCTCTATTACATGTAACAGCGTTTTCTCTCTCTCTCTCTCTCTCTCTCTCTCTCTATATATATATATATATATATATATATATATATATATATATATATATATATATATATATATGTATAAGGAATGAAAAAATACCAGCGGTGGTTGACGTTATGTTATGAGAAAAATAGAAAAATCCGAATGAAATTATTAAAAAATCAACGTTTCGTCCTTATTTCAGAGGACATCTTCAGGATAATTGAAATAAAAAAAATATAATTCACTTAATGATGAATTTCAATATATTACGAATGTTTTAAGAAAACTACAGTATCCATCCTATTTCATTTCTTACGCAAAGAAAAAAGCTACGAAAATACACTATAACATAAACACACAGAAAAATAAAACAAATACTTCACTATTAAACAGACATCTTTTCATTCCCACCTACACCAAAAATACAAAAATCTAGGACACTCTTAATAGACTTGGTTTTCACTTGATACAAACAACTTCCTCAACCATAAAACAGGCATTAAAAACTACCAAGCACTCTCCCAAAACCCTCACATCCGATGCCGGTATATATTCCATCCCATGTAACAACTGTCAACAAGCGTACATAGGTGAAACACAGCGAAAATTGAAATTAAGACTTAACGAGCACAGAAGAGATATAAGGAATAGTAACGCCCTAAATGCACTCTTTTGCCATTGTGCAGAACACGATCACTCATTTAATTTAGATCAAGCGAAAATTATTAAATACGTGATAGATAGAGCTAAAAGAAGACTTTTAGAATCAGCCCTAATATTGAATACTAATACTATTACGCAAAGAAAAGGCTTCTACCATTTAACCCCTAGCATAGGGAAAATAATAATCAAAGAACAAAATATCAAAACAGATCCTGGCTAAACCGTTTTTCTTTAAATATTTCAACAAAATGAATAAGTTTACAGAAGAAAAACAAAAAAAAATGTACATATTTATTTTAACGCATTTTTAAAAGTGTATATATAGACATCGAACAACCCAACCTTCCCATACGCACACATATGTTTGTCCTTCCCGACATGGGTAGGATTCAAGAACTGTCTTTTTCGCACGATCTATGACTTTTACTTTTCTTACATTTTTATTTTTTTTATTTCAATTATCCTGAAGATGTCCTCTGAAATAAGGAAGAAACGTTGATTTTTTTAATAATTTCATTCGGTTTTTTCTATTTTTCTCATAACATATATATATATATATATATATATATATATATATATATATATATATATATATATATATATATATATATATATATATGAACAAATGATTAATAAAGCATGTTAAAAGACATCTTGAAAAAGAGTTAAAACATATTTAATTTTAAAAAAGGAAGCACAAGATAAGTGGATAGTCCTTAATCCGCGGAGTTTCAAAGAAATACTCTCCTTCTTATCAGAGGGCAGGAAGTAGCAAAATGCGGGATCGGATTTTTAATATAAAAGTATTTAATGAAACTACAAGTAAGTCACAGATCTTACTTGGTTAAAAAAAGGGTGAGGTAAGCAGAATAGGAGGCAAAAGAAAAATAATAAAAAGATTTCACATGAATGGATAGTCCGGTGAAGGGTAAAAAATCCAAGAATGGTAAAATCCAAAACGGTCGAATTTAAAATTTCCAATCCAATGGGTA